>NC_092746.1:119956140-120257640 GCF_047496795.1 Chiloscyllium punctatum | reverse complement strand
GAGAGGCTGAACAGGCTGGGGCTGTTTTCCCTGGAGTGTCAGAGGCTGAGGGGTGACCTTATAGAGGTTTACAAAATTATGAGGGGCATGGATAGGATAAATAGACAAGGTCTTCTCCCTGGGGTCGGGGAGTCCAGAACTAGAGGGCATAGGTTTAGGGTGAGAGGGGAAAGATATAAAAGAGACCTAAGAGGCAACGTTTTTACACAGAGGGTGGTACGTGTATGGAATGAGCTGCCAGAGGAAGTGGTGGAGGCTGGTACAATTGCAACATTTAAGAGGCATTTGGATGGGTATATGAATAGGAAGGGTTTGGAGGGATATGGGCCAAGTGCTGGCAAATGGGACTAGATTAGGTTAGGATATCTGGGTCAGCATGGATGGGTTGGACCGAAGGGTCTGTTTCCGTGCTGTACATCTCTATGACTCCAAATGTCATAATTGTACCAGCCTCCTCTGGTACATACCCGTACCATTGAGAATCGCTCTAAACCTGCCTTAAAAATATTTAAGGATTCTGCATTCACTGCCTTTGGAGGCGGGATTTGCAAACCACAGCCCTGTGAGAGAGAATCCTTTTTCCTCTACTTTCCCGCACCTCTGCTGTGTCTGTGCTGTGGTAGACCCACAGATCTGACCGCACTGTGTGCCTGGACAAAGCTACTGTCGGTTAGAAAGTTCTCGCTGATACAAACCAATCACAACAGGACCACGCGGGGGCACGATCACATTGATTCATCTACTGGATGTGGCATGTTGTGACAAAAAGAGAAAATATTGGAAATAAACTGCTGCTTCTGAACGGGGAGAGACTAACTGGCGTTTCAGGTCAAGAAGACATATAATTTCCCTGTCTTTTTTCCCTGTCACGCGCTCACTGAGCTTCCCAGCTGTCCAATTGATTCATCTCGGATTCTCAACCTTCCACATTGCTAGTTCATCGGAACGAAGGAGCAGGATTGGGCCTGCCCTGACAATCATTAAGATCGTGGCGGATCTAACCATTGTCTCAGCTGCTCCTACTCGCATTATCCCCATGACCCTTAATCCCCGACCATGCACATAAACCACCCAACTGTCTCTTGACTATATTTAATGAAGCTGCCTCTACTGCTTCCTTGGACAGAGAATTGCACAGATTCACTACTCCCTGGGCAAAGCAGTTCCTCCTCATCTCTGTCCTAGATCTACTCCCCCTAATCTTGAGGCCAAGTCCCCTCGTCCTAGTCTCACCCACCAGCAGAAACAACTTGCCTGCCTCTATCTTATCTGCTCCTTACTTAATTTTATACGTTCCTATGAGATCCCCTCTCAATTCTTCTATAGTCCTCAGCGGCCCAGGCCCTTATCAAACGTCAATCCTGGAATCATTCTGATTAGATTAGATTACTTACAGTGTGGAAACAGGCCCTTCGGCCCAACAAGTCCACACTGCCCCGCCGAAGCGCAACCCACCCATACCCCTATATCTACCTCTTACCTACACTACGGGCAATTTAGCATGGCCAATTCACCTGACCTGCACATCTTTGGACTGTGGGAGGAAACCGGAGCACCCGGAGGAAACCCACGCAGACACGGGGAGAACGTGCAAACTCCACACAGTCAGTCCCTGAGGCGGGAATTGAACCCGGGTCTCTGGCGCTGTGAGGCAGCAGTGCTAACCACTGTGCCACCGTGCCGCCCAAAACCTTCTGGTAAACCTCTATCGCAGTCCCTCCATCGCCAGAACCACCTCCCTCTGGTAAGGAGACCAAAAGTGAGTGACCATCATTGTAAAGCCCAGCATGACCTCAGAATGATGTTAGCTCATTGTACAGTCCAGCAGACAGCTCCCTCCATTCATAAATTAACTGTACGACTGCAGGCAACTGGAATTCATTTGCATTGCCGTGCTGTTTAGTTCATTCTGTTGCCTCAGGCAGCATGATGAATGAGACCAGCATTTCTCTCTCAATTGCCTGGCTGTACTCATAAACCAATAATAGTCCTCCCATACCGCAAGTTAATGGAGATTTTATTTAAACATGTCCTGCAAGAGATAGTCAACAATTGCTTTTATTTGCTGATCAATCAAATTTGATAGCAAGTGATGCTTTCTTTTTCTATCCACTCACTGGACACAGGCGTCGCTGGCTGGGCCCAACATTTATTGCCCGTCCCTAGTTGCCCCCTTGAGAAGGTGGGGGTGAGCTGCCTTCTTGAACCGCTGCAGTCCACCTGCTGTGGGTTGACCCACAATGCCCTGAGGGAGGGGAATTCCAGGATTTTGACCCAGTCACACTGAAGGAACGGGGATATATTTCCAAGTCAGGATGGGGAGTGGCTGGGAGGAGAACCTGCAGGGGGTGGTGTTCCCGTGTCTCACAACCCCACACCCCCTCCTCTTTATCTCTCAGCCCCCGGCCCACAAGCCTCATTCCTGATGAAGGGCTTTTGCCCAAAACATCGATTCTCCTGCTCCTCGGATGCTCCCTGACCTGCTGTGCTTTTTCCAGCTCTACATTCTCGACTCTGAGCTCCAATATCTGCAGTACTCACTTTCTCTTATGTCTCCCATGGAGTCACATGTAGGCCAGACCAGGTAACAATGACAGATTTCCTTCCCTGAAGGATATTAGTGAGCCAGGTGAGTTTTCTCCGACAATCAACAATGGGTTCGTGGTCTTCAGTAGGTTGTTAATTCCTGGTTTTTGTTTATTGAATTCAAATTCTACCATCTGTCCTGCTGGGATTCAATCCCCGGTCCCCAGAACATTAGCTGATAGCGTGATGAACTGTGACAAGGAAGAGAATGTTTTCCCTTTTATCATTGCAGTGGTCAGCTTAGAGTCATAGAGATGTACAGCATGGAAACAGACCCTTCAGTCCAACCCGTCCATACCGACCAGATATCCCAATCCAGTCTAGTCCGACCTGCCAGCACCCGGCCCATATCCCTCCAAACCCTTCCTATTCGTATACCCTTTTCCATGTTGCCTTTTCCATGTTGCAATTGTACCAGCCTCCACCACATCCTCTGGCAGCTCATTCAACACCCGTACCACCGTCTGCATGAAAATGTTGCCCCTTAGGTCCCTTTTATATCTTTCCCCTCTCACCCTAAACCTATGCCCTCTAGTTCTGGACTCCCCTATCCCAGGGAAAAGACTTTGCTTATTTATCCTATCCATACCCCCCATAATTTTGTAAACCTCTATAAGGTCACCCCTCAGCCTCCGACGCTCCAGGGAAAACAGCCCCAGCCTATTTAGCCTCTCCCTGTAGCTCAAACCCTCCAACCCTGGCAACATCCTTGTAAATCCTTTCTGAACCCTTTCAAGTTTCACAACATCTTTCCGATAAGAAGGAGACCAGAATTGCATGCAGTATTCCAACAGTGGCCTAACCAATGTTCTGTACAGCCGCAACATGACCTCCCGACTCCTGTACTCAATACTCTGACCAATAAAGGAAAGCATACCAAACACCGCCTTCACTATCCTATCTACCTGAGACTCCACTTTCACGGAGCTATAAACCTGCACTCCAAGGTCTCTTTGTTCAGCAACATCTCTATTTGATTATTTGAACGTGCTAAATGATCTGTGCTCATTAACTCATAGTTAACTCAACCACATTAGGGAGATTTAAACAATCCTTAGATAAGCACATGGATGATTTTGGGATAGTGTAGGGGGACGAGCTGAGAATAGTTCACAGGTCGGCACAACATCGAGGGCCGAAGGGCCTGTTATGCGCTGTATTGTTCTATGTTCTATTCAAAGTGTGTGATTGGCTAAGTATGGGTGTTGCCTCAGAGGAAACAGACACAAAGGTGCAGGTACTATGGACAGAATGGCCTCCCTCCATATTGTAACAATTCAAGGATTCTGTGACAGAAATCACAAGATGCTGAGATGGAGATATGGTCCAGATATTTTGAAGGATATTGTAAAAGTTCATAAATAAAATTCTTGTACAGTTAGAAACGGGCCTTGCATAGATCCGAGATATTTAAATTTAGTCCGGCAGGATACGTGGCTTTGACAGGAACCATTTCAGTGGCAGACCACTGGCAGAGTTCTGACTGAATGGATTCGGCACGGAATTCTTAGGCAAGCTTGGAAACAGACTGCCAGACTTCGGAGAAGGAAGGAGGGTTTGGAGGGGGAGCAGCCATTTGCAAGGATTGATGGGGTTCAAGGATATGGTGGCTCAGTCATTAGCACTGCTGCCTCACAGCACCAGGGACCTGGATTCAATTCCAATCTCGGGTGACTGTCTGTGTGGAGTGTGCACATTCTCCCCGTGTCTGTGTGGGTTTCCTCCAGGTGCTCCGGTTTCCTCCCACAGTCCCAAAATGTGCAGGTCAGGGTGAATTGGCCATGCTAAATTGCCCACAGTGTTCAGGTTAGGTGGGTTAGCCATGGGAAACGCAGGGTTACAGGGATCAGGTGGGTCTGGGTGGGATGCTCTTCGGAGGGTCAGTGTGGACTAGTTGGCCCGAATGGCCTGTTTCCCCACTGTAGGGATTCTGTATTTTGTGTTTTATGGTGTAGCCATGGAGTCAACAGAGGAACATCTCTCTCACACACGCACACACAGACACACACAGACACACACACACATACACACACACACACAGACACACACACACAGACACACACACACAGACACACACACAGACACACACACACACAGACACACTCAGACACACACACACATGGACACACACACACACACAGACAGACACACACAGACACACACACACAGACACACACAGACACACACACACAAACACACATGCGGACACACACACACACACAAAGACAGACACACACAGACACACACACACAGACACATACACAGGCACACAAACACACACACATAGACACACTGTGTGTGTGTCTGTGTGTGTTTGTGTGTCTGTGTGTGTGAGTGTGTGTGAGTGTGTGTGTGTGGGTGGGTGTGTCTGTGTGTGTGTGTGTCTGCGTGTGTCTATGTGTGTCTGTGTGTGTGTGTGTGTGTCTCTGTGTGTGTCCGTGTGTGTTTGTGTGTCTGTGAGTGTGTGTCTGTGCGTGTATGTATGTGTCTGTGTGAGTTTGTGTGTCTGTGTGTGCCTGAATGTGTGTGTGTTTGTTTATCTGTGTGTGTGTGTCTATGTGTGTGTGCGTGTGTGCCTGAATGTGTGTGTGCTTATCTGTGTCTGTGTGTGTGCGCGCGTTTGTTTGTGTATGTGTGTGTTTGTTTTTCTGTGTGTATGCGTGTGCGTGTGTGTATCTGTGTTTGTGTGTGTGTCTGTGTCTTTGTATCTGTGTGTGTGTGTGTGTGTGTATCTGTTTTGTGTGTGTATTTGTGTGTGTATCTGTTTTGTGTGTGTCCATGTGTATCTGTGTGTGTGTATCTGTTTTGTGTGTGTGTCTGTGTGTATCTGTGTGTGTATGTCTGTGTGTAAGTTGTTTTGTAACATATCTAACATTGTTTCCTCAGGTTATTGTGCTCCTGTGATATTTCCAATGAATTTCCACCATGTCAATTAATCTCATAAATCCTCCGACAGTGTGGATCCTGCAGTTATGCCAAAACTGGAACACAAATAGCAAATTTGGACCACTTGGTATTTTATTTTGACCCTTTTCAGTGTATGTTGATGTTACTGTGTCTTGTTCCAATATGTGCCTGGCAATGGTGCAACAGCAGAAACCATTCTCTTCTGAACAATGCTGTTTTTATCATATTTTTCTTTATTTATTCATGGGACATGGGTATCACTGGCTGGGCCCAGCATTTATTACCCGTCCCTAGTTGCCCCTTGAAAAGGTGGGGTTGAGTTGCTTCTTGAACCACTGAAGTTGTGAGATGGAACAACTCTCATCACTCTCGCTCTCGTCAACAAACAGACAGGCAGGCTTTGACCAGAAAACATAGGAACAGAAATTAGGCCATTCAGCCCATCGCATCTGCTCCAGCATTCAATTATAGCTGACAGGTTTCTCAACCCCGTTCTCCCGGTCTGTCAGATTGACGAGGAATAGGACAAAGATTCACTTTCGCTCCCAACGTTAATCGGGCACGAGTTCAACAGATGCCCAATATCACAACAGCACCAAGGGAGTCTGTTCTGGCCCGGAGAGTTTGTGATGGAATGGATTGAGGATTCCCTCAAGGTCCCTGCTCTGAATTCAGCAACATTTGCAGGAATTGTAGCTCCGTTGTGTCCTCTATTGACGTTTACCACCACTATCCATCAGACAGACATTCAAATGGAAAGTAGCCAGGAGTGCATGTGCTATCCCCTGAAGCCATGCCAGTGTTTGAGTATGGTACACAGCCAGGTAAAAACAATGACTGCAGACGCTGGAAACCAGATTCTGGATTAGTGGTGCTGGAAGAGCACAGCAGTTCAGGCAGCATCCGAGGAGCTTCGAAATTGACGTTTCGGGCAAAAGCTACACAGCCAGGCTGTTTCGCTCCTGTTCCTCACTTGAGGGCACCCTTGCGGTAAACTTGTATGACTAGTTTTGGACTCCAAAGTTCAATCCAGCCTTTCCTTTGCGAAACCAACTGGATTGGGTCCAACGTGGGTCTTAGGGATTTCTCCATCTTATTCCATCAAATGGAGAGAATTATTGGGGTACACAGGTTGGATTTACAATATGTGCTGGAGGTCCTGCTCTATGCCAATGGGTTTTAAGTTTCTCAGAAGTGCTATTATATCGCAATTTGCTTTCTTTTTTTAGGCTAATGGCTTCCACCCAGAGTGTATGATTAAACGGGAAATGGAACGTTGCCTGAACAAGTTGAGTGAAGACGATGAAACTGCGTTTGGTAAGAATTCAATTGCAAAGTATAGCAGCAAGCCTGAAGGTAGGGAACGCTTCAGAAACGAGCTCAGGGCTACCAGAAAGAAAATGAAAAGAAAATGAGAGAAGCAGACTGTGAGAATCGTTCCGAGTTTATCAAAAGGAAGGGAGTAGCTAAAGTAAACAGTTGAAATGGAGAAGTTATCCTAGGGAATGAGGAGCCAGCAGAGATTGAACAAGCACTTCGTATTAGGATTAAATCTCGGCACAACATCGTGGGCCAAAGGGCCTGTTCTGTGCTGTACTTTTCTATGTTCTATATTCTTATTGTTCAACAGTTCGACTCCTTTTAATCACTGCAAGATAAACACATCGTTAGACTAAAACCCAACCAGGAGCGATTTCAGATAATTGCAGACGTTTGGTCAGCATTGCTAGAATAGACTTTGTCCTGTAACAAGATGTCCTCAATCCTGAGGGTTTTCAGTGCAGTAACATTTTCTGAGGAGACTATAACTTCCAGCCATATTACAGCAGAAACAACTTGACTAAGTTAACCAATATCATTACTGAGAATCCCAACTTTAGAACTGGGGAGTATTTCCATTTGTCCTTGCAGAGTTAAATGTCAGAGTCCAATTGTTTGATAATTCCTTCAAAATGCTTCTTTTAAGAATAAATTCTGGGTTGTATTGGAATAATGGTCATCGTTTCATCGAGGACTGGGTAATTAAAGATTTATTTATGATGTGGAGGTGCCGGTGTTGGACAGGGTTGGACAAGCTCAGAAGTCACATGACCCCGGGTTATCGTCCATCGGGTTTAGTTAAAGTCACAAGCTTTCAGGGCTCTGCTCCTTCACCCGGCAAAGGAGCAGTGCTCAGAAAGCTTGCAGTTTTAAATAAAACTGTTGGACTATAACCTGGTATCATGTGCCTTCTGACTTTGTCCACTTCATTTATGTATAGGAACAGATCCACATGGAAGTAAATACTCAATAATGTCTCCACTTGACAGACAGTGTTCCATACATTCACCTCAAGGTATTTGTAACATGACAACTCTAAGGTAAATTACACAAAACCTTCAAAGCCACCTCAATAGCAGCTGGATGATCAATGCCAAGGCAATTGTACTCACAGTTCCATTGTGACTTTACAGTCGGTTGATGTACTGCAAAGATTATTAATTCAAGTGATTTTCTTTACTGCTGCCTGTGGGTCTAGAAAAGAGCCTTTGAAATGTTTATTGTTAGACCTTACAAAAAGCTGAATTCTTCACAGAACAAAAACAGACAATCTGCTTCCCAGTAAAGGGATGTATTGTCATCAATATCTCAACCGTGGCACGGTGGCTCAGTGGTTAGCCCTGCTACCTCACAGCGCCAGGGGCTTGGGTTCAATTCCCGCCTCAGGCGACTGACTGTGTGGAGTTTGCACATTCTCCCCGTGTCTGCGTGGGTTTTCTCCGGGTGCTCCGATTTCCTCCCACAGTCCAAAGATGTGTAGGATAGGAGAACTGACCATGCTAAATTGCCCGTAGTGTTAGGTGCATTAGTCGTAGGGGAATGGTTCTGGGTGGGTTGCTCTTCGCAGGGTCAGTGTGGACTTGTTGGGCCGAAAGGCCTGTTTCCACACTGTAGGTAATCTAATCTAAAAATACTGTCTGTATATGAGCTAGTTTTACAGATTTCCTGACAGAATTACAGATTTTCATATCACTTAATCCTGTGCACCATTGTTTGGTGAAAACGAACTCTGAGGTGCTCTAAATGTGATTTTATAAAATTCATTCATGGGTGTGGGCATCACTGGCAAGCCCATCCCTAAGTCACCCCCATCGCTGTAGGTCTGGAGTCACGTGTAGGCCAGACACGATAAGGATGGCAGTTTCCTTCCCTAAAGGGCGTTAAGTGACGTGGGTGAAATTTCCTGACAATTGACAAGCGTGTTTGAAAGTTAGACTCATGATTTCTGCTGGTCGTTTGTAACATTGATGTAACATATTGTATATTTGATTGTTAAAGTCTTGAATCTGCGCATTAGTGGAACTTCTAATGGCCCTGTTAAACTCTCTCTGATGAGCCACACCGTCTGTCCGACATGAACAGCGAGTGGTTTGCAAAAACCCTGCACTTGTTCTGATTTAGGACTCTCCACGTTTCCATGGAAAAATCAAATCTTTAAAATGCTGGCGGAAGACAGAGTATGCTGGTGTGTGAGAGGAACCGCAAAGTTCCTCAAACAATTGTGGGAACTATGTGGCAAACTGTGTCTGTTGCAAGGGCCAACATTGCGACATTATTTTTAAAAAAAATAATTCATTTGCGAGATGCGGAATTGCCGGCTAGGCAGCATTTATTGTCCATCCCTCAATGCCCCGAGGGTAGTTAGAGTCAACCTGTGGGTATGGTGTCACATCTAGGCCAGACTGGGTAAGGATGGCAGTTTCCTTCCCTCAAGGACATTAGCGAAACACAATTTTCATCATTAGACTCTAATTCCAGATTTAGTTTTTTTAATTACTGACTTCATATTCTACCATGCCAGGATTTGAATCCAGACCTCCAGAACATTACTGCGATAATACCTCTTGACCATCACCACCCACTCTCCATGTCCCTCTGGACTGGATATCAGACCGTTGCCTCTTTTTAGTATTTAGACTCCAATTTTTATTATTTTTTTCACTCATGGGATGTGGACGACGCTGGCTGGGCCTGTCCCTAGTTGCCCCCTTGAGAAGATGGGGGTAAGCTGCTTTCTTGAAACGGTGCAGTCCACCTGCTGTGGGTTGACCCACAATGTCCTGAGGGAGGGAATTCCAGGATTTTGACCCAGTGACACTGATATATTTCCAAGTCGGGATGGCGAGTGTCTCGGAGGGGAAGTTGCAGGGGGTGGTGTTCCCATGTATCTGCTGCCGTTGTCCTTCAAGATGGAAGTGGTCATGGATTTGGAAGTTTCAAATAAACAACAGCACAATCAATTCTCATCCTTACATGAGTGCAGTGTATACGGTGGTAACCATACCTTTGTACAATCATCTTCTTGTACAGAGAAGTCATCTGTTGACGCACACCGCCTCATCAGAATCCAAGATCCCATGGTCACTTTAAAGGGTCAAATAGAAACATAGGCGATCGGAGGAGGCCATTCAGCCCTTCCAGCCTGCTCTGCCATTCAAGAGGATCATGGCTGATTCTCCAATTCATTTCCACTGACTCCCCCATTTGAGGTTTAAAAACTACATCAAACTCCTTCTGGACAACACTCACTGTTTTGGGCCCCCAACAATTTCTGTGGCAGAGAATTCCACAGAGATACCGACTCTCCATCCTTAACGGCCTACCCTGTATCCTTCGACCGTGACCCCCCCATTTCTGAACCTCCACCCCACCCACCCCCATGTCTCATCACCATGCCATCGTTGGCAGTTGCCCAGATCACAAACCGGGTGGGAGATTAGATTCTTATCCAGTGTCATTTACAGCAGGGAGTAAAAACGGCCCTTCAGCCCATCATTAGTCAAACATCTGTTGCCACTGATGTTTGGCGTAATCTGCGTGGGCAGGGCGGGGAAGTGTGTTTGGACAAAAGTCATGGTGAGGAAAAAACGTGTGGAAAGAAAGAAGGATTTAGAATTAATCCAAGAATCATTAAAATGAGCCCATTTAAGATATGAACTTCCATCCATGTTTGTAATATAAAGCCTCCTGCTCAAACTATGAAGCAAGTCTAGATGAGGACAGTGCATTTGATGGGGTTTATATGGATTCCAGCAAGACCCTGGGCAGGGTCCCAGGTGTGAAACTGATGCAGAAGGTAAAAGCTGACAGGACCCAGCATAATCTGACACACTGGGACCACAATGAGCTGAGCGCTGGAGACAGGGGGGGAGGTGAGAGAAGGCTGCTTGCGTGACTGGAGCCCAGTGTGCAGTACCACAGGGATCAGTGCTGGGTCCCTTCTTGGTTGTAATATTCATAAGCGATGTATTGAGAGGGTGAGGAGGATGCTAAGTGCATTTGGAGATGATGTGAAGGTGGGTCAGGGGGGTTGGCAGTGAGGAGGGTGGTGTTAGGGTACAGGAGGGCGTGACCTTATGAAACCATGAGGGGCATGGATAGGGTAAACAAGGTCTTTTCCCCAGGGTTGGGGAGTCCAGAACTAGAGGGCACAGGTTTAGGGTGAGAGGGGAAAGATTTAAAAGGGACCTAAGAGACAACTTTTTCACTCAAAATAAGCTGCCAGAGGAAGTGGTGGAGGCTGGTACAGTTACAACATTTAAGTGGCATTTGAATATATATGAATAGGAAGGGTTTGGGGGAATATGGGCTGGGTGCTGGCAAATGGGATTAGATTAGGTTATGGATGAGTGGTGCTGGAAGAGCACAGCAGTTCAGGCAGCATCCGAGGAGCAGGAAAATGGACGTTTCGGGCAAAAGCCCTTCATCAGGAATGAAGGCAGTGAGCCTGAAGGGTGGAGAGATAAATGAGAGGAGGGTGGGGGTGGGGAGAGAGTAGCATAGAGTACAATGAGTGAGTGGGGGAGGGGATGAAGGTGATAGGTCAGGGAGGAGGGTGGAGTGGATAGGTGGAAAGGAAGATAGGCAGGTCGGACAGGACATGGGGAATGGTGCTGAGCTGGAAGGTTGGAACTGGGGTGAGGTGGGGGAAGGGGAAATGAGGAAACTGTTGAAGTCCACATTGATGCCCTGGGGTTTTTTTTTAGATTAGATTACTTACAGTGTGGAAACAGGCCCTTCGGCCCAACAAGTCCACACCGCCCCACCGAAGCGCAACCAACCCATACCCCTACATCTACCCCTTACCTAACACTATGGGCAATTTTAGCACGGCCAATTCACCTGACCTGCACATCTTTGGACTGTGGGAGGAAACCGGAGCACCCGGAGGAAACCCACGCAGACACGGGGAGAATGTGCAAACTCCACACAGTCAGTCGCCTGAGGCGGGAATTGAACCCGGGTCTCTGGTGCTGTGAGGCAGTTGTGCTAACCACTGTGCCACCGTGCCGCCCGTTGAAGTGTTCCGAGGCGGAAGATGAGGCGTTCTTCCTCCAGGCGTCTGGTGGTGAGGGAGCGGCGGTGAAGGAGGCCCAGGACCTCCATGCCCTCGACAGAGTGGGAGGGGGAGTTGAAATGTTGGGCCACGGGGCGGTTTGGTTGATTGGTGCGGGTGTCCCAGAGATGTTCCCTAAAGCGCTCTGCTAGGAGGCGCCCAGTCTCCCCAATGTAGAGGAGACCGCATCGGGAGCAACGGATACAATAAATGATATTGGTGGATGTGCAAGTAAAACATTGATGGATGTGGAAGGCTCCTTTAGGGCCTTGGATAGAGGTGAGGGAGGAGGTGTGAGCGCAGGTTTTGCAATTCCTGCGGTGGCAGGGGAAGGTGCCAGGACGGGAGGGTGGGTTGTTGGGAGGCGTGGACCTGACCGCGGAGTCCTCTGGTGAGGTGGTGACTGGAGTACTGTGTGTAGTTCTGGACCCCACACTATAGGAAGGATGTGATTGTACTGGGGGGGCGGAGGGTGTGGGGTACAGAGGAGATTCACCAGAATGCTGCCTGGGATGGAGCAGTTCAGCGATGAACAGAGGCTGGATAAGCTCAGGATGTTTTCTACAGAGCAGAGAAGGCTGAGTGGGGACTGGATAGAGGTGTATAAGGTCATGAGGAGCTTGGACAGGATGAGTTGAGAGCAGCTATTCCTCTTAGTCACAAGATTAATAATAAGGGGGTTTTAACTGAAAGTGAGGTGGGACATTTTGAGGGGATTTGAGGACAAACCTTTTGTCATCCAGAGGGTGGTGGGAGCCTGGAATGCATGAACTGGGAGGGAGAGTTGAGGCGGAAAACCTCACATTTAAAAATAACTTGGATGAGCGCTCAATATCATAACATTCAAGGCTATGGGCTGCGTGCAGGACAGTGGGACTAGGGAAGTGTATCTTTGGCAATGCAGACTTGATGGGGCCAAAGTGCCTCTTCCATACTGTATGAGTCAGTTCCAGTT
Source organism: Chiloscyllium punctatum (assembly GCF_047496795.1). Taxonomy (NCBI): domain Eukaryota; kingdom Metazoa; phylum Chordata; class Chondrichthyes; order Orectolobiformes; family Hemiscylliidae; genus Chiloscyllium; species Chiloscyllium punctatum. The sequence goes on along the minus strand of NC_092746.1, from coordinate 120,244,816 downwards.
TGGGTTCCACCAGGGTCACTCAGCTCCTGACCTCATTACAGTCTTGGGTCAAACATGGACACAGAGCTGAATTCCAGAGGGTGAGGGGAGAGGGACACAGCCCTTGACATCAAGGCTGCATTTGACTGAGGGTGGCATCAAGGAGCCCTGGCAAAACTGGAATCAATGGGTATCAGGGGGCAAGCTCTCCACTGGTTGGGGTCATACCTGGTACAAAGGAAGATGGTCGAGGTTGTTGGAGGTCAGTCATCTCAGCTCCAGGACATCTCTGCAGGAGTTCCTCAGGGGAGTGCCCTAGACCCCAACCATCTTCAGCGGCTTCATCAATGACCTTCCTTCCATCATCAGGTCAGAAGTCGGGATGTTCGCCAAATATTGCACAGTGTTCAGCACCGTTCATAATTCCTCCGATACTGAAGCAGTCCATGTTCAAATTCAGATCCAGACAATATCCAGACTTGGGCTGACAAGTGGCAGGTAATAGTCACGCCACTCAAATGCCAGGCTATGACCATCACCAACAAGAGAAAATCTAACCAACTCCCCTTGATATTCAACAGTACTACCACTGAATCCCCCACTGTCAACATTGGGAGGGGTGTGGGTAAGGGGGTGGTGGGTGAGGGTTACAAAACTGAATTCGACACACCACATAAACACAGTGGCTGCAAGAGCAGGTCAGAGGTTGGGAATCCTGCAGTGAGTAACTCCCCTCCTGACTCCCCAAAGCCTGTCCACCATCTCCAAGGCACAAGTCAGGAGTGTGATGGAATACTCCCCCCTTGCCTGGATGGGGGCAGCTCCAACAACACTCAAGAAGCTCGACACCCTCCAGGGACAAAGCAGCTCCCACTTGACTGGCACCACACCCACAAACATCCACTCCCTTCACCACCAACACTCAGTAGCAGCAGTGTGTACACACCATCCTGACTTGGAAATATATCACTGTTCCTTCACAGGAAAACGAGGGATTATGCTGTCGATGCAAACATTGAAGCCATTTGAAGTCCAATGTAATATTGCAGTTGGAAAGATGAGACAAGGGAAGATAGTTTCATATTAACATCTGATAATCCTCAACTCCACTTGCTTGCCTTCACTCTACAACCCTCTATTATCTTACAGATTAAAATCTGTCTCAGCCTTGAATATACGTAACGACCCAACCTCAGCGGCCCTCTGGGGGTAAACAGACTCACTCCCTCTGAGAGGGGAAATTCCCCCTCATCACGGTCTTAAGTGGGTGACCCCCCCCCTCATTCTGAGATTGCCCCCTCTGGTCCTAGACTCTCCCCCAAGGGGAAACAGTCCCTCCAATCTCCCCTGTCACGTTCCCTAAGAATCTTATGCATTTCAATAAGGTCGTCTCTCCTTCTCCTAAACTCCAGTGAGTACAGGCCCAACCTATCCACCTCTCCTCATCAGAAAGTCCCTCCATATTCAGTCCTTTTTCGGACTGCCTCCAATGCTAAAATATTTTTCCTTTGATAAAGGGCCTAAAACTGTACACAGTGTTCCAGCTGTGCTCTGTTAGGTGCCTGATATCGTTTTAGCAAAAATGTCCCTGCTTCCACACTCCATTCTCTTTGAACATAGACTGACATTCCATTTGCCATCGAGATGTACAGCACGGAAACAGAACCTTTGGTCCAACTGCTGCCGAGATATCCCAACCCAATCTAGTCCCACCTGCCAGCATTTGACCCATATCCCTCCAAACCCTTCCTATTCATATACCCATCCAGGTGCCTTTAAAATGTTGTCTTTGTACCAGCCTCCACCACTTCCTCTGGCAGCTCATTCCATACACGCACCACCCTCTGCGTGAAAAAGTTGCCCCTTAGGTCCCTTTTAAATATTTCCCCTCTCACCCTAAACCCTCTAGCTTTACACTCCCCCAGCACGGAGAAAATACTTTGTCTATTTATCCTATCCATGCCCCTCATGATTGTATAAACCTCTATAAGGTCACCCCTCAGCCTCCGACGCTCCAGGGAAAACAGCCCCAGCCTGTTCAGCCTCTCCCTGTAGCTCACATCCTCCAACCCTGGCAACATCCTTGTAAATCTTTTCTGAACCCTTCCAAATTTCACAATGTCCTTCCGACAGGAGAGAGACCAGAATTGCACGCAATATTCCAAAAGTCCTATGAGATAAAATCACACTTTTTATTTCCTAAAGTCACTATTTCCTGAATAAAGCCTTGTATCTCCCAGTAGCTGCTTCATCTCCCAATATCCTTCATCTGCTTTATATCTGTTTCCCCACATGGCACAGGACAAAACGTTATATTTCTGTAAAGTGTCAGAAATAGAGTCATACAAATCTGGTGTGCATTTGGCAAATTAACTTTGAATTTGATGTCATCTGATGTTTCCAGTTTTTGTTGGTGATGATGTACTTTTATTGTGCTATCAGTATTTACACAGTGTCCTAACATTGTATCCATTTCCATCTGAATTACAAGGTTGAAAAACAAGGTATTCACCATATTGTGTTGCACTAAAGAAGCCGATCAGGTTATGTGAGTGTGGAATGTTGCAATTACTTCCATCTATGCTCATGGTTGATTAGATTCAGAATCCCCACAGAGTGGCAACGAGCCAATTGTCCCAACAAGTCCACAATGACTTTTCGAAAAGTATCCCGGCTAAACCCATCCCCCTTTCACCCCCTATTTCCCTTGCTTAGTGCACCTTAACTTACACATCCCTGGACACTATGGGCAATTTCCCATGGCCAATCCACCTGACCTGGTCAGGTTTGGACTGTGGGAGGAAACCCGGACAGACACAGGGAGAATGTACAAACTCTACAAGACAGTCACCCGAGGCTGGAATCAACCCTGGGTCCCTGGTGCTGGGAGGCAGCAGTGCTAATCACTGAGCCACCGTGCTGCACCAAATATGTTGATGCTTTCTGTACTTTTCATTACTGTAATGTTCCACTTGCTCCCACGCACTGATATTATTTTAACTCGACCTTCCTTTATTTCCCATGTCTTGCCTTTCCACCATCCCTGTTGATTATAGAGTCATAGAGCCCTACAGTATGGAGACAGGCCCTTTGGCCCAAACTGGACAAAATGTCCATCCATGCTAACCCCATTCCTCTACACTTGGCCCATATCCTTCTAACCCTTTCCCGTCCAAGTATTTGTCCAAATGCCTTTTAAATGTTGTTAATGTACCCACCTCAACCACTTCCGCTGGCAGCTCATTCCATAAGCGTACCACCCTCTGTGTAAAAATGTTACCCCTCAGGTCCCTTTTATTCTTTCCCCTCTAACCTTAAACTGATGCCCTCTAGTCCTCGCTTCCCCAACCGTGGGGAAAAGACTGAGTGCATCCACCCTATCCATGCCTCTCATGCCTCTCAAAAAAAAAATAAGTATACAGCTTTGGAAACTGTTGGGGGGGACAGCCTTGCAGGTGTAAGCTGCAGTGAAGGGGTCTGTGGCTCTGAGACTCAGAAGGGAAAGGGGGAGAGGAGGAGAGCGCTAGTTATAGGAGACTCTCTAGTTAGAGGGACGGACAGGCGGTTCTGTGGACATGGGCGAGACTCTCGGATGGTTTGTTGCCTCCCGGGTGCCAGGGTCTGAGACGTCTCGGACAGTGTCTTCAGAATCCTTAAGGGGGAGGGTGTGCAGCCAGAAGTCGTGGTACACATTGGCACCAACGATATAGGTAGGAAGAGGGGTGGGGAGGTCATTCAGGAGCTCATGGAGTTAGGCTGGAAGCTAAAAGCTAGGACGGACAGAGTCGTCATCTCTGGGTTGTTGCCGGTGCCACGTGACAGTGAGGCAAGGAATAGGGAGAGATGCAGTTGAACACGTGGCTGCAAGGATGGTGGAGGAGGGAGGGCTTCAGATATTTGGACAATTGGACTGCATTCTGGGGAAGGTGGGACCTGTACAAACAGGACGGGTTGCACCTGAACCAGAAGGGCACCAATATCCTGGGGGATAGGTTTGCTAGCACTCTTCGGGGGGGTTTAAACTAATTTGGCAGGGGGATGGGATCCGGACTTGTAGTCCAGCAAGTAAGCTAGCTGTGTGTCAGGGTGCCCAAGACTGTAGGGAGGCTGTGGAGAAGGTAGCACTGACAGGGACTACTTGCGGACACAGAGATGGGCTCAAGTGCGTATACTTCAATGCAAGGAGTATCAGAAATAAGGTGGGTGAACTTAAGGCGTGGATCGGTACCCGGGACTACGATGTTGTGGCCATCACGGAAACATGGATAGATGAGGGACAGGAATGGCTGTTGGAGGTTCCTGGTTACAGATGTTTCAGTAAGATTAGGGAGGGTGGTAAAAAAGGAGGGGGGGTGGCATTGCTAATTAGAAATGGTATAACGGCTGCAGAAAGGAAGTTTGAGGGGGATCTGCCTGTGGAGGTAGTATGGGCTGAAGTCAGAAATAGGAAAGGTGCAGTCACCTTGTTGGGTGTTTACTATAGGCCCCCCAATAGCAGCAGAGATGTGGAGAAACAGATTGGGAAACAGATTTTGGAAAGGTGCAGAAGCCACAGGGTCGTAGTCATGGGCGACTTCAATTTCCCAAATATTGATTGGAAGCTCTTTAGATCAAGTAGATTGGATGGGGCGGTGTTTGTGCAGTGTGTCCAGGAAGCTTTTCTAACGCAGCATGTAGATTGTCCAACCAGAGGGGAGGCCATATTGGATTTGGTACTCGGTAATGAACCGGGACAAGTGGTGGGCTGGTTAGTGGGTGAACATTTTGGTGATGGTGACCACAATTCTGTGACTTTCACCTTGGTTATGGAGAGAGATAGGTGCGCACAACAAGGTAGATTTTACAATTGGGGGAAGGGAAATTACGATGCTGTAAGACAGGATTTGAGGAGCATACGTTGGGAGCATAGGCTGTCAGGGAAGGATGTGGTGGAAATGTGGAACTTTTTCAAAGAGCAGATACGACGTGTCCATGATATGTATGTACCTATCAGGCAGGAAAGAAATGGTCGTGTGAGGGAGCCTTGGTTGACGAGGGAGGTTGAATGTCTAGTAAAGAGGAAGAAGGAGGCTTACATAAGGTTGAGGAAACAGGGTTCAGACAGAGCAGTGGAGGGATACAGGATAGCCAGAAGGGACCTGAAGAAAGGGATTAGGAGAGCTAAGAGAGGGCATGAAAAATCCTTGGCGGATAGGATCAAGGATAACCCCAAGGCATTTTATGCGTATGTGAGAAACCTGAGAATGACGAGAACGAGGGTAGGTCCGATCAAGGACAGTAGTGGGAGACTGTGTATTGAGTCGGAAGAGATAGGAGAGGTCTTGAACAAGTACTTCTCTTCAGTATTTATGAACGAGAGGGACCGTATTGTTGAAGAGGAGAGTGTGAAACGGACTGATAAGCTAGAAGAGATACTTGTTAGGAAGGAAGATGTGTTGGACATATTGAACAACTTGAGGATAGACAAGTCCCCCAGGCCTGACGGGATATATCCTAGGATTATGTGGGAAGCAAGAGAGGAAATTGCAGTATCGTTGGCAATGATCTTCTCGTCTTCACTGGCAACGGGGTTGGTACCAGGGGACTGGAGAGTAGCGAATGTTGTGCCCCTGTTCAAAAAAGGGAATAGGGATAACCCCGGAAATTACAGGCCAGTTAGTCTTACTTCTGTGGTAGGCAAAGTAATGGAAAGGGTACTGAGGGATAGGATTTACGAGTATCTGGAAAGACACTGCTTGATTAGGGACAGCCAGCACAGATTTGTGAAGGGTAGGTCTTGCCTTACAAGTCTTATTGAATTCTTCGAGGAGGTGACCAAGCATGTGGATGAGGGTAGAGCAGTGGATGTAGTGTACATGGATTTTAGTAAGGCATTTGATAAGGTTCCCCATGGTAGGCTTATGCGGAAAGTCAGGAGGCATGAGATAGAGGGAAATTTGGCCAATTGGATAGAAAACTGGCTAACCGGTCGAAGGCAGAGAGTGGTGGTAGATGGTAAATATTCAGCCCGGAGCCCAGTTACAAGTGGAGTTCTGCAGGGATCAGTTCTGGGTCCTCTGCTGTTTGTAATTTTTATTAATGACTTATATGAGGGAGTCGAAGGGTGGGTCAGTAAATTTGCAGATGATACGAAGATAGGTGGAGTTGTGGACAGTGAGGAGGGCTGTTGTCGGCTGCAGAGGGACTTAGATATGATGCAGAGCTGGGCTGAGGAGTGGCAGATGGAGTTCAACCCTGTCAAGTGTGAGGTTGTCCATTTTGGAAGAACGAATAAGAGTGCGGAATACAGGGTTAATGGTAGGGTTCTTAGTCAGGTGGAGGAACAGAGGGATCTTGGGGTCTATGTACATAGATCTTTGAAGGTTGCCACTCAGGTGGATAGAGTTTGTAAGAAGGCCTATGGAGTATTATCGTTCATTAGCAGAGGGATTGAATTCAAGAGTCGTGAGGTGATGTTGCAGCTGTACAGGACTTTGGTAAGGCCACATTTGGAGTACTGTGTGCAGTTCTGGTCGCCTCACTTTAGGAAAGATGTGGAAGCTTTGGAGAGGGTGCAGAGGAGATTTACCAGGATGTTGCCTGGAATGGAGAGTAGGTCATACGAGGATAGGTTGGCAGTTCTCGGCCTTTTCTCGTTGGAACGGCGAAGGATGAGGGGTGACTTGATAGAGGTTTATAAGATGATCAGGGGAATAGATAGAGTAGACAGTCAGAAACAGTTTCCCCGGGTACAACAGAGTGTTACAAGGGGACATAAATTTAAGGTGAAGGGTGGAAGGTATAGGGGAGATGTCAGGGGTGGGTTCTTTACCCAGAGAGTGGTGGGGGCATGGAATGCGCTGCCTGTGGGAGTGGTAGAGTCAGAATCATTGGCGACCTTTAAGCGGCATTTGGATAGGTACATGGATGGGTGCTTAATCTAGGTTAGAAGTTCGGCACAACATCGTGGGCTGAAGGGCCTGTTCTGTGCTGTATTGTTCTATGTTCTATGTTCTATGTTCTATGTTCTATGTTCTATGATATCATACACTCTCGTACACTCTAAAGAGAAAAGTCCTTATTTGTTTAACCTCTCCCTATAACTCAGGCCCCTGAGTCCTGGCAACATCCATATACATTTCTTCTGCGCTCTTTCCTGTTTAATAACATCCTTCCAATAACAAGGTGACCAAAACAGAACACAATACTCCAAGTAGGCAAAAGTGAGGACTGCAGATGCTGGAGATTAGAGTCAAGTTTAGAGTGGTGCTGGAAAAGCACAGCAGGTCAGGCAGCATCCAAGTAGCAGAAAAATCAATGTTTCGGGCAAAAGCCCTTCATCAGGAAACGTTTGTCTGAAACGCGGATTTTCCTGCTCCTCGGATGCTGCCTGACCTGCTGTGCTTTTCCAGCACCACTCTAAACTTGACAATACTCCAAGTGTAATCCCACCAATGTCCTGCACAACTGCAAAATAACTTCCCAACTTCTATACTCAGTGCTCTGCCTGATGAAGGCCTGTGTGCCAAAAGCCTTCTTCACTGTCCTGTCTACCTGGGACTCCACTCTCAGAGAACCGTGCACCTGAACTCCAAGGTCCCTCTATTCCACTACCCTCCTTAAGGCCCTACAATTCAGCATGAAGCTCCTACCTTGATTTTAGATTAGATTCCCTACAGTGTGGAAACAGGCCCTTTGGCCCAACAAGTCCACACCGACCCTCTGAAAAGTAACCCACCCAGACCCATTTCCCTCTGACTAATGCACCTAACACTACAGGCAATTTAGCATGGCCAATTCACCTGACCTACACAACTTTTGGACTGTGGGAGGAAACCAGAGCATCCAGAGAAACCCCAGGCAGATGCAGGGAGAATGTGCAAACTCCCCACAACACGTTGCCCGAGGCTGGAACTGAACCCTGGCACTATGAGGCAGCACTGTGCCACCCCGTTTGACTTTCCAAAATGCAAGACCTCACACTTATCAATATTAAAATCCATTTGCCATTTCTCGGCCCATGTCCCCCAGCTGATCAAGGTCCTGCTGCAATTTCTAAGAACCTTCTTCACCTGTCCACAATATCGCCTACTTTCAGGTCATCTGAAAACTTACTAATCACGCCTTGTGAATTCTCATCCATTCTGGTCTTTTGTTCTGGGAGTACAGAAATACAGGGCCAATGGAGATGTCACTCAAGCGTCAGTGCAGGAGGGAATGTGTTTTTATTTTCAATTCCTGGATTACTGGGACTGTTTCAAGGGTGAAATTGGGACCTCCTGAAGTGAGTCCTCCTACACCTGAATCAGAATGGGATCAACATCCATGGAGGGGAGTTTGCTGGTGCTGCTGGGAGGAAGTTAACAGCAGGGAGAGAGGACACGCAGTGTTAGTACAACAGTGACACAGCATACCTCAGTGAAGGAACCTAGGCAACTGTGCTGAGTCTCAAGGGACTAAGGCAAGAATGGGTGGCCTTTATTTTAATGCTAGGAGTCTTTAAGAAGAAGCATTTTATTATTAAAAGTTAAAATTATAGCAATGACAAACTTAAGTCAACATGCTGTCTAGATTACCGACAGTGGGGGAAACAGGCCCTTCGGCCTAACCAGTCTACACCAACCTCCTGAAGAGTAACGTACACCCCCACACCCCACCCCGGCCTGTTTCTAGCCGCCCCTCTGACTAACGTACCTCACACTATGGGCAATTTAGCACAGCCAATTCACCTAACCTGCACATCGTTTGGGGGAAACCGGAGCAAACCCGCATAGATGCAGAGCAAACATACAAACTCCACACAGATAGTCGCTCGAGGCTGGAATTGAACCGGGGACCCAGGTGCTGTGAGGTAGCAGTGCTAACCACTGAGCCTCCATGCCACCCTTGTGAAATGTGGCTCTGTAGTTAGCACTGCTGCCTCACATCACTCGGGCCCTTGGTTCGATTCCAACCTCAACAGACCGCCTGTGTACAGTTTATATGTTCTCCCCGTGTCTGCGTAGATTTCCTCTGGATTTCTCCCACAGTCCAAAGACGTGCAGACTAGGTGGACTGGCCACACTATAGTCTGCAGGACAGGTGGGTTAGCCATCGGAAATGTGGGGTTATGGGGATGAGGTGGGATGCTCTTGGGCGGGCTGGTGCAGACATGATGGGGTTCTAGGATTCTGCACAGTTGGGGTTCTAGAATTCTGTTCCATTTTAGGTAAGACAGAGGAGTTAAGGGTGTGGATTGGCACGTGGAAATGTGAAACTGTTGCCATCACAGAGACATAGTTAAGGCAGGAGCAGGAATTTGAACTTTCCAGGGTATCGGAATCTTCAAACAGGACAGGGTAGGGAGGTTTAAAAGAGGTGGTGGTGTTGCACTACCAATGAAGGTGTCAGATATTGCAGTGAAGAGGGGCAAGATCTTGAAATGGTCTTCAAACGAGACCTAGTGAGTGGAGCTTAGAGATAAAAATAGCACTGTCACGTGGCTGGGTATATATTATAGACGTGCGCACCCCCCTCCCCCAAAAACAATCAGTGGGCAATAAAAGAGAGGTACAGAGACAACTCACAGAGGTATTAGGGTAATTAGACTTGGGGATTTCAACTTCCCCAACATTAATTGGGACGGTCATACTGGAAAGAGTTCAGAGGGGTATCTTTAAATGTATTCGGGAAAACGTTTCGCGTGAACATGTCAGTGGTCCCACAGGGGGACAGTGTGGTGCTAGATCCGAAACAAGTGTAGAAATTACTGGAAGAACTCAGCACATCTGGCAGTATCTGTGGGAGAGAAATCAGAGTTAACATTTCGAGTCAGGTGACCATTCTTCAGAGGGTTTCCATCACAGGGTTAGGTGTGATGAATGTTGGAGCTGCCCCCATCCAGGGCAAGGGTGGGGGGAGTACTACATCAGCCTCCTGACTTGGGCCTTGTAGATGGTGGACAGGCTTTGGGGAGTCAGGAGGGGAGTTACTCGCTATTGAAATCCGCCCCCTACACCCCACCCCGGCCTGTTTCTAGCCACCACATATGGCTCCCTTTATTAATTCTGACATCTCTGAAAGATTAGAGGGTTAGAGGTTAGAGGGTTTGAGCTATAAGGAGAGGCTGAACAGGCTGGGGCTGTTTACCCTGGAGTGTCGGAGGCTGAGGGGTGACCTTATAGAGGTTTATAAAATCATGAGGGGCATGGATAGGATAAATAGGCAAAGTCTTTTCCCTGGGGTCAGGGAATCCAGAACTAGAGGGCATTGGTTTAAGGTGAGAGGGGAAAAATATAAAAGAGACCTAAGGGGCAACATTTTCACGCAGAGGGTGGTACGTGTATGGAATGAGCTGCCAGAGGATGTGGTGGAGGCTGGTACAATTGCAACACTTAAGAGGCATTTGGATGGGTATATGAATAGGAAGGGTTTGGAGGGACATGGGCCGGGTGCTGGCAGATGGGACTAGATTGGGTTGGGATATCTGGTCGGCATGGACGGGTTGGACCAAAGGGTCTGTTTCCGTTATGTACACCTCTATGACTCTATGACAGGGAACAGCCAGCAGCAGGCGTGGATGTGTTAAACCTGGGAACGTTACCTATGGAGTGTCCTTCACAATTCCATGTTCTGTGTGGACCCTCCCATTCCCACTCCTCTCCTGCCCTCCCTCAATGTGTCCAGGACTGTCTTCTGTTCACAGCCCACCTCCCCCACTGTCCCTCCCACTCCCACGCAGCTGTCTGGGTAGTGAGCTAATTGTATTGCCAGTGGGTTAGACTTCAGGTTGCCCTTAGCGAGGGCCTCCTGTCATTCCCTTAGTAACAAGGCCTATGTTTGCGGGGGAGAGTCACCGGACCTGAGACGTTAACTCTGATTTCTCTCCACAGATGCTGCCAGACCTGCTGAGCTTTTCCAGTAACTTCTGTTTTTGTTGCTGTGTTTTTCGGTGCTGAGACACTGAGATGGTGACGTCTCCTAATATTACCACAGCAACTGTGCTTCCTAAGTGGTTTGGGACGTCCTGTGGTCTTTAAGTCAATCTGAATTCTTCCCCCTTCCTGGGGTTGGGGGGTTGGGGGGGGGCACATCTGACTGGGGCGCGGAAATTTATAGCAATCGTCAAAATCATAGAATAGAATCCATACAGTATAGAAACAGGCCCAACCAGTCCACACCGACCCTCCGAAGAGTAACCCACCCAGACCCAATTCCATACCCTTTTACTTTACATTTACCCCTGACTAATGCACCTAGCCTACACATCCCTGAACACTATGGCCAATTTAGCATGACCAATCCACCCTAACCTGCACAACCCTAAACACTATGGGCAATTTAACACAGCCAATCCATCCTAAACTACAAATCCCTGAACAGTATGGGTAATTTAGCATGACCAATCCACCCTAAACCTACACATCTTTGTACTGGGGCAGGGAAAAGGAGCAGGGGTAATGTTTTCAGGCAGTGAGTGGTTGGGGGTCTGGAACATACTGCCTGAGAGTAGGGGCAAGGTCAGGGGGTATTCAGATTGGAGAATGGCACAAATTGAGTCGCTCATTTGGAGAGCGAACGCAGATCTGAAGGGCTGAACGGCCTCTTTCTGTGATCCCAGGGTAATTCTCCACCTCAGGTTGCCTGTCACACGTAGACACAAGACCCTCTAAGCAGGCCCAGACCGATGAGCACTCCTGCTAATATGCTGCCGGACGGAGCCCTGTCTTAATTTGGATGTTACACACCTGTCTTTGGCAGAGCAAATAATTTTTCTGTCACTTAACAGGCAGCTCTGATTTAGCGCTTGTAGCAGACTGACAGCTCTGTAGGCCCCGGATCCCAGCTGCGAGTCAAGAATTATCATGAATTAAACAGTTAACAAGTAACCACGGCGAATGAATCAGCAGCATTGGACCATCTGTGTCCCTGGTCCCTGAAACCTGTCGCAGTCATACCACCACGTGCACAGAGACAAGGCTGGGCTGCTAACCCATCACCTCTCTCAGAACCAGCTCTGCAGCTGCAAGAGCACAAGCGAGACCTGCATTTGTGTAGCAACCTTCCCAACCGCAGGATCTCCCAAGGAGGGCCTTTCGACGCTACTGTCGGATTGGGAAACCCATTTGCTGACAGCAAGTTCACAAACAGCATTGCGATCGGGAAGGGCTGACCCCATCCCGAGATGTAGTTGAAGGAATAGCTTCCAGGTCAGAGGGAACATTCCTGGCCTTCTTCAGACCAGTACAGACCAGACAGGGCTGACAGGGAGAAAGGCCAGTCTGAACCAGTGCTAATCTAACACTGACAACACCGAGTGTGCTTCCACAGTCTAAAGTGGATCACTGTTCAGTGTCTTGATGAGAATATCCCAGAGGAACACCAACCACAATGAAGCATTATCAAATTACCAAACACACCCAGAGACCACAAATCTGTAAATGGGGATGTATTCAACCCACTAAATATTATCACACTCTCCCAGGGACTCCCTGTAAACACTGACACACTCCCCCCAGGGTCTCCCTGTATTCCCTGACACACTCCCCCCAGGGTCTCCCTATAAACACTGACACACTTCCCCCCCCCCAGGGTCTCCCAGTAAACACTGACACACTACCCCCAGGGTCTCTCTGTAAACACTGACACACTCCCCCCCCCCCCCCCCCCCCCAGGGTCTCCCTGTAAACACTGACACACTCCCCCCAGGGTCTCTCTGTAAACACTGACACACTCCCCCCCAGGGTCTCCCTATAAACACTGACACACTCCCCCCAGGGTCTCCCTGTAAACACTGACACACTCCCCCCCAGGGTCTCCCTATAAACACTGAAACACTCCCCCCAGGGTCTCCCTGTAAACACTGACACACTCCCCCCCCAGGGTCTCCCTGTAAACACTGACACACTGCCCCCCAGGGTCTCTCTGTAAACACTGACACACTGCCCCCCAGGGTCTCCCTGTAAACACTGACACACTCCCCCCCCAGGGTCTCTCTGTAAACACTGACACACTCCCCCCCCAGGGTCTCCCTGTAAACACTGACACACTCCCACCCCCATGGTCTCCCTGTAAACACTGACACACTCCACCCAGGGTCTCCCTATAAACACTGACACACTCCCCCCAGGGTCTCTCTGTAAACACTGACACACTCCCCCCAGGGTCTTCCTGTAAACACTGACACACTCCCCCCCCAGGGTCTCTCTGTAAACACTGACACACTCCCCCCAGGGTCTTCCTGTAAACACTGACACACTCCCCCCAGGGTCTCCCTGTAAACACTGACACACTCCCCCCAGGGTCTCCCTGTAAACACTGACACACTCCCCCCCCAGGGTCTCCCTGTAAACACTGACACACTCCCCCCCCAGGGTCTCCCTGTAAACACTGACACACTCCCCCCCCAGGGTCTCCCTGTAAACACTGACACACTCCCCCCAGGGTCTCCCTGTAAACACTGACACACTCCCCCCAGGGTCTCCCTGTAAACACTGACACACTCCCCCCAGGGTCTCCCTGTAATCCCTGACACACTCCCCCCAGGGTCTCCCTGTAAACACTGACACACTCCCCCCCCAGGGTCTCCCTGTAAACACTGACACACTCCCCCCCCAGGGTCTCCCTGTAAACACTGACACACTCCCCCCCCCAGGGTCTCCCTGTAATCCCTGACACACTGCCGTCCAGGGTCTCCCTGTAAACACTGACACACTCCCCCCAGGGTCTCCCTGTAAACACTGACACACTCCCCCCCCAGGGTCTCCCTGTAAACACTGACACACTCCCCCCCCCAGAGTCTCCCTGTAAACACTGACACACTCCCCCCAGGGTCTCCCTATAATCCCTGACACACTGCCCCCCAGGGTCTCCCTGTAATCCCTGACACACTCCCCCCAGGGTCTCCCTGTAAACACTGACACACTCCCCCCCAGGGTCTCCCTGTAAACACTGACATACCCCCCCCCCCCAGGGTCTCGCTGTAAACACTGACACACTGCCCCCCAGGGTCTCCCTATAAACACTGACACACTCCCCCCAGGGTCTCCCTGTAAACACTGACACACTCCCCCCAGGTTCTCCCTATAAACACTGACACACTCCCCCCAGGGTCTCCCTATAAACACTGACACACTCCCCCCAGGGTCTCCCTGTAAACACTGACACACTCCCCCCAGGGTCTCCCTGGAAATACTGACACACTCCCCCCGGGGTCTCCCTGTAAACACTGACACACTCCCCCCAGGGTCTCCCTGTAAACACTGACACACTCCCCCCCCAGGGTCTTCCTGTAATCCCTGACACACTGCCCCCCAGGGTCTCCCTGTAAACACTGACACACTCCCCCCCAGGGTCTCCCTGTAAACACTGACACACTCCCCCCCAGGGTCTCCCTGTAAACACTGACACACTCCCCCCCAGGGTCTCCCTGTAAACACTGACACACTCCCCCCAGGGTCTCCCTGTAAACACTGACACACTGCCCCCCAGGGTCTCCCTGTGAACACTGACACACTTCCCGCAGGGTCTCCCTGTAAACACTGACACACTCCCCCCGGGACTCCCTGTAAACACTGACACACTCCCCCCATGGTCTCCCTGTAAACACTGACACACTCCCCCCCCAGGGTCTCCCTGTAAACACTGACACACTCCCCCCCCAGGGTCTCCCTGTAAACACTGACACACTCCCCCCCCAGGGACTCCCTGTAAACACTGACACACTCCCCCCATGGTCTCCCTGTAAACACTGACACACTCCCCCCCCAAGGTCTCTCTGTAAACACTGACACACTCCCCCCAGGGTCTCCCTGTAAACACTGACACACTCCCCCCAGGTTCTCCCTGTAAACACCGACACACTCCCCCCATGGTCTCCCTGTAAACACCGACACACTCCCCCCAGGGTCTCCCTATAAACACTGACACACTCCCACCAGGGTCTCCCTGTAAACACTGACACACTCCCCCCAGGGTCTCCCTATAAACACTGACACACTCCCCCCAGGGTCTCCCTGTAAACACTGACACACTCCCCCCCAGGGTCTCCCTATAAACACTGACACACTCCCCCCAGGGTCTCCCTGTAAACACTGACACACTGCCCCCCAGGGTCTCCCTGTAAACACTGACACACTCCCCCCCAGGGTCTCCCTATAAACACTGACACACTCCCCCCAGGGTCTCCCTGTAAACACTGACACACTCCCCCCAGGGTCTCCCTATAAACACTGACACATTCCCCCCCCAGGGTCTCCCTGTAAACACTGACACATTCCCCCCCCAGGGTCTCCCTGTAAACACTGACACACTCCCCCCAGGGTCTCCCTATAAACACTGACACACTCCCCCCAGGGTCTCCCTGTAAACACTGACACACTCCCCCCAGGGTCTCCCTATAAACACTGACACATTCCCCCCCCAGGGTCTCCCTGTAAACACTGACACATTCCCCCCCCAGGGTCTCCCTGTAAACACTGACACACTCCCCCCAGGGTCTCCCTATAAACACTGACACACTCCCCCCCCCAGGGTCTCCCTGTAAACACTGACACATTCCCCTGGGAACACATTGTAAATGTTGCAAACCCACATCCACTTCCCTATAGAAGGACAAAGGGCAGCAGATATATGGGAACACCACCTCCTGCAAGTTCCCCTCCAAGTCACTCACCATCTCCAGCCTCAGGTGACTGTTTGTATGGAGTTTGCACATTCTCCCCGTGTCTCCGTGGGTTTCCTCCGGGTGCTCCGGTTTCCTCCCCCAGTCCAAAGATGTGCAGGTTAGAGTGAATTGGTCATGCTATATTGCCCGTCGTGTTCAGGGATGTGTAGGTTAGGTGCATTAGTCTGGGGTAAAATGTAGGGGAATGGGTCTTTGTGGGCTGTTCCTCAAGGGGTCAGTGTGGACTTGTTGAGGTGAAGGGCCTGTTTCCACACAGTAGAGATTCTATAATAAAAAGAAAATTGCATTCAATTCCAGATCCACCATGACAGGATTTGAACCACAGTCCGAAGAACATTGCATGAGGCTCTAAGAGCAACAGGCTATTGACGACACCACTACACTGTTGCCTCACAATGCTAGAGAGGCAGCTTCAATTCCCACCTCAGGCGACTGACTGTGAGGAGTTTGCACGTTCTGCCCGTGTCTGCGTGGGTTTCCTCCGGGTGCTCTGGTTTCCTCCCACAGTCACAAAGATGTGCAGGTTAGGGTGAATTGGCCATGCTAAATTGCCCTTTGTGTTAGGTGAAGGGGTAAATGTAGGGGTATGGGTGGGTTGCACTTCAGCGGGTCACTGTGGACTTGTTGGGCCGAAGGGCCTTTTTCCACACTGTAATGTAATCTAATCTAATCTACACCATCACCTATGATTAGAGCTATCCTCCCTCTGAGACTTGCCTTGCTGTGCTGATTGAGTCTAGAAGAGTCCCCATATTGAATGGAGAAATTAGTGAACAAGAAACTGGTCATTTCTGTGGTCAGTGTTGGATAAAGGACACTGACCAGGAGTTCTGGGCCAATGTTGCTGTAAAAGATTGTAATATGTCAAGTCGAAAGTGAGGTGCTCACCAGACTGATTCCAGAGACAGCAGCACTGACGTACATTGAGATTTTGGATTCGTTAGGACTACATTTACTGGAGCTTAGACAGATGACGGTGGTCTCATAGAAAACCTGTAAAATTCAAACAGGGCCAGACAGTGTAAATGCAAGCAGAGTTCTGTCTGTGTGGAGTTTGCACATTCTCCCCGTGTCTGCGTGGGTTTCCTCCAGATGCTCCGGTTTCCTCCCACAGTCCAAAGATGAGCAGGTTAGATGAATTGGCCATGCTAAATTGACCATAGTCGTTAGGTGCATTAGTCAGAGGGGGGTGGGTTACTCTTTGGAGGGTCGGTGTGGACTTGTTGGGCTGAAGGGCCTGTTTCCACTCTGTAGGGAATCTAATCTAATCTAATCTAAAACCAGGGGGTCCAGAACCAGGGGCTAAGGTTTAAGGACACGGTGTAGGCCACTGAGGAGACAGATGAAGAGAAATTTCTCATCACAGGCAGACAAAGTGGTTAAGAAGGTGTTTAACACACTTGCCTTCATTGCTCAGGTCTTTGAGTATAGGAGTTGGGACATCATGTTGAGGTTATACAGGATGTTGGTGAGGCCTCTTCTGCAATACTGTGTCCAGTTCTGGTCACCCTGTTATAGGAAGGATATTATTAAACTGGAGAGGGTTCAGAACAGACTTACCAGGAAGTTTGCTGGGAATGGAGGGTGTGAGATGTAAAAGTAGATTGGATAGGCTGGGGCTGTTTTCCCTGGAGTGTAGGAGGCAGAGGGGTGACGTTATAGAGGTTTATAAAATCATGAGGGGCATGGATAAGGTAAATGGTTAACGTTTATTCCCTGTGATGGGGAGTTCAAAACTAAGGAGCATAATTTCAAGGTGTGAGGAGAAAGATTTAAAAAAGGCACAAGGGGCAATTTTTCTACATAGAGAGTGGTTTGTGTGTGGAATGAACTGCCAGAGAAAGTTACAATGTTTAAAAGAAATTTTGGCTAAATAAGGAAGGTTTGTAGGGATATGTGCGAAACACAGGCAGATGGGACTAGTTTAGTTTGGTAACATGGCTGGTGTGGACTAATTGGACCAAAGGGTCTGTTTCCGGGCTGTATGACTCTGTGTCCCTATGACCCAGAGAGTTGGCAGCCATGGAATTCTCTGCCGCAGAAAACCATCAAGACCAAAACATTGAATGTTTTCATGAAGGAGAGAGATTTATTTCTTAGGGCTAAAGGGATCAAAGAGGATTAGAAAGGCAGCTTATTGTCTAAATTGGGAGAGACTTCTGACTGCTTCAGTGCAGAGGGATCTGGGTGTCCTTGTGCATGAATCACAGAAATCTAGTACACAGGTAATAAGGAAGGCAAATGGAATTTTGGCATTTATTGCCAAAGGAATAGAGTATAAAAGTGGGTAAACATGTTGCTGCAACTGTACTAGGCATTAGGGGGATCACACCTGGAAGTAGTGGTCTCTTTGTTTGAAGAAGGATGTAGTGGCATTGGACTTAATCCAGAGGGGGTTCACTAGATTGATTCCAGAGGTGAGAGATTTCTCTTGTGAAAAGCGATTGAGCAGTTTAGGACCGTACTCTCTGCAGACTGGAATAATAAGAGATCTAACTGAGGTATTTAAGATGACAAAGTAAAAATAGAGAGGACGTTTCCTCACGTGGGGCAATTTAGAACGAGAGGTTCTAGTTTTAGGATGAGGGACAGCAGATTTAAAACAGAAATGAGAAGGAATTACTGCTCTCAAAGGGTCATAAATCTGAGGAATTCACTCCCCCAGAGTGCGGTGGATGCTGGGACTTTGAAGGAGGGGGCTAGACAGATTTTTAATGAGTAACAGATTGAAGGGTGATGGGGAGTGGGCAGGAAAGTGGAGTTGAGGCAGAGTTGAGATCAGCCATGATGGTATCAAATGACAGAGCAGGCTAGAGGGGCTGAATGGCCTCCTCCTACTCCTAGTCCTGAGGTACGAGGGAAGAATGGACTGAGTTGGATGATCATACTGAATGGCTGGAAGGGCCGAATGGCCAATTGCTGCTGTCTATGTGTGGGTGTGCTGTTTCTCCCACTTGCCTTCAGTGTCTTTGGAGCGTTGATTTTCAGGTGGAATTCCAAGTCTCTTCTGTGACTTGTTTCTTGCATCGTTGACACGCGAAAATAGCTTTGTCAGACGCTGATGGTGGAACAATGAGGATCTCTCTCTCTCTCTCTCTCTCTCTCCTGTTCTCGCAAACCTGTACAAACTGAAATCACTGCACTCCGGTACACAATCTGAAGTAGAACTGAGTCATAATTATCATTGTCTGAGTATCACATAGATAAGAACTCCCACGTAATTTACTTAATAGGCCCTGAGGAAATATTCATTCTGAACAGCTCGGCTCACAAAGATTAATTCAGGAAAACAAATAAAACAATGCAAAAGAATTTACCACCATTCCTCTTTATTTAAGTCTTCAGAGGACTGAACAACCCCAGTGTGGCACTACCTACTGTATTCCTCATGGGGTTGGGGGGGCACATCCCCCTGCTTCATCTAAGCTAATCGGCAAATTACTACAGTATTTGCAAAAGGGCAACATTTTCTGCTAAGTTGACCTGCTCTCAAACCACTTCCCCCTCTCCCAGGCAGACCGAGTGCTGTCTAATGTAAACCCTAGCCCCCTTTTGTGAGTTGACATGATAGGTGGCAAGTGTTGACTGGATCACGCAGCGATGTTTTGGTACGATCCATCTCGGCCCCCTCTCTCCGATCTGTTTAAATCCACCCACGGCTGCTAACCGCAGCCACTATAATAGGACAGAGATCCATATTCCACCCCCAAATGATATTTCGTCGAATCAGAGAGTGTTTCTTGGGGAAGTGATGGCCTGGTGGTATTATCGCTGGACTGTTAATCCAGAGACTCCAGGTAAGGTTCTGGAGACCTGAATTCGGATCCCAACATGGGCAGGTAAAATTTGAATCCAGTCAAAATCTGGAATTAAAGAGTGTAAATGATGACCATTGTCGGAAAAGCCCATTAGGGATGGAAACTGCCATCCTTCCCTGGTCTGACCTACATGTGACTCCAGACCCACAGGGATGTAGTTGACTCTTAACTGCCCTCTGGGATGGGCAATAAATGTTGGTCTACCCATCCTGTGAATGAGGAAAATCAACAATTTGGGCAAAAGCCCTTCATCAGGAATGAATAGCCAATTTTCCTGCTCCTCGGATGCTGCCTGACCTGCTGTGCTTTTCCAGCACCACTCTGATCTAAACTCTGGTTTCCAGCATCTGCAGTCCTCACTTTTGCCATCCTGTGAATGAATTAACAAAGGCAAAATCCCTACAGTATGAAAGCGGCCATTCGGCCCATCAGGTCCACACTTTTGGCGTCACAGTGGCCTGGTGGTTAGCACCGCTGCCTCACAGCTTCAGGGACCCGGGTTCAATTCCAGCCTTGGGCAACTGTGTGGAATTTGCACATTCTCCCCGTGTCTGCGTGGGTTTCCTCCAGGTGCTCTGGTTTCCTCCCACACTCCAAAGATGTGCAGGCCAGGTGAGTTGGCCATGCTAAATCGTCCATAGTATTAGATGCATTAGTCAGAAGGAAATGGGTCTGGGTGGGTTGCTCTTTGGAGGGTCAGTGTGGACTTGTTGGGCTGAAAGGCCTGTTTCCACACTGTAGGGGATCTAATCTGACTGTCTGAAGAGCATCCCAACCCTGCTACCCTGTCACCCTGCATTCCCTATGGCTAATCCACCCTAACCTGCACATCTTTGGACTGGGGGAGGAAGCCGGAGCACACCCATGCTGTAATAACTCAGGATGCCAAACCGGAAAGGAATATCATTTATTGCTGAACACCAAAACAGAGTGGCTACTTGTGAGAAACTTGTGGCTAGACCCAACCCAGGGCAGTCAGTTCTGCAAAGCCATCACTGTGTCTGCTGTAATTTGTCTAAATGTATCCAGAACTGTTGTTGAATATAATTAAACTTTTGTTTTCCCATCAACAAATCACTGGGGTTTTGTTTTTATTTTCATTTATTACCCACCGCCAGTAAATCACCCACGTTACCAACGGAATTATTTACATGGAAAACCCATTAAAAGAAATGTAAACCATCTGTAAGGGAGGGGGGGGGAACAGCAGGAAAGCCTAAATCTAAATGGATTGGGTCTGCTTTACCCAAATTCCCCTTAAATTCGCCCACGCTGCTAACCTCAACCCCTCCAATATTCCACCCACAAAAGATATTTCAGAGAGTCATAGCGTGATTCTGTCTCAATCTATTCAGGAAGATTATTACACACCTCTGGAGCAAGTGGGACCTGAACATGGACCATTTAGTCCAAAGGTATGGCTCCTCTCACTGCACAGCGGCTCAGTGGTTAACACTGCTGCCTCACACAGCGCCAGGGATCCGGGATCGATTCCAGCCTCGGGTGACTTGACAGTGTGGAGTTTGCACATTCTCCCTGTGTCTGCCTAGGTTTCCTCCCACAATCTAAAGATGCGCAGGTGAGGGTGGATTGGCCATGGGAAATTATCCACACTGTTCAGGGATATGCAAGCTAGAGTGGATTGGCCGTGGGAAATTGCTCATAGTGTCCAGGGATGTGCAGGTTAGGGTGGATTGGCCATGGGAAATTGCTCATAGTGTCCAGGGATGTGCAGGTTAGGGTGGATTGGCCATGGGAAATTGCTCATAGTGTCCAGGGATGTGCAGGTTAGGGTGGATTGGCCATGGGAAATTGCTCATAGTGTCCAGGGATGTGCAGGTTAGCGTGGATTGGCCATGGGAAATTGCTCATAGTGTCCAGGGATGTGCAGGTTAGCGTGGATTGGCCATGGGAAATTGCCCATAGTGTCCAGGGATGTGCAGGTTAGGGTGGATTGGCTATGGGAAATTGCCCATAGTGTCCAGGGATGTGCAGGTTAGGGTGGATTGGCTATGGGAAATTGCCCATAGTGTCCAGGGATGTGCAGGTTAGGGTGGATTGGCCCTGGGAAATTGCTCATAGTGTCCAGGGATGTGCGGGCTAGGTAGATTAACCATTGGGAATGTAGTGTCACAGGGATAGGAGGGTGGGATGCTCTTTGGAATATCAGTATGGATTTGATAGGCAGAATGGCCTTTTCCACACTGTGAGGATTCTATGAGCACAAAAGCCCTTAAACTATGAGATTTCCATTGTATCACAAATCTCCTAATCAACCTGTTATAGAAATGTCATTACATGACCCTGGAGCAGGTGGGACCTGCACCTAGGCCTCCTGGCTGAGAGGTGGGGACATTACCTATGCCTTTTTCTTTAATTAGGAGGCGTATAAACAGGAAGAAACGCCTTCCCTTTCTTTTAGTCATTCACAGGATGAGGGCATCACTGTCCAGGCCCAGCATCTATTGCCCCATCCCTAATTACCCAGAGGGCAGTTAGGAGTCAACCCCATTGCTGTGGGTCTGGAGTCACATGTAGGCCAGACCAGGAGGGTGGGTCTGCTTTTCCTCTTGCGTATATCCAGAATTGTTCTTACACACATAAGAGCGTTTATTCTTTTCCCATCACCAAACCATCAAAACGGTCTTCCCCTACCAATCTCCACCAGTCAGGTAACCAAGCAACCAATTGAATATTTACAAATAATTGATCAAAGATGAGGGAAGGAGGGTGGGTCTTTTCTTAAACCCTTTATTTTGATCCAACCATTACAGAGATGCTGTCAGATACCCCAGAAGCAGGTGAGATTTGAACCCAGGGGCTCCCCCCACTCCTGATCTGGAGGCAGAGACATTACCACGACCAAGAGCCCTATACGCCTGCTTTATTTTCTTTCATAATTGAAGCTCTTTCCCACCACTGAACCAGAGAATCTCTACAGAGCACAGGCAGGAATTCAGTCCATACTGACCCTCAGGATAGCATCCCACCCAGACACATCCCCATGACCCTGCATTCCTCAAACCAATGAGAACAGGATCAAGTCTCTCAGCCTTTCCTCATAAGACCTTCCATCCAGACTAAGCAACATCCTGGTAAATCTCCTCTGCAGCTTTTCCAATGCTTCCACATCCTTCCCAAAATATGGGGACCAGAACTGTACACAATATTCCAAGTGTGACCGCACCAGCGTTTTGTATAGTTGCAGCATGATATTGCGGCTCTGGAACTCAATCCCTCTATGAATGAAACCTCACACACCGTATGCCTTCTTCACAGCACTATCCACCTGGGTGGCAACTTTCAGGGATCTATGTCCATGGACTGCAAGATCCCTCTGCACATCCACACTACCAAGAATCTTTCCATTGACCCAGTACTCTGCCTTCCTGTTATTCTTCCCAAAGTGCATCGCCTCACATTTAGCTGCATTGAACTCCATTTGCCACCTCTCAGCCCAATTCTGCAGTTTATCCAAATCCCCCTGCAACCTGTAATATTCTTCCAAACTGTCCACTACTCCACCAACTTTAATGTCATCTGCAAATTTACTAATCCATCCACCTATGCCTGCGTCTAAGTCATTTATAAAAATGACAAACAGCAGTGGTCCCAAAACAGATCCTTGTGGCACACCACTAGTAACTGGACTCCAGGCTGAATATTTTCCATCAACTACCACTCACTGCCTTCTTTCAGAAAGCCAGTTTCTAATCCAAACTGCTAAATCATCCTCAATCCCATGCCTCTGCATTTTCTCCAACAGCCTACCATGTGGAACCTTATCAAAGGCTTTACTGAAGTCCATATATACCACGTCAACTGCCCTACCCTCATCTACATGCTTGGTCACCTTCTCAAAAAACTCAATGAGGTTTGTGAGACACAACCTGGCCTTGACGAAACCATGTTGACTATCTGAAATCAAATTGTTGCTTGCTAGATGATTGTAAATCGTATCTCTTGTAATCCTTTCCAAAACCTTTCCTACAACAGAAGTAAGACTCACTGGTCTATAATTACCTGGGTCATCTCTGCTGCCCTTCTTGAACAAGGGCACATTTGCAATCCTCCAGTCCTCTGGTACATAGAACATAGAACATAGAACAATACAGCACAGAACAGGCCCTTCGGCCCACGATGTTGTGCCGAACTTCTAACCTAGATTAAGCACCCATCCATGTACCTATCCAAATGCCGCTTAAAGGTCGCCAATGATTCTGACTCTACCACTCCCACGGGCAGCGCATTCCATGCCCCCACCACTCTCTGGGTAAAGAACCCACCCCTGACATCTCCCCTATACCTTCCACCCTTCACCTTAAATTTATGTCCCCTTGTAACACTCTGTTGTACCCGGGGAAAAAGTCTCCGACTGTCTACTCTATCTATTCCCCTGATCATCTTATAAACCTGTAGACAATGACGAATCAAAGATCAAAGCCAAAGGCTCCACCATCTCCTCCCTAGCATCCCAGAGAATCCTCGGATAAATCCCATCCTGCCCAGGGGACTTGTCTACTTTCACTCTTTCTAGAATTGATAATACCTGTTTGTAACTAACCTTGATCCTTTCTCGTCTAATATCTCGTACCTCATTCTTCACCTCTACAATATTCTCCTTTTCCTGAGTGAAAACTGATGATAAGTGTTTGTTTAGCACCTCTCCGATCTCCACAGGATCCACACTCAACTTCCCACTTCTGTCTTTGACTGGCCCTATTCCTGCCCTAACCATCCTTTTATTCCTCACGTACCTATAGAAAGCTTTAGGGTTCTCCTTTATTCTATTTGCTAAAGACTGCTCGTGTCGTCTCTTTGATCTTCTTAATTCCCTCTTTAAATCCTTCCGAGCTGACCTGTAACTCTCCATCGCCTCATCTGAACCATCTTGCCTCATCAACACATAAGCCTCCGTCTTCTTCGTAACAAGTGATGCAATTTCTGTTGTAAGCCACGGTTTCCTTACCTTGTCACTTCCTCCCTGCCTGACAGAGAGGAACCTGCGTCCCTAGCACAGTCAGACAGCAGCACTAACCACTAAGCCACCATGCCACCTGGCTGTTAGCTAACCTGGAGAAAGCAAGGACTGAAGTTGCTGGAGATTTGGAGTCGAGAGTGTAGCACTGGAAAAGCACAGCAGGTCAGGCTGCACCGAGGAGCAGGAGAGTCGACGTTTCAGGCATTAACCCTTCACCAGGAATGGGAGGGGCAGGGGTGACTGACCTGTCCTACCTGTCCATCTTCCTTTCCACCTATCCACTCCACCCTTCCCTCCAACCTTTCAGTATCACTCCCCTCCTGCATCCACCTATCGCCTTCCCAGCTACCTTCCCCACGCCCACATTCCCACTGCCCTATTTATCTCTCAGCTCCCTTCCCTCTCCACATTCCTGATGAAGGACTTACACCTGAAACGTTAACTCGGATGCTCCCTGACCTGCTGGGCTTTTCCAGCACCACACTTTTCGATTTCTGTTCGCTAACATGAACAAGGCAGCTCCCCAAGACCAGCAGCATCGACATTGCACTATCACCTCCACTACTGCACAGACACAAACACATAGACTTAGACACACACTGGCTCTCTCTCTTTCACACACACACACACACACACACAGACACACACTCACACACAGACACACACACACACACAGACACACACTCACACACAGACACACACTCACACACAGACACACACACACACACAGACACACACTCACACACAGACACACACACACACACACACACACACACAGACACACACTCACACACACACACACACATACACACACACAGACACACACTCACACACACCCCTCAGTTTTATTGGCCCCATTGCAGTGTTAGTCATCACTTAGTTAGCAACACCCTTGCTTCTGAATCAGACCGTTGTGACTTCAAGTCAAACTCAGGACGTGGGCACAACATGCAGACTGGCACTTTGGTGTCATCGTGAGAGAGTGATGCATTCCTAGGGGTGCAGGATTTCAAGTGACGGGGCACCCAGTGTTCCCGCTGTGGTGGAGGTAACAGATCACAGTGCCATGGAAGAGCAGACATGTTCTGCCCAGTGTCCTGGACATTCCTTATGCCTCAATCAACTGCTAGAGTTGTAGCATTGTTGTTTGCAGGAATTTGCTGTGTGTACATTGGCTCCTGCATTACAACAGGAACTTTACCTAAAAAGGTTTCTGGGTCAACATCCTGGAATTCCCTCCCTCAGGGCATTGTGGGTCAACCCACAGCAGGTGGACTGCAGCGGTTCAAGAAGGCAGCTCACCCCCACCTTCTCAAGGGGGCAACTAGGGACGGGTAATAAATGCTGGGCCCAGCCAGCGACATCCATGTTCCATGAGTGAATTAAAAAAGAAGTACTTCACTAGACGTAAAGTTCTTTGGGGTATCTTGAGGTTGTGCATAGTGCTATATAAATGCAAAGTCTTTAATTATCTACAATGGAATGTAAAGATGTGTATTTATGTATCACTGTACATATGTAATAGATTTCTCAAAATATATAGCAATGAACTGCTATTGAAGTGTAATCCATGGCAACACAACAGTAAATCTCGGCACAACAAAGCCCCACAGTTGAAGAAATTCATATTCAAAGGAAATAATTTGGAGTTGGGAGGTCATGTTGCGGCTGTACAGGACATTGGTTAGGCCACTGTTGGAATATTGTGTGCAATTCTGGTCTCCCTGCTACAGGAAGGATGTTGTGAAACTTGAAAGGGTTCAGAAAAGATTTACAAGGATGTTGCCAGGGTTGGAGGGTTTGAGCTACAGAGAGAGGCTGAACAGGCTGGGGCTGTTTTCCCTGGAGCGTCGGAGGCTGAGGGGTGACCTTATAGAGGTTTATAAAATCATGAGGGGCATGGATAGGGTAAATAGACAAAGTCTTTTCCCTGGGGTCTGGGGTTCAGAACGAGAGGGCATAGGTTTAGGGTGAGAGGGGAAAGATATAAAAGGTACTTAAGGGGCAACTTTTTCACACAGAGGGTGGTACGTGTATGGAATGAGCTGCCAGAGGAAGTGGTGGAGGCTGGTACAATTGCAATATTTAAAAGGCATCTGGATGGGTATATGAATAAGAAGGGTTTGGAGGGATTTGGGCTGGGTGTTGGCAGGTGGGACTAAATTGGGTTGGGATATCTGGTCGGCATGGACGGGTTGGACTGAAGGGTCTGTTTCCATGCTGTACATCTCTATGACTCTATCTTTGGAACAGATAATCATGTGAAAGAATGTAAAGGGTGTGGAACATTTAAATGAGGAGAGATTGAAAAAAAGACAGAGGGAGATTTAGAATCTGAAGAATTTAGGAAATAGAGGAAGGAGTGAACCATTCGGCCCATCGACCCTGGTGCACCATTTAACATGATTATGGCTACACTTTGGCACAGCCTAGCCTGTCCCCGTTTCCTTTGATTCCCAAAAAACACCCAGAAATTTGTGGATCTCAGCTGGAGATGTGTTCAACAGCGGAGCATCAATGATCCTCTGAGATAGAGAATTCCAAAAATTCCCAAACCTTTGAGCAAAGACATTTCCACAAATCTCAGAAAGGCCTCTTCTCCTGAAAGTGTATCCCCATGTGTTAGATTCCCTGACCAGTGGGCACAATCTCTCAGTATCCACCTGTTAAGACCCATCAGGGGTTTCAACATCTTAGTGAGATTCTTCGAAACAGTCATGTTGCAGCTGTACAGGACAGTATTCCACTTTTGGAATATTGCGCGCAATTCCAGTTTCCCTGCTACAGGAAATATGTTTTTAAACTTGAGAGGGTGCAGAAAAGATTTACAAGGATGTTGCCAGGGTTGGAGGATTTGAGCTAAAGGGAGAGGCTGAACAGGCTGGGGCTGTTTTCCCTGGAGCATCAGAGGCTGAAGGGTGACCTTATAGAGATTTATAATATCATGAGGGGTATGGATAGGATAAATAGACAAAGTCTTTGCCCTGGGGTGGGGGAGTCCAGAACTAGAGGGCATAGGTTTAGGGTGAGAAGGGAAAGATATAAAAGGGACCTAAGGGGCAACATTTTCACCCAGAGGTTGGTACGTGTATGGAATGAGCTGCCAGAGGAAGTGGTGGAGGCTGGTACAATTACAGCATTTAAGAGGCATCTGGATGGGTATATGAATAGGAAGGGTTTGGAGGGATATGGGCCAAGTGCTGGCAAATGGGATATCTGGGTTAGCATGGACGATTTGGACCGAAGGGTTTGTTTCCGTGCTGTATGACTCTGTGACAATGACTGTCTTATTGATAAAAATGAATTGTGGATAGCCCACAAATGTGAGCACTTGTCCTATTACGCTGCTTGACTTCATGCTTCCATTTGTCAAAATGGTCAAGGCGTGTGAAGGGTGTGAAGGGGCCACAATTATTTACAAAGTACATTGATAACTTAGATGAGGAAGATGAACATACTATTGCCAAGATGGGGAGGTGCCGGTGTCGGACTGTGGTGGACAAAGTCAGAAGTCACACATCACCAGGTTATAGTCCAACAGGTTTATTTGAAACCACAAGCTTTTGAAGCGCTACTTGTTCCCAATGCTTACAAATATATAAATTAGCGATAGATCACTTGTCCCCTCAAACCTGCTTTATGTTTGATACGATCACAGCTGATGTGGTCTCTCCATATTCCCACCTAACTCTGATAACACAGAAACCTAAATAGGGAGCTGGAGTAGGCCATTCAGCCCTTCGGGCCTGCTGTACCAGCCAATAGAATCATCTGACTCAGTCCCCTGTTCCTGCTTTCATCCCAGGCCCTTCAATCCTTTTATCCCAAAGGACTTTTTCTACCAAAAACAGAAATTGCTGGAGAAGCTCAGCAGGTCTGGCAGCATCTGTGCAGAGAAAGCAGAGTTTTCCTTTCGGGTCGAGCGACCGTTCCATCTTGAAAACATTTAATGTTTTGGCCTCAACCACTTCCTGTGGCAGAGAATTCCACAGGCCCCCCACTCTCTGGGGGAAGACATTTCTCCTGACCTCAGTCCGAAATGGCCTTACCCCTGTATCCTGAGACTGTGAACTCTGGTTCTGGATTCCCTGACCATTGGGAACATCCTTCCGGGGTTTATTCTGTCTCCTCCAGCATTTTCCAGGTTTGTATGAGGTCCCCCGCTCATTCTCCAGTCAATACAACCCTAACCGATCCAGTCTCTCTTCATACGCCAGTCCTGCCATCCGACAATTCACTCATCAAGAATCTGTCCAACTCTGCTTCAAATATCTGCAAGGACTCACCTTCCTCACCCCAATCAGTTGTTTTAGAGTATAGAACGTTCCAGAACAGTACAGGCCCTTCGGCCCTCGATGTTGTGCCGACCTGCGGAACAAATTTAGAGCCCATCTCACCTCCACTATTCCATGATCATCCATATGTTTATCCAATGACCATCTAAATGCCCTTAAAGTTACCAAGTCTCGCACTGTTGCTGGCAGGGCATTCCACGCCCCTGCTTCTCTCTGAGTAAAGACCTGTTTTACAAGTTGATTATGAGGTAGGGTACCTTCTAATCTCTTCCCCACTCAGCACAAAGTGACTGCCTCCATTACACAAGTGTGACTTTTAAATATTGCTCTTAAATATTAAATGGAATATAGCTTTTTTTTTTAAAAATGTAGTTTTGTAGGGTATGGGTGTCATTGGCTAGGCCAGTACTTATTACCCAGAGGGCAGTTAAGAGTTAACCACTTTGGAGTGGGACTGAGACACATGTCGTAGACCCATCGAGTCCTACAGCACGAAGTCAGGCCCTTTGGCCCAAATTGGTCCATGCCAACCAAACTGTCCATCCACACTAACCCCATTTCCCTGCACTTGGCCCATATCCTTCTAAACCTTTCCCATCCAAAGGGGTACCAATATCCTGGGGATGAAATTTGCTCATGTTCTTCGTGGGGGTGGGGTTAAACTAATGCAACAAGGTGATAGGAATCGGAATTGCAGTTCCAGTGTACAGGAGGTTGAGGGTAGTGAGGTCAGGGATAGGTTTACAAGGTCACAAGAGGGCACCGGCAATCAGGATGTTGGGTGAAATGTGTGTACATCAATACCAGGAGCATCTGGAATAAAGTGGGTGAACTTGCAGCATGGGTTGGTACCTGGGATTTCAATGTTGTGACCATTTCAGAGACATGGCTAGAGGAGGGACAGGAATGGTTGTTGCAGATTCTGGAATTTAGATGTTTCATTAAGAACAGAGAAGATGGTAAAAGGGTAGTGGGTGGGGGTGGTGTGGCCTTGTTAATCAAGGTAGTATTACAGCAGCTGAGATAACGTTTGAGGACTCATCCACGGAGGTAGTTTGGGCTGAGGTTAGAAACAGGAAAGGAGGGGTCACCCTGTCGAGAGTTTTCATTAGGCCTCCGAATTGTTCCAGGGATGTAGAGGAAAGGATAGCAAAGATGATTCTCAATAGGAGCAAGAGTAACAGGGTTGTTGTTATGGGGGACTTTAACTTCTCCAATATTGACTAGGAATACTATCGTTCAAGTAGCTTAGATGGGTCATTTCGTTCAATGTGTGCAGGTGTGTTTTCTGACACAGTATGTAAACAGACCAACAAGGGGCGATACTATATTGGATTTGGTGCTAGGGAATGAACTTGGCCAGGTGTTAGATTTGGAGATAGGTGAACACTTTGGTAATAGTGACCATAATTCGATTATGTTTGCAATAGCAATGGGCAGGGATGGGTATATAACACGGGGGAAGAAGTATAACAGAGGGAAAGGCAATGATGATGTGATGAGGCAAGATTTAGGATGCTCAGGATGGGGAAGGAAACTGCAGGAGATGGACATTCTTGAAATGTGGAGCTTATTCAAGGAACAGCTACTGCGGGTCCTTGATAAGTATGTACCTATCAGGCAGGGAGGTAGTTGTCAGGAGAGGGAACCATGGTTTACTACTAAAGAAGTTGAAGCTCTTGTCAACAGGAAGATGAAGGTTTGAGTGAGGGTGAGGCGTGAAGGCTCAATTAGGGGGCCTGAGAGTTATAAGTTAACCAGAAAGGATCTAAAGAGAGAGCTAAGAAGAGCCAGGAGGGGATATGAGAAGTTGTTGGTGGATAGGATCAAGGAAAACCCTGAGGCCTTCTATAGGTATGTCAGGAAGAAAAGAATGAGTAAGGTTAGGGTCACTCAAAGATAGTAGAGGGAAGTTGTGTATGGAATCTGAGGACATTGGGGAAACGCTTAATGAATACTTTTTGTCAGTATTCACATTTGAAAAGGATAATGTTAGTGAGAATACAGAGATCCAGGCTACAAGATTAGATGGGATTGAGGTTGACAGAGAGGAGGTTTTAGCAATTTTGGAAGATCTGAAAATAGATAAGACCCCTGGGCTGGATGGGATTTATCCTCAGATTCTCTGGGAAGCCAGGCAGGAGAGTGCAGAGCCTTTAACTTTGATCTTCATGTCATCATTGTCGACAGGAGTAGTGCCAGAAGGCTGGAGGATAGCAAATGTTGTTCCCCTGTTTAAGAAGGGGAGTCGGGACAACCCTGATAATTATAGGCCAGTCAGCCTTACATCGATTGTGGGAAAGGTGTTGGAAAAGGTTATAAGAGATAGGACTTATAATCATCTGGAAACAAATCATTTGATTGGGATAGTTGACACGGTTTTGTGAAGGGTAGGTCATGCCTCACTATCCTTGTTGAGTTCTTTGAGAAGGTAATAAAACAGGTGGATGAAGGTAAAGTGGTTGATGTGGTGTATATGGATTCAGTAAGGCGTTTTATAAGGTTCCCCATGCTAGGCTATTGCACAAAATATGGAGTTTCGGGATTGAAGGTGATTTAGCGGTTTGCATCAGAGATTGGCTAACTGAAAGAAGACAGAGGGTGGTGGTTGATGGGAAATGTTCATCCTGGAGCTCAGTGGTGTACCACAAGGATCTGTTTGTGGACCACTGCTGTTTGTCATTTTTATAAATGATCTGGAGGTGGGCGTAGAAGGATGGGTTAGTAAATTTGCGGATGACACTAAGGTAGGCAGAGTTGTGGATAGTGCCGAAGGATGTTGTGGGTTACAGAGAGATATTGATAAGATGCAGAGCTGGGCTGAGAAGTGGCAAATGGAGTTTAATGCGGAAAAGTGTGAGATAGGTCACTTCAGAAGAAGGATCAGGAATGCAGAGTACTGGACTAATGGTAAAATTCTTGGCAGTGTAGATGAACAGAGAGATCTCGGTGTCCAGATGCATAAATCCCTGAAAGTTGCCAGCCGGGTTGATAGGATTGTTAAGAAGGCATATGGTGTGCTGGGGTTTATTGGGAAGGGGATCGGGTTCCGGAGCCACGAGGTCATGCTTCACCTGTACAAGACACTGGTGCGGCCGCACCTGGAGTATTGTGTACAGTTCTGGTCACCGCATTATAGGAAGGACGTGGAAGCTTTGGAAAGGGTTCAGAGGAGATTTACCAGGATGTTGCCTGGTATGGAAGGAAGGTCTTATGAGGAAAGGGTGAGGGAACTGAGGCTATTTTCATTGGATAGAAGAAGGTTGTGAGGTGACTTAATCGAGATGTGTAAGATAATCAGAGGGTTAGATAGGGTGGACAGGGAGAGCTTGCTTCCTCGGATGGTGAAGGCTAACATGAGGGGTCATAGCTTTAAATTGAGGGGTGATAGATTTAGGACAGATATCAGGGGTAGTTTCTTCACTCAGAGAATAGTAGGGGCGTGGAACACACTGCCTGCAACAGTAGTAGACTCACTGACGTGAAGGGCATTTAATTGGTCATTGGACATACATTTGGATAATAATGGAATGGTGTAGGTTAGATGGGATCAGATTAATTTCACAGGTCAGCACAATATTGAGGGCTGAAGGGCCTGTACTGCGCTGTAATGTTCTATGTTCTATGTATTTGTCCAAGCGCCTTTTCAATGTTGCTAATGTAGGCCAGAGTAGAGAAGGATGGCAGATTTCCTTCTGTAAAGGACATTAGTCAAGCAGATTTTTTACAGCAATGATCACCTTTAGATTAGCTTTTTAATCCAGATTTTTATTGAATTAGAATTTCACCATTTTCCTGGTGGGATTTGAACCCACAATCCCCAGGCCCAGAGCCTTGGACCCAGACTTACCCGTCAACACAAACTGTCTGCACCTTCCCTCTTGCTGCTTAAAACCTACCTCTTTGAGGAATCTCTTGATGACCTTTGTATCATTGCTCCATTATTAATATTCAACTGGCCAATCCCCAGTGAAGCGTGTTGGGGTGCTATTTCTCCAACGTGGGGTGTGTTCTCCAAGCTCCAGGCCAGTGAGAGCGAATGTGCTGCCCTGCAGATTCAACCAGTTGTGACTACTTCCCATTTCGGGTGCACATGGGAAGGGGGCACCGCAGAAAGCAAAACCAGTAAAACTGGTGAATGAGAGATATTGGTGTGACTCAAATACGTCAAAGTGGAATTCCAGAATGTCCGCTATTTGCATTATTTAAGTATTTCTGGTTTTCTCTGAGAATCATATACTACAGAAGATTCCCTTCGGCCCAGGAAATCAGTACTACCTAAGTGTAGACTAATCCTTCTTTCCCACACTAGGCCCACAGCCTTTAATGTTATGACTCTTCAAATGCTCGTCCAAATACATTTTAAAGGTTGTAAGGTTACCTGCCTCAACTCCCCTCCCAGGCAGTGGCCATCCCAGATTCCCCCTACCCTCTAAGTGGGAAACCCTTTCTTCAAATCCCCTCTAAAATGTCTGCCTTAATATTCTGCCCCTTAGTTATTGACCTTTCAAGTAAGTTCCTTCGACACCTCCATCAGGTTCAACCTCAACCTTCTCTGCTCCATAGAAAACATCCCGAGCTTAACCAGCCTCTGTTCATCGCTGAAATGCTCCATCCCAGGCAACATCCTGGTGAATCTCCCCTGTACCCCCTCTAGTACACTCACATCCTTCCGACAGTGTAGGGACCAGAACTGCACACAGTCCTCCAGCCGCAGCCTCACCAGAGTCCTGTACAGCCCCAACATAGCCTCCCTGCTTTTGGAATCTATGCCACGATTGAAATAGACAGGTGTTCCATATACCTTCTTATCAAGCCTATTAATCTGTCCTGCCTCCTTCCGGGATTTGTGGACAAATGCCCCAAGACTGCAGGTCTTGAAAGCTCCAGGTCTTGCAGCTCCTTGAAAGTGGAGTCGCAGGGAGATAGGATAGTGAAGAAGGCGTATGGTATGCTTTCCTTTACTGGTCAGAGTGTTGAGTACAGGAGTTGGGAGGTCATGTTGCGGCTGTACAGGACATTGGTTAGGCCACTGTTGGAAAACTGTGTTCAAGTCTGGTCTCCCTGCTAATAGGAAGGATGTTGTGAAACTTGAAAGGGTTCAGAAAAGATTTACAAGGATGTTGCCAGGTTTGAAGGGCTTGAGCTCTAGGGAGAGGCTGAACAGGCTGGGGCTGTTTTCCCTGGAGCATCAGAGGCTGAGGGGTGACCTTATAGAGGTTTATAAATTCATGAGGGGCATGGATAGGGGAAATGCTGAGCTTTTCCAGCAACTTCTAATTTTGTTCCTGATTTACAGCGTCCTCAGTTCTTTGCTTTTTTTAATATGGAATGTGAGTTCCCTGTTTGCGGTTGTTGATCTGGCCCAAATAGGGAGCCCTGGCTGACAGATATATAAACAGGGGTGCCACAGATGATGGCACTGTGGCAGCTGTCTCTCGGGAGGCAGTACTGGAGTCAAGGCCTGTTCATGTGTAACTGAAGGAGTGATACGATACCTGACTCTGGGGAGTTATTTCAACAACTCTGGGGCTTGAACTCGGGACACTACCGCTGAAGTGTAAGAACCCCAAATTGGCCAATGGCTGCATTACCAACCCTGGACATTAATTCACGGAGTGCGATTTGACCCTGGATCTCTAGCTCAGAGGCATGGACGTGACCAGAA
This sequence comes from Chiloscyllium punctatum, assembly GCF_047496795.1. Lineage (NCBI taxonomy): Eukaryota > Metazoa > Chordata > Chondrichthyes > Orectolobiformes > Hemiscylliidae > Chiloscyllium > Chiloscyllium punctatum. Next base: position 120,210,432 of record NC_092746.1, on the reverse strand, counting down.
GACCTCCTACAAATACCATTTCATCAACTGGTTCAGAGATGTTATGGCACACCTCCAAGACAGGCTACCAGTGTGGCCTGGCCCAGAGGTAGGGACGCTACCACTGCAACTAGTTAGGAGAGGAGGTCTCACTGCAATTCCTGGGATAGCAGGACCGAGGTATGAAGAGAGGCTGGATCGGCTCGGATTATATTCAACAGAATTAGGGGGATGAGCCCGATCACACAGAAAGTGCAGGAAAGTGCAGCTGATACGTGAGACATCAGCCATTTCACTGAATGGGACAGAGGGGCTTGAGGGGCCAAATGGTCTCCTCTTTTCCTATCTGCTTTGGTCTCAGGTAGGTCCGGAGCCCTCTGGGAGAGGGGGAAGGGGAGATGCTGGTGACCAGACACAGAAAAAAAATCCACACTGAATGTGATCAAAGAGATAACGGGAGAATAGGTGGGAGATGAGATAATAGCAGCACATTAATATTTATTACAATTCATGCATGTATCACCATTGAATAAAGGAAACACTCTTCACAGAAATATTGAGTGCGCTATTCAAAAGCTAAAACCCCTGATTTCATTTGAACGCATTAAAAAGTACCTGTTTTTTTTATCAGTCATGAAAGCTTTCCATTGTTGATGCAGTGTTCAGTCTGTGGAAGAAAATCATTTACTGAAGAATTCAGAATATAGGGGAGCACTTCACCTCCTGAGTATCAGTCTGTTCACATCAGGAGGTGGAGAAGTCGACATTTCAGGTTTAACCCTTCTTCAGGACGGGGGGGGGGGGTGGGTGTGGTGGGAGCTGCAGATAAAGGGGGTGACGGGGGCAGGATGGTGAGGTGGGGACAGGTGAAGACAGGTAAAGGGTATGACCTGGTTGGTCAATGGGAGGGTGGAATCCAGGGGACGTCTGGGAGGAGTGGGAGGGAGGGGGAGGGGCTGGGAAGGGAGTCGGGGGATGGGGAGCGAGGTTATTTGGAATTGGAGAATCCAGTTGATGGCTGGGAGGAGTGGGAGGGAGGGGGAGGGGCTGGGAAGGGAGTCGGGGGATGGGGAGGGAGGTTATTTGGAATTGGAGAATCCAGTTGATGGCTGGGAGGAGTGGTCTGCTTCTTCTGTCTTATCTTCACTTGTCCCCACCTCACTATCCTACCCCCGCCACCCCCTTTATCTGCAGCTCCCCCCTACACCCACCCCCAATCCTGAAGAAAGGTTACACCCGAAACGATGACATCTCCCCTTCCTGATGCTGCCTGGCTTGCTGTGTTCCTCCAGCCTCCTGCCTGTCTACTTTGGGTTCCAGCCTCTGCAGTCCTTTTTAATTGTCTGCAATCCAACTCACGCCAGGCTTGATGACTCCAAACCTGTCTGTGAGACGTTAGTCAGCCAGCACAGAGCAACCTTTCTGCTCAGGGCACCAACAACAGGCAATGAGCTGAGGGACGGTGATTGAAATCCACAAAGTGGCTCCAATGCAACCAATGGGGCACAGGCGTTGGTGCCTTATATGGACCCTGTGATGCCCATCACTGAGATAAGGCAGTTTGAACCCTCGCTTTCTCTCTGAGGTGCACGTGAACAACTCGCCCTCCCCCCACCAGGCTCCATTTTTACAGAGAACAAGGGAGCTCTCCAGCAGTTTCCTGGTCAACACTTATCCCTCAAGCCAATGGGAGCTCACAGAAAGCCATGCCCCACCCCCACCCAAGAGTGGAAGCAGGTCATTCAGCCTGTCGGGGCCACATTAACCCTCTGAAGAGCATCCCATCCAGACCCACCCCAATCCCCTGCATTTCCCATGGCCAATCCACCCTGACCCACACACCTTCGGACTGTGGGAAGAAACTGGAACACCGGCAGACATGGGGGAGAATGTGCAAACTCCACACAGAGAGTGACCCGAGGCAGGAATCGAACCCAGGTCACTGGTGCTGTGAGGCAGCAGTGCTAACCACTGGGCCACCGTGCCGCCCTGGCTAGCTCAGTTGGCTGGAAAGCTAGCTTGCCATGCCGGTTGATGCCAACAGGGTGGGTTGCTATGCTCCCTACCTTTCAGTAGTCACCCTCCCCGTTAAAGAATCACCCATCCCCATACCACTTTGTGTGACTGTTGTCAGCTTTGCCTGACAGCACCCATGTGATGTGCCTTGTACTGCCCACGGGGGATATATAAATGAAAGCCGTTGACGTACAAAGTCTCTTTTCATGCTTGCTGAGGGAGAGCAGAGACAGTGTGTTGAACCGTCGTCTTCTGCTCGTTTTAAGAACAGTATTAGTCATCAAACGTGCTGCATGTGGGGGAGAAGGCTAGCATTGCCACAGTCTAAAGAAAAGCCATGGCATTATTTTACACAGTGTTGGATTGTAGAACAGAACAGCATGGAGTGGGGGGGGGGGGGGGGGGGGGGGTGGGGGTGGGGGGGAGGTGGGTGCCATTCGGCCCACTGAGACATTGCCAGCACTTTGAACGCCCTATCTAATTAGCCCCCTTCTCCATCTCTTCCCCGAACCTTTCCTGGATATTTTTGTCTTTTCAATTACAAGCCATCCACCAATTGTAAATTCCATTTCCAAGTCCATCGGTTTGTATGCAGTTCAATATAGAGCAGCTGGTCATACAGGAAACGTTCACATCTAACATTTTTTTGAAATGTAAAATATTACTAATATTTAAAACTACGCCCCTCTGTGGGAATGTGTTCGTCAGTATGAACATTGATAAGTCAGACATTTATCAATCACGGACACCCCCTGTATGGATCTAACTGCCTTCAAAATATCCTTCTTCCCAATTTTCAGGCAGATAATAACAACTCACTGCATTTGGAAAGCAGCCTGCTTCATTTCCCTCAGAATCTACTCATTATTTCGCTCCTGTGCCCTCTCGTGGGTGGAAGCGATTGCTCCCCTGATCGACATCCACGTGGTTTTGAACCCTCAGTCAAATCTCACTTTGTCGTTCTCTGTTTGAAAGGAACACAGTTGATCCTAACTTCGACTGTGTCTCCCTATCATTGAACCCACCTTGTGACAGGCCAGTCAAAGGAGGTAGCCTAGATCCTAATTTTTTCTTATTTTAAAGACAAGTTCAAGGCGTTGTGTTCCAGCTGCAATCCAGTTGGTCAAACTACCAGATTTGAAACAAAACACACTTTATTCATACACCGTAGATAAAATACAACAAAAGCAGGAAGAAATAACTTAACTCTACTGGAAAACGAAACAGATTAATAGATTATTTAACTTCTCAATAGTAACTGTTCCAATATAGTAACTGCTTATGGACACAACCTTGTCAAAAGCAACTTCAGTAAAACCATAGAATCCCTACAGTGTTGAAGCAGGCCCTTCGGCCCAACAAGTCCATACCAACCCTCCAAAGAGTAACCCACCCAGACCCATTCCCCAATATTTGCCCCTGACTGATGCACCTAATTCACACATCCCTAACCACTACGGACAATTTAGCACGACCAATTCACCAAACCTGCTCATCTTTGGATTGTGGGAGGAAACTGGAGCACCCAGAGAAAAACTCACACAGACACGGGGAGAATGTGCAAATGCCACACGGACAGTTGTCCGAGGTTGGAATCGAGCCTGGGTCCCTGGCACTGTGAGGCAGCAGTGCTAACCATTGAGCCACCGTGCCACCCCTTGGATTGGCTCCTCGGCAATTCTCCAGTCCAGTTGGAAAAGCATCAAAGAGAAAACTCTGAGAGAGAGAGGGAGTAGCGGGGAGTAGCAGGAAGTAGAGGGAGTAGAGGGAGTAGCAGAGAGAGAGAGGAAGTAGCAGGGAGAGGTGTAGTGCAGTCTCCACCCAGCACTGAGACCCCAACAACAACTGCATCTGAAAAGTAAAGCTAACCATCCTGGTTCAGTGGGAGCTTTACCCCACCCAGTCGGGCTGCTTCTCCTGTTCGAATTTAAAGAAAACCCAACACCTCACATACTGTATACTTCACTGCCTTTGGAATAGACTGTTCATTGCCTCTGTCACAACCTTTCTTCATTAAAGAAAACCAGGACAAAATTCACCTCATAAAACCATAATATTGTCATCACCTCCATCTCTGGTACCATTCTGGTAACATCTCCTCCTCAGCTTCTCCCAGAACTTAACATCTTTATGAGCCTTTGGGAAGCTTGAGGGAGCTGTGGCTTTCTTCAGCTGACTGCAAGAAAAGTTCTCTTCAGGAGGTGAAACAAAAACTCATTTTAAGAAGTTCGAAATGAGTAGCTGTTGGAATTTCTGCAGCTGTTGAATCATCGGATTGGCACTCAGTTCAAAGGGGCAGTTGCAAGTCTTGGTCTGAAACCCATCAGCTGCACGACCAGAGTAGAGCAGTGAGTCAGCACCTGCCATACTCAGACAGTGAGATCACAGCTAAAGAAATCCACCTCTCCGTATTAACCCTCCAGGGCCCAAACTGAGGAAAGGCTTTCATTGTTGTAGTGCCATTTAGAACCAGCCCCAAAGCAGAGGAGGAAGGAATAATTGATGTGCCTCAAATACAGGAGTCGCACCAGCCGCTTGTTTTTCTTTGTAATTCTATCTTGGGATGTGGGCAGCTCCAGCTAGACAGCATTGAAGGCCATCCCAACCTACCGTCAAGAAGGTAGTGTTGAGTCCAGTCTCTTTGTTAATTTATTTTTGGGACATGGGTATCGCTGGCTGGGCCCAGCATTTATTACTCGTCCCTAGTTGCCCCCTTGAGAAGGTGGGGGTGAGCTGCCTTCTTGAACCGCTGCAGTCCACCTGCTGTAGGGTTGACCCACAATGCCCTGAGGGAGGGAATCCCAGGATTTTGACCCAGAGATACTGAAGGAATGGTGATATATTTCCAAGTCAGGATGGTGAGTGGCATGGAGGGGAACTTGCAGGGGGTGGTGTTCCCATGTACCTGCTGCCCTTGTCCTTCCAGATGGAAGTGGTCATGGGTTTGCAAGGTCCTGTCTCAGGGTCTTTGGTGAATTTCTGCCGTGCATCTTGTAGCTAGCACACACTGCTGCTACTGAGCGTCAGTGGTGGAGGGTGTGGATGTTTGTGGATGTGATGCCAATCAAGGGACTGCTTTGTCTTGGATGGTCTCATATTTGAACCAAGGCTCATAATGAGGTCAGGAGCTGAGTGGCCCTGGCAGAACTCAAACTGGGTGTCACTGAGCAGGTTATTGCTGAGCAAGCGCTGCTGTCGATGGACCTCTTCCATCACTTTACTGATGATCGAGAGTAGACTGATGGCCGGGTTGGATTTGTCCTGCTTTTTGTGTGCAGGACATACCTGGGCAAATCCTCAGTTGATACCACATCTACAGGTGTACTGGAACAGCTTGGGATACAACTGGTTTGGAAGTTCAATCCTTTATTGCACTTCCTGAACTGTTGTCAGGATCCATATCCATTTGCAGTATCCAGGGCCTCCAACCCTTTCTTGATATCCTGGGGAGTGAATCTGACTGGCTGAAAACCAATTTGAGATCCATCCCAAATTGAACTGAGCGGTTTGCTAGGCTATTCGATCATAAAGTTAGAAGGGCACTACTTGTGGCCTTGGGTCATTGGCAATGGCCTTGGGAAAAGGGCAATGGGTCTGGAGTCACATGTAGGCCCAGATACAGATGATCTTTCCGTGGCAACGTTGGTAAATCCGATAATGTTTCTAATGGTGATAATTTTCATGATCACTGTTATTGGGACTCATTCTCAGTTCCCAGTTCACTGAGTTGGGTTTGACCTATGTCAATGCTGTGATAGGCCTTGAGCCCATTTCACTGGGCTGTTAGTCTCGCAAGATTACCACAAGGCTGCGGTAACCTCAGCCACATTAGGGAGATTTAAACAATCCTTACATAAGCACAAGGATGATTTTGGGAGAGTGTAGGGGGACGAGCTGAGAATAGTCCACAGGTTGGTGCAACACCGAGGGCCGAAGGGCCTGCTCTGTTCAATGTTCTATGTTCTATGTTCTAACCTCTTGTGAAACAGTAAGCTGATGCTGACCTGATACTCCGCATTCAGGACATTGGTTGAAGGACGAGTGTTGGGCAGGGCTCCCGGAATAACTTCCCTGCTATTTGTCAAAATCGCATCTGCGAGTGAGATGACTTGAGTCTCGGTTCGTTGTCCCATGGAAAAGATAGCGCCTCCGACAGTGCAGCACCCACTCAGTACCACAGTGGAGTGCCAACCTTTATAATGTGGTCAAGTCTCCAGCAAACCCCTGACCTTCCCAATTCAGAGGGCAGGGTGTTGCTCGCTGAGTCAGTGCATTGACAGCTTCATAACCCACGCCAGGATGATGTCTGCTCTTCATTTTTCTGCTTTGAGAAGGCTGATGAGGAGCTGGTACTTAATCCCCTCATTCCCACTCCCTCTCTCTCTCTCTCTTTGCAGATTGTCCTGGGATGTGGGACAATATAACGTGCTGGCCAAACGCGGATTATGGGGATGTGATCTCTGTCAGCTGTCCGGGATTCTTCCGAATCATTAACTCCGATGACGGTAAGTGTGACTCTCATGGGTCACAGTGAGACAGTGAGGTCTGCAGATGCTGGAGATCAGAGTCGAGAGTGTGGTGCTGGAAAAGCACAGCAGGTTAGGCAGCATCCGAGGAGCAGGAGAATCAGCGTTTCACCCCGATTAAGGGCTCCATCCCGAAATGTCGATTTTCCTGTTCCTCGGATGCTGCCTGACCTGCTGTGCTTTTCCAGCAACACACTCTCAAGTCTAATGAGTCCCACTCCCACTGCGGGATCGGGTGACCATTCACAATCTAGAAGCTTCAGGGAGGCCACGGATTAATTTTAAAAATGAGCACCTCCTTTTATTTTCATTTCTCTATCAAGGAGTGTCCCCTCGAAGGGCTGAATGGTCTACTCCTATTTTATGTTTCTGCAAACAACAAGAGACTGCTGAATAACATATTAGGTCTCTCATTTGGCTATGGGCGGTGCAATGAGAGAATAGATCCTCAGATGCCTTAAGACAGAAATGTTCATCATTCTCACAGGACTAGAGCGATTGAAATAGCCAACCCTTGCTCCGACTCTCTACCTGTCTCTGTGCTTCCTGCATTGTCACTCAGAACCATGTGCTCCCTTCATTTCCTTACAGTGACTTTAAAGGCCTCGCAGTTTTGTCAGAATATAATTCATCTCTTCCTGTTGAAAAGATAAAGTAACATCACACACATCAGGACCAGTGCAAGAATGCCAGGTTTCAAGCAACCACAACAATTTATACTGTAGGCGAAAAGGGTTCCATTGGTGCAGTGATACTGGGAGAACCAAGATAAACCAATCAGACCAACAGGAACATTCAAGGGATACAGAGGAGGATATTTTCGAGAATATCACTGACATGCTGCTGAAGCTTTCTGTCTTGAACTCATCAGGATCAATCTCAATTCATACACTCACAGCCATGGGTACCATACAGAAAGGGTCCCTGTTGGCTATCTCCCCATTCTGGTTGGCAAAGGGTCATAGGGATGTACAGCATGGAAACAGACCCTTCAGTCCAACTCATCCATGCCAATCAGATATGCCAACCTAATCTAGCTGCATTTGCCAGCACCCGGCCCATATCCCCCCAAACCCTTCCTATTCATATACCCATCCAGATGCCTTTTAAATGTTGTAATTGTACCAGCCTCCACCACTTCCTCTGGCAGCTCATTCCATACACGTACCACCTTCTGTTTGAAAACGTTGCCCCTTAGGTCCCTTTTATATCTTTTCCCTCTCACCTTAAACCGATGCCCTCTAGTCCTGGACTCCCCTATCCCGGGGAAGAGATTTTGCCTATTTATCCTATCCATGTACCTCCTGATTTTATAAACCTCCATAAGGTCACCCTCAGCCTCCGACACTCCAGGGAAAACAGCCCCAGCCTGTTCAGCCTCTCCCTGTAGCTCAGATCCTCCAACCCTGGCAATATCCTTGTAAATCTTTTCTGAACCCTTTCAAGTTTCACAACATTCTTCCTATAGCAGAGAGACTAGAATTGCACACAATATTCCAACAGGGGCCTAACCAATGTCCTGTACAACCGCAACATGACCTCCCAACTCCTGTACTCAATACTCTGACCAATAAAGGAAAGCATTCCAAATGCCGCCTTCATTATCCTATCTACCTGCAACTCCACTTTCAAGGAGCTATGAACCTGTGTTGCCATGGAGAAAATAGTGAGGAAATTATAGATTCTCCAAGCTCCTGGATAATGAAAAAAAAAGGATACAAGACTTGAACCAATTCCTTTTGTTTGTGGATTGGCTCTAGGTGATAGAACTGGTGCAGACACAATGGTCTGAATAGCTTCCTCTCGCATCAGAACAATTGTATGTTTCCTGGCCATGACGATCGTGACATTTAATGTCAGTGAATTTGTTTGACGTTTCTGGAGCACTCAGAAACGTATTCAGAAACTATCCAGAGGGAGACCTTAGCGATGCATTTGTTTGCCTGCGCACCATCTCCAGAATGAACTACCCACCTTGGCCTTCTGCTCTCACCTTGAGGAAGGCCGGCTGACCTTTGACCTTCCCTCTTGGAATTGGTGGTCAGGCAGCCATGACGTCATCTCTGTCAACTGTCCGGGCTTCTTCTGAATCATTAACTCCGATAATGGTAAGTGTGACTCTAATGGATCCCACTCCTTCTCCCCACTATTTTCTCCATGGCAACACAGGATCATAGCTCCTTGAAAGTAGAATCACAGGTTGACAGGATAGTGAAGACGGCATTTGGTATGCTTTCATTTATTGGTCAGAGTATTGAATATTGAGATGGGTGTTTCTCACTTTAACAACGTGCATGGTTGTAGCTCATCCTCACCGCTTTGGATGGAAGACATTTTGCTTCTGAGGACCAGCAAGCCTGTCTCTCGATGGGCTGGAAGGTCATAGGAGCTGCTCATTGGTTGCTGCCTGAACTGCTGTGCTCTTCCAGCACCACTAATCCAGTATTTGGTTTTCAGCATCTGCAGTCATTGTTTTTACCTGGAAGGTCATAGGGTCTTTTTGTTTGTCTGCTCTGGTTTTACTGACATTAAAAACTCTTCAGTCCTAGGGATCATTTACCGAAACTGCACCAGCGAAGGCTGGTCAGAAACCTTCCCCCACTACTACGATGCTTGTGGAGTTGATGAAAATATCACGGAAATCGATGACCAGGTAATTCTGCGCGTTACATACATAAACAAAGCAACAGTTTCTTTCGCTTCTATGAGGAAATATATCGCTCCATTGGAGGTGGTTCAGGGAACGTTCGCACGGATGATCCCTGGTATGGAGGGATTGTCTTCGGAGTAAAGGATAAACAGGTTGGGACTCCACTCACTGAGGTTTAGAAGAATGAGAGGGGATCTCTGTGAAATGTAGGGGCTTGACAGGGTCAATGCTGAGAGGGATGTTTCTCCACACGGGAGAGTCCGGGGCCAGAGGGCACAGTCTCAGGGTAAAGGGGCGCCAATTTAAGACTGAGATATGGTCCAACTGCAAGGAAATGGGGGTGGCATAGACAGACATTTTGGTCAGCCTGAACCAGTTTGAGTAGAGGTGACTGTCTCCGTGCTGTGGGATTCGATGACTCTGAGATTGAGATGAGGAGGAGTTTCTTCCTTCAGGGGGTGGTGAGTCTTTGGAAACCCCCTGCCCCAGAGAGCTGGAGGGGGCAGAGTCCCTTGTGCATATTTAAGGATGACATTGATGGATTATTCATCAGTCGGGGAATCCAAGGTTACAGGGAAAGGTTAGGAAAGTGGATGTGAGGAACATCGGAGCAGCTGTGAATGTTAGAGCAGACTTGAGTGGCTGTCTGGCCTACTCCTGTTCCTATATCTTATGGTCTTAACGCCTCCTTACCCTCTCTCCTGCCAAATACAGCTTTGTGCAATGGTTACAACACAGGAGATGGCCATTCTAGATTAGATTCCCTACAGTATGGAAACAGGCCTTTCGGCCCAACAGGTCCACACTGACCCTCCAAAGAGTAAACCACCCAGATCTATTCCCCTACCCTATATTTACACCTGGCTAATGCACCTAACACTATGGGCAATTTAGCCTGGCCAATTCACCTGACCTGCACAATATCAAAGCTGTTCAACACCCTGTTCAATTCCTTTAAATCCGTCATTGAATTGGATTCAGTTCTGGAGCATCACATTAACATCCTGTGTGTGTTTTTGTACCCTGTGCGTCAGTCGGGAGAGCCATGGCCCTTCCCTCGTCGCCCTACATGAGAAACTTAAGGACGAGCAGCAGGAGGAGGCCATTTGGCCCATCGAGCTTGTTCCGTCATTCAATAAGATCATGGACCCAGCTCCACTTACCCGCCCTCTCACCGTAACCCTTAATCCCTCTACTCTTCAAAAATCTACCTTTGCCTTAAAAACATTTCCCGAGGTAGCCTCAACTCCTTCCCTGGGCAGGGAATGCCACAGATTCAAAACCCTTTGGGTGAAGAAGTTCCTCCTTAGCTCAGTCCGAAATCTGCTCTCCCTTATTTTGAGGCTACGCCCCCTAGTTCTAGTCTCACCCACCAGTGGAGACAACCACCCAGCCTCTATCTTATCTATTCCCTTCATAACTTTGTATGTTTCTATCAGATCCCCCCAATTCTTCTGAATTCTAATGAGTATAATCCCAGTCTACCAAGTCTCTTTGTCACAAGTTAATCCCTTCAACTCCAGAAACAACCAAGTGAACTTCCTCTGTGCACCGCCTCCCCCCCCCACCCCCCCCCCCCCCCCCCACACCCCCACCCCTGTCCAGTGCCAGTAGATCCATTGAACTGAGTCGCTTCCTGGGCCATTCCAGAGGGCAGTGAAGAGTCAACCACATAGCTGTGGGTCTGGGGTCACATGTACATAGAACATAGAACAATACAGCACAGAATAGGCCCTTCGGCCCACGATGTTGTGCCGAACATTTGTCCTAGCTTAAGCACCCATCCATGTACATATCCAATTGCCGCTTAAAGGTCACCAATGATCCTGACTCTACCACTCCCACGGGCAGTGCATTCCATACCCCCACCACTCTCTGGGTAAAGAACTTACCCCTGACATCCCCCCCATACCTTCCACCCTTCACCTTAAATTTATGTCCCCTTGTAACACTCTGTTGAACCCGGGGAAAAAGTCTCTGACTGTCTACTCTATCGATTCCCCTGATCATCTTATAAACCTCTATCAAGTCACCCCTCATCCTTCACCGTTCCAATGAGAAAAGGCCTAGCACTCTCAACCTATCCTCATACGACCTATTCTCCATTCCAGGCAACATCCTGGTAAATCTCCTCTGCACCCTCTCCAAAGCTTCCACATCTTTCCTAAAGTGAGGCGACCAGAACTGCACACAGTACTCCAAATGTGGCCTTACCAAGGTCCTGTACAGCTGCAACATCACCTCACAACTCTTGAATTCAATCCCTCTGCTAATGAACCCTAATACACCATAGGCCTTCTTACAAGCTCTATCCACCTGAGTGGCAACTTTCAAAGATCTATGAACATAGACCCCAAGATCCCTCTGCTCCTCCACCTTACTAAGAACCCTACCGTTAACCCTGTATTCCGCATTCTTATTTGTCCTTCCAAAATAGACAACCTCACACTTGACAGGGTTGAACTCCATCTGCCACTCCTCAGCCCAACTCTGCATCATATCTAAGTCCCTTTGCAGCTGACAACAGCCCTCCTCACTATCCACAACTCCACCAATTTTCGTATCATCTGCAAATTTACTGACCCACCCTTCGACTCCCTCTTCCAAGTCATTAATAAAAATTACAAACAGCAGAGGATCCAGAACTGATCCCTGCAGAACTCCACTTGTAACTGGGCTCCAGGCTGAATATTTACCTTCTACCACCACTCTCTGACTTCGACCGGTTAGCCAGTGTTCTATCCAATTGGCCAAATTTCCCTCTGTCCCATGCCTCCTGACTTTCCGCATAAGCCTACCATGGGGAACCTTATCAAATGCCTTACTAAAATCCATGTACACTACATCCACTGCTCTACCTTCATCCACATGCTTGGTCACCTCCTCAAAGAATTCAATAAGACTTGTAAGGCAAGACCTACCCCTCACAAATCCGCGCTGGCTGTCCCTAATCAAGCAGTGTCTTTCCAGATACTCATAAATCCTATCCCTCAGTACCCTTTCCATTACTTTGCCTACCACCGAAGTAAGACTAACTGACCTGTAATTCCCGGGGTAATCCCTATTCCCTTTTTTTGAACAGGGGCACAACAGTTGCCACTCTCCAGCCCCCTGACACCACCCCCATTGACAGTGAAGACGAGAAGATGATTGCCAACGGTTCTGCAATTTCCTCTCTTGCTTCCCACATAATCCTAGGATATATCCCGTCAGGCCCGGGGGACTTGTCTATCCTCAAGTTTTTCAAAATGCCCAACACATCTTCCTTCCTAACAAGTATCTCTTCTAGCTTAACAGTCCGTTTCATACTCTCCTCATCAACAATACAGTCCCTCTCATTTGTAAATGTCAGCCAGATAGGGTAAGGCTCATATATTAAACACATGTTTCGGCCCGTCCTCACCAGTCACTGCATCTTAGAGTGAAGAGATAGCTGCAGAAGTTTTCCAGCATGGATGGAGGTCATTCGGCCCATCACATCCACACTGGTACATCAAACGTCCATCCATTCCAAATCCCATTATCCAGCGTTTGTACGCTACCACTTATCTTCGTTCCCCTGACGACCTGCTCACTTGACTCCCATCTACCCCCTGACCCACCCAACTTGAAAACCAAAGCTGGGATCAATACAAATTTGAACAGCTAGTTCTGGACTCCACCCAAATAACATTTGAACTTACCATGGGCTTTTAGCTCTGCCAAATCAACAGTACATTTGCCCAGAAGTCAATAATGAGATCTGATAGGATCCAGTGAATTGAACAAGACAAGGTTTCGTCTGAGGGACGTTAGTGAACCAGAGGATTTTTCAGTGATAGAGCCATCAACGAGAGTAGCTTCACACTAGATTAGATTACTTACAGTGTGGAAACAGGGCCTTTGGTCCAACAAGCCCACACCGACCCTCCGAAGCGCACCCACCCAGACCCATTCCCCTCTGACTAATGCACCTAACACTACGGGCAATTTAGCATGGTCAATTCACCTGACCTACACATTTTTGGACTGTGGGAGGAAACCAGAGCACCCGGAGGAAACCCACACAGACCCGGGGAGAATGTGCAAACTCCACACAGACAGTCACCCGAGGTTGTAATCGAACGTGGGTCCCTGGTGCTGTGAGGTAGCGGTGCTAACCACTGTGCTACCGTGCCGTTCTTGTGTCATTCCACGATATAAGAAAATCGCGCAATAGTTACGCTATTTAAACAAATGGGGCTGGAATCACGTTATAGCCAATACAGATAAGGAACGTTCGTGTTCTACAAATAACAGTCTAAATTCATCTTTGGCATTAAAGCCAATTTATGTTGAAGAAGCAGGCATTCTAACAGAACGGGCTGTAGAGTCATAGAGTAATAGCGATATACAGCACCGAAACAGACCCTTTGGTCCAACCTGTCCATGCTGACCAGATATCCCAACCCAATCTAGTCCCACCTACCAGCACCCGGCCCATATCCCTCCAAACCCTTCCTATTCATATACACATCCAAATGCCTCTTAAATGTTGCAATTGGGCCAGCATCCACCACATCCTCTGGCAGCTCATTCCATACACTTACCACCCTCTGCATGAAAAGGTTTCCCCTTAGGTCTCTTTTATATCTTTCCCCTCTCACCCTAAACCTATGTCCTCTAGTTCTGGACTCCCCAACCCCAGGGAAAAGATTTTGTCTTTTTATCCTATCATGCCCCTCATAATTTTGTAAACCTCTATAAAGTCACCCCTCAGCCTCCGACGCTCCAGGGAAAACAGCCCCAGCCTGTTCAGCCTCTCCCTGTAGCTCAAATCCTCCAACCCTAGCAACATCCTTGTAGATCTTTTCTAAACCCTTTCAAGTTTCACATCTTTCCGATAGGAAGGAGACCAGAATTGCACACAATATTCCAACAGTGGCCTAACCAATGTCCTGTACAGTTACAACATGACCTCCCAACTCCTGTACTCAATACTCTGACCAATAAAGGAAAGCATACCAAACACCGCCTTCACTATCCTATCTACCTGCGACTCCACTTTCAAGGAGCTATGAACCTGTACTCCACATGATTCCCCATGCACAAAGCCATGTTGACTATCCCTAATCAATCCTTGTCTTTCCAAATACATGTAAATCCTGTCCCTCAGGATTCCCGCCAACAACGTGCCCACCACTAATGTCAGGCTCACCAGTCTATTGTTGCCTGGCTTGTCCTTACCACCTTTCTTAAAAGGTGGAAGCATATTAGCCAACCTCCAGTCGTCCGGCCCCTCACCTGTGACTATCAATGATACAAATATCTCAGCAAGAGGCCCAGCAATCACTTCCTTAGCTTCCCACAGAGTTCTAGGGTGCACCTGATCAGGACCTGGGGATTTATCCACTTTTATGCTTTTCAAGGCACCCAGCACCACTTATAATATGGACATTTTTCAAGATAGGCACATGCCCGAAACGCCGATTCTCCTGCTCCTTTGGTGCTGCCTGACCTGCTGCGTTGTTTTCCAGCAACACCTTTTTAAGCACATTTTTCAAGATGTCACCATCTATTTCCCCACATTCTATCTCTTAAAATCATGCATCAGAGAAATGTTTTAGAACATTCCGATTGAGAGTTTAATTGAATTTTGTGTCAGGTTTTTTGCAATCCACCAGACACTGAACGCACTGAGGAAGGTTCGGTGGTGCTCGTGATTCATTCGTGTGTATGAATTGTGTGCAATTTGACATGCTAACGGCAGCATCAAAACAGCAACAATTAGATTGCTGCATCCGGTGAAAGCAAGGAAATTTATTTTGTGTCAAGTACACCAAGTCATGCACCTACTGAACACTTACCTCGACACTCTTTATTCTTATTATCACTGTACTTGCTTAACCATAAAGAATTCTGGCCGTTGTGTCAGTGGGTGATGAATCTTTACAACCTCAGCATTAATTTCGATGGTCCCCTGTGAGGCTAATGATCGAATGTTGAGTGGAATCGCCCAGGGGTCCCTCATGGTGGGGGGGGGGGGGGGGCAGGATACCCCACCCAAACTCCCACTGCCCTGCCCATTAAGTCTCTGGGAGACTGGGAGTCCCTGGCAGCTTTTTAATTGCTATCAGTGTTTGCTTCTACAGCTGATGGCTCTGAGTCCCAGCAGACCCTGTTCCTTTGGGAACTCGCAGCGGGAGCTCAGTCCCTGTCCCTCAGCTTCAGTCAAACACCAGCCGCCCTCCCCATCGCTGCAAACCCCCTCGCTGAGCTGGGTTTGAGACCTTCTGGTTAAATTCAGATGTGCCTCGAATGGTGACCTCTGAACAGAGGGGTTTGCTTCCTTGCTCCTGTCGCATTTTACAGCAAGATGCTCCCACCAGTTCACACTAGCAGCTCTCCGAGAGTTTAAGTGGGATTTCAATATGCCTGTTTCCCAGATCCTCAGGAACATTTACTCCCTTGCGGAACGGTGGGAGACACTCACGGAAAAGCGAGTCAGTTTTGGGAGCACAGGAAATCCTCTCCAAGACCACCCCCCCCCCACTCCAGAAACGAAGAACTTGCATTTGTGTCGAGCCTCTTGTGATGTTGTGACTTCCCACAGTGCAACACAGCCAATTGTTTAAGTGTGATTACTGGCCTTGTAGGAAAGTGGAGCCACTGACAAGTGCACAGCAAGCTTCCACAGAAAGCACTGAGAGTCAACACCCAGTGTCAGCTTTTGGCTGAAAGACAAATACAGTATTGCCCTTAGGGCACTGGTGGAGCATTTTTGTAATGTTATTTTTCATGGGATGTGGGAGTTGCTGGCTGGGAAGTCATGGGGTCACGAGAGGTGCTACACAAATGAAAGTTTTTTGTTTGCGAGGGGATCATTGGGGAGGAATGCCTGGCTGGGCCCAGCACCTATTACCCATCCCTGATTGACCCTGCAGTGTTGGTGCTGAACGACCATGAATTCCCCTCTGAGTGATCCGACCATCTGAGAGATGGCAATGGTGTTAATAGGTCCCGCAGTGGAGGGAGATGAGTGTTTCCCAAGGGAGCATTTCCAAGATCGAGTAAGGCAGTCATGGAACCTTCGCTGGGGGGAGAGGAGGGATGGGGGGATTCTGCTGGACCAAACCAGAAAAATGGAGGGAATCTTGCTAAGAATCACTGGAGAGGTCCTGAAGGAAGAGGAGGAGGTGAAGGAGGAGGTGGTGGGGGGTGGAGGTGATGGATGCGGTGGTGGAGATGGTGATGGTGGTGGAGGTGGCGATGGTGGTGGTGGACACGGTAATGGAGATGGAGGTGAAGATGGTAATGGTGAGGGACATGGTGACGGAGGTGGAGGTCATTGATGTGGTGGCAGCGATGGTAGTGGAGATGGTGATGGTGGTGGTGGTGGATATGGTGATAGGGGCATAGCGATAGAGCTGGAGGTGATGGAGGTGGAGATGGTGATGATGGTGGATATGGTGATGGAGATGGTGATAGTGATGGATATAGTGATAGAGATAGAGGTGACGGACATGGAGATGGAGATGGTGATGGTGATGGTGATGGATATAGTGATAGAGATAGAGGTGACGGACATGGTGATGGAGATGGTGATGGTGATGGTGATGGTGATGGTGATGGTGGTGGTGATGGTGATGGTGATGGTGGTGGTGATGGTGGTGGTGATGGTGATGGTGATGGTGGTGGTGGTGGTGATGGTGATGGTGGTGATGGTGATGGTGATGGAGATGGTGATGGTGATGGTGGTGGTGGTGGTGGTGATGGTGATGGTGGTGGTGATGGTGATGGTGGTGGTGATGGTGATGGTGATGGTGGTGGTGATGGTGATGGTGATGGTGATGGTGATGGTGGTGGTGATGGTGATGGTGATGGTGATGGTGGTGGTGATGGTGATGGTGATGGTGGTGGTGATGGTGATGGTGATGGTGATGGTGGTGGTGATGGTGATGGTGATGGTGGTGGTGATGGTGATGGTGATGGTGGTGGTGATGGTGATGGTGGTGGTGATGGTGATGGTGATGGTGATGGTGGTGGTGATGGTGATGGTGATGGTGGTGGTGATGGTGATGGTGATGGTGATGGTGGTGGTGATGGTGATGGTGGTGGTGATGGTGATGGTGATGGTGGTGGTGGTGGTGGTGGTGATGGTGATGGTGATGGTGGTGGTGGTGGTGATGGTGATGGTGATGGTGGTGGTGATGGTGATGGTGGTGGTGATGGTGATGGTGATGGTGGTGGTGGTGATGGTGATGGTGATGGTGGTGGTGATGGTGATGGAGATGGAGGTGGCGATGGCGATGGCGATGGCGATGGCGATGGCGATGGTGGTGGTGATGGTGGTGGTGATGGTGATGGTGATGGTGGTGGTGATGGTGATGGTGATGGTGATGGTGGTGGTGATGGTGATGGTGATGGTGATGGTGGTGATGATGGTGATGGTGGTGGTGATGGTGATGGAGATGGAGGTGGCGATGGCGATGGCGATGGCGATGGTGATGGTGATGGTGGTGGTGGTGATGGTGATGGTGATGGTGATGGTGGTGGTGGTGGTGATGGTGATGGTGATGGTGATGGTGGTGGTGATGGTGATGGTGGTGGTGGTGATGGTGATGGTGATGGTGGTGGTGATGGTGATGGTGGTGGTGATGGTGATGGTGATGGTGATTGTGATGGTGGTGGTGATGGTGGTGGTGATGGTGATGGTGATGGTGATGGTGGTGGTGATGGTGATGGTGGTGGTGATGGTGATGGTGATGGTGGTGGTGATGGTGATAGTGGTGGTGATGGTGATGGTGATGGTGATGGTGGTGGTGATGGTGGTGGTGATGGTGATGGTGATGGTGATGGTGGTGGTGATGGTGGTGGTGATGGTGGTGGTGATGGTGATGGTGATGGTGATGGTGGTGGTGATGGTGATGGTGATGGTGATGGTGATGGTGATGGTGGTGGTGATGGTGATGGTGGTGGTGATGGTGATGGTGGTGATGGTGATGGTGATGGTGGTGGTGATGGTGGTGGTGATGGTGATGGTGATGGTGATGGTGGTGGTGGTGGTGATGGTAATGGTGATGGTGGTGGTGATGGTGGTGGTGATGGTGATGGTGATGGAGATGGTGATGGTGATGGTGATGGTGATGGTGGTGGTGAAGATGATGGTGATGGTGGTGGTGATGGTGGTGGTGATGGTGATGGTGGTGGTGAATGGTGATGGTGATGGTGGTGGTGATGGTGATGGTGGTGGTGATGGTGATGGTGATGGTGGTGGTGGTGATGGTGATGGTGGTGGTGATGTTGATGGTGGTGGTGATGGTGATGGAGATAGTGATGGTGATGGTGGTGGTGATGGTGATGGTGATGGTGGTGGTGGTGGTGATGGTGATGGTGGTGGTGGTGGTGATGGTAATGGTGGTGGTGGTGGTGGTGGTGGTGGTGATGGAGATGGTGATGGTGATGGTGGTGGTGGTGATGGTGATGGTGGTGGTGACGGTGATGGTGGTGGTGATGGTGATGGTGATGGTGATGGTGATGGTGGTGGTGATGGTGATGGTGGTGGTGATGGTGATGGTGATGGTGATGGAGGTGGATATGGTGGTGGTGGAGAGGTGTTCTTATGGGGAGGTGATGGCCTAGTGGGTATTATCACTGGACTGCAGCAGTTCAAGAAGAGAGCTCACTCCCACCTTCCCAAGGGGGTAACCAGGGATGGGCAATAAATGCTGGGCCCAGTCAATGGTGGAGTCAAAGAGGTATGGAGCTGCATGGTGCCAGTTCTCCTCTGTCTGGAGCATCTCATGGTTTTTGGTGATTTCTATTGTCCCGTCATTGACCAGGTCTTGGCTCCTTGGGCCCTGACCTCCGGAATTTCCTCCTGAGACCTCTCTGTCTGTCTGTCTGCCCGTGGATGTGAACGGGTTGATAATCCATGAGCTAGGATGAAGCTTCATCTACAGCACAGCCACTGGGTGAGGCAGTTCTGGTCTCCCTGCTACAGGAAGGATGTTGTGAAACTGGAAAGGGTTCAGAAAAGATTTACAAGGATGTTGCCAGGGTTGGAGGGTTTGAGCTTTAGGGAGAGGCTGAACAGGCTGGGGCTGTTTTCCCTGGAGCGTCGGAGGCTGAGGGGTGACCTTATAGAGGTTTATAAAATCATGAGGGGCATGGACAAGGTAAATAGACAAAATTTTTTTCCCTGGGGTGGGGGAGTCCAGAACTAGAGGGCATAGGTTTAGGGTGAGAGGGGAAAGATATAAAAGGGACCTAAGGGGCAACTTTTTCACGCAGAGGGTGGTACGTGTATGGAATGAGCTGCCAGAGGAAGTGATGGAGGCTGGTACAATTACAGCATTTAAAAGGCAGTTGGAAAGGTATATGAATAGGAAGGGTTTGGAGGGATATGGGTAGGGTGCTGGTGAATGGGACGAGATTGATTTAGGATAGCTGGTCGGCATGGTCTAGTTGGACCGAAGAGTCGGTTTCCGTCCTGTACATCTCTATGACTCTATGACCCATCAAGACACCTCCAGCAGGTCCTGAGGGTTTTGACTTGGTGCCAGTTATATCGTCTTACCGCCATCAGGTCAATGGAACCTGCACGTGATGCTGAGATCGGGTAAATGCTCCTGTTATTGGGAATGATTTGTGGTTCGTTCTTCACTGTCATCTCCTCAAGTGCCACTGGACTGGCAAGCGATTGGTTCCATCACTTGACCTAAACTATCCAGGCCTTATCATCATTAATCCCAACAACTTCCTCCTTCAAGATGCTCCTTAAAACCGATAACCGTGATCCTCATCTCTCCTCACGTGCCCCGGTATCACATGAACTGGTTTTGGAGCCTGATGAAGGTGTGGTCCTCTGGACGTTCGGAATGCTGTGGAGTTGGTGTTAGAGGGAGTGACGAGGAGTTGGACGAGGTGCCATTAAGGAGAGGAGAAAGTGAGGAC
The DNA here is from genome assembly GCF_047496795.1 of Chiloscyllium punctatum. Taxonomy (NCBI): domain Eukaryota; kingdom Metazoa; phylum Chordata; class Chondrichthyes; order Orectolobiformes; family Hemiscylliidae; genus Chiloscyllium; species Chiloscyllium punctatum. Next base: position 120,190,347 of record NC_092746.1, on the reverse strand, counting down.
TGCTGATGCTGAAGATCAGAGCTGAAAATGTGTTGCTGGAAAAGCGCAGCAGGTCAGGCAGCGTCCAAGGAGCAGGAGAATCGACGTTTCGGGCACAAGCCCCATTCCTGAAGAAGGGCTTATGTCTGAAACGTCAATTGTCCTGCTCCTTGGATTCTGCCTGACCTGCTGCGCTTTTCCAGCAACACATTTTCAGCCAATAAGGAGAGACTGGGTGGCATCCACGTTCCTATGACCTCTCCCATCTTTAACCAACAGTGCAGCTATTGTGACCCTGTTCCCCCTTTCTCTTTTGCAGGATCTGTACTATGTGTCGGTGAAGGCTCTCTACACTGTGGGTTACAGCACCTCCCTGGTTTCTCTCGCAATTGCAATGATTATACTCTGTCGCTTCCGGTAAGTCTACGGTAAAGTACAATGGACCTCTTGCCCATTTCTCTAATTCAGGGCAGATGGAACCCGGGTAAGGCCATGAGCTCTGAGGCAACAATGGACACTGTGCAGATCTGACCAAATTATAACAGCTATTCCCCCTCTTGCCCCCCCCAACTCCACGCGCACAGTACATATGGATAACTTTCAACCTCAAAATGGCCTCCCTCTCTTCTGCCCCTCCTCCTCCAGATGTTAATCACCTGCACCATTAATCCTGGTAACTTCTCACCTTCCATGTGGTCATTGGAGCTGGGGTGGTATTGTCACTTGAGTTAGTACTCCTCAGGCCCATGCTAGTGCGCTGAGGATCATGGGTTCAAATTGAACCACAGCACTTTGCGAAAGTCATTTCCCCACAGTAGGGGAGCCCAGAACTAGAGGGCATTGGTTAAGAGTGAGAGGGGAAAGATTTAAAAGGGAACCAAAGGGCAACTTTTTCACACAGAGGGTGGTACGTGTATGGAATGAGCTGCCAGAGGAAGTGGTGGAGGCCGGTACAATTACAACATTTAAAAGGCATCTGGATAGGTCTATGAATAGGAAGGGTTTGGAGAGATATGGGCCTGGTGCTAGCAAATGGGATTTTGGCATGGACGAGTTGGACCGAAGGGTCTGTTTCCATGCTGTATGACTGTATGTGGGCCGAGATGGTTGGGTCAGTATTTATTGCCCAGAGGGCAGTTGAGAGTCAGCCACATTGCTAGTGGTCTAGTGTCACATGTAGGCCAGACCAGGTGAGGAAGGCAGATTTCCATCACATGGTGAACTGGTTCAACAATCAGAAATGGCTTCATAGAGTCATAGAGATGTACAGCATGGAAACAGACCCTTCGGTCCAACCCTTCGGTCCATGCCGACCAGATATCCCAACCTAATCTAGTCCCATCTGCCAGCACCTGGCCCATATCCCTCCAAACCTTCCTATTCATATACCCATCCAAATGCCTCTTAAATGTTGCAATTGTACCAGCCTCCACCACTTCCTCTGGCAGCTCATTCCATACACGTACCACCCTCTGTGTGAAAACGTTGCCCCTTAAGTCCCTTTTATATCTTTCCCCTCTCACCCTAAACCTATGCCCTCTAGTTCTGAATTCCCCACCCCAGGAAAAAGACTTTGTCTATTTATCCTATCCATGCCCCTCATGATGTTATAAACCTCTACAAGGTCACCCCTCAGCCTCTGATGCTCCAGGGAAAGCAGCCCCAGCCTGGTCAACCTCTCCTTATAGTTCAAATCCTCCAACCCTGGCAACATCCTTGTAAATCTTTTCTGAACCCTTTCAAGTTCATTTCTATAGCAGGGAGACCAGAATTGCGTGCAATATTCCAACAGTGGCCTAACCAACATCTTGTACAGCCATAACATGACCTCCCAACTCCTATACTCAATACTCTGGCCAATAAAGAAAAGCATACCAAATGCCTTCTTCACTATCCTATCTACCTGCGACTCCACTTTCAAGGAGCTATGAACCTGCACTCCAAGGTCTCTTTGTTCAGCAACACTCCCAAGGACCTTACCATTAAGTGTATAATTCCTGCGCTGATTTTAGCCAATATTGTTCCATTGTTTATGGGCAATAGGGGTAATACAGGAAACTGTCAATATGCCTTACATCAGTGGTAGGGAAATTATTGGAGAAGATTCTTCGGAATAGGATTGACTTGCATTCGGAAAATAATGGCTTTATTTGGGATAGTCACCATGGCTTTATGTAGGGGACATCTTGTCTGACAGGTTTGATTAGATTAGATTCCCTACAGTGTGGGAACAGGCCCTTCGGCCCAACAAGTCCACAAAGAGGAACCCATCCCAGACCCATTTCCCTCTGACTAACGCACCTAACACTATGGGCAATTTACCTGACCTGCACATTTTTGGACTGTGGGAGGAAACCCACACAGACACGGGGAGAATGTGCAAACTCCACACAGGCAGTTGCCCGAGGCTGGAATCAAACCTGGGACCCTGGTGCTGTGAGGCAGCTGTGCTAACCACCGAGCCACCGTGCTGCCTATGTTTGATTGAGTTTATTGAGGAGGTGGTGAAGCTGATGGATGAGGGAAGGGCAATGGATGGTGTTTACGTGGACTTGACCAAAGCATTTGACAAGATCCATCATGATAGGCCTGCCCAGAAGATTAGGTCACATGGGACCCACGGTGAGTTGGCTTCGTCATAGAAGGCAAAGGGTATTGTGGTTGGGGCGGGGGTATTTTTACTGACTGGACATATTGATCAGTGGTGTTCCACAAGGATCAGTGCTGGGACCTCTGTTGTTTATAACATATATAAATAATTTGGATGAAAATATAGCTGATCTGATTCGTAAGCTTGCCGATCACATGAAAATTGATACAGTCGTGCATAGAGGTGAGGTTTGTCAAGGTCTACAGCAGGACATAAACCAGTTGGAGAAATGCTAAATGAAGTTTAATCTGGACATGTACTTTGGGAGGTCAAATGCAAGACAGAAGTATACAGTAAATGGTAGGACCATTTCGAGCATTGATATACAGAGTGATGTTGGGGTGCAAGTCCATAGCTCCACAAGGGGATATGTTGGTAAAGAATGTGTATGGCATGTTTGCCTCCATCGGTCAGGGCATTGAGAATAACAGTTGGCAAGTCATGCTGTAGCTGTGTAAGATGTTAGTGAGGCCACATTTGGAGCATTGTGTACAGTTCTGGTCCCCATACTATTGGAAGGATGTTGAGAGTTTGGAGAGGGTACTAAAGAGGTTTACCGGGATGTTGCCTGGATTGGAGTATATTCCCTATAAGGAGAGGCTGGACAAACTTGGATTTTTTTCACTAGAGCGTCAGAGGCTGAGGGGAGACCTGATCAAAGTGTATAACATTATGAGAGGCATGGACAGGGTGGATAATCAGAATCTTTTCCCCGGGGTGGAAATGTCAAATACTCAGGGGCATAGGTTTAAGGTGAGAGGGAGAATGTTTAAAGGAGATGTGTGAGGTGAGTTTTTTTACACAAGAGGGTGGTAGGTGTCTGGAACACACTGCCGGGGAGGTGGTAAAAGCAGATAAGATAGCAGTGTTTAAGAGGCATTTAGACACATGAACAGGCAGGGAATACTGGCACATGGGCCATGTGCAGGCAGATGGGATTAATTTAGAATGGCCTCATGGTCAGCACAGACAAGGTGGGCCGAAGGGCCTGTTCCTGTGCTGTACTGTTCTGTGTCCTTTCTCCTTACTGCCTGGTATGGGTTCCATCATCCACAGATCTGAGGGCATCAGTGAGTGCACAGCTGGGCTATTGTTTGTGGTTTTGGTCTCTCTGCCCAAGGAAGGGTATATTCACCACAGAGGGAGTGCAGAGTCGGGAATGCAGTGCTAGAAAAGCGCAGCAGGTCAGGCAGCATCCGAGGAGCAGAAGAGTCGACGTTGCGGGCATAAGCCCTTCATCAGCAGGGCTTTTGGATGAAGGGCTTATGTCCGGAACGTCGATTCTCCTGCTCCTCGGATGCTGCCTGGACCTGCTGCGCTTTTCCAGCACCGCACTCCCGACTCTGACCTCCAGCGTCTGCAAACCCTCACTTTCTCCAGAGAGGGAGTGGACCAGAGGTTGATGTTGGGGGTGAATATCTTTTCACTCAGAAGGTAGTGACTCTGTGGAATCCTCTCGCAGAGAAGGCTTTGGAGGCCAAGTCACTGAATATATTCAAGAAGGAGATGGGCAAATAAATTCTTTAGAAATTAAAGGCACCAAGGGGGATGAGGACAACATGCCATTGAGACAGAGGATCAGCCATTGTCCTGCAGAGGCAGCAATGACCTTGTGGTGTTATTGGTGGACTGTTTTTCCAGGGATCCAGATAACATTCTGAGGATCCAGGTTCCAATCCTGCCACGGCAGATGGCGGAATTTGAGTTTAATAATTATAAAAAAAATCTGGAATTAAGAATCTACCGGTGACCACAAAATGATTGTCGGAAAAGCCCATCTGGTTCACTAATGTCCTTCAGGGAAGGAAATCTTACCTGGTCTGGCCTACGTGTGACTCCAGACCCACAGCAACATGGCTGACTCTCAGTTGCCCGCTGAGATGGCCCAGCGAGCTGTTCAGTTGTAACGGTCGCTTCAAGGGGCAACTAGGGACGGGCAGGAAATGCTGACCAGCCAGCAACGCCCACAGCCCACAAACAAAAATTTTAAAATTGAATGATGGGCTGAATGGCCTGTTGCTAGTTTCCCCACGCCCTTTCAACGGGCCACTCCTGTGACTGAGCAGCACTCCCCCAGTGCGGAACAGAGTTCAAGGTGGGACTGGAACAGCGCCGTTGCTCAGGAATCGAACCATTAACATTACACCCCCAGAGGACCGGTCAGGGACAGCGCTGAGGATCCCGGAATTATTCCCGCTGCCCGTCGCTCGGGTCCAGACCCTGTGACGATGCCCTCTGCGGACACATACTCATTCCCTCTGGGAACATTGCCTCCACCTCCCTCACCCTATCACAGGAGCCAGGCTGAACGTGATTGAATTTACAAAAATATTGTGCAGCTCCCAAGGTGATAGCCAATGCTGGGAGCACCCTCTGCTGGTGGGCCCTGTAACCCAGTCATTGTCTGAGGTTTAACAGTCAGCTTGGAAACAGTGAGCTGGACTCACACTTCCAGCTTATATTTTTGCAAATTTATCATTTGTTCCTTATTGCTTTGGATGATCACTTATAGTTAAACTATAAATGGGTGGGGTGGTGGCTCAGTGGTTAGCACAGCTGCCTCACAGCATCAGGGTTCCAGGTTCAATTCCAGCCTTGGGCAACGGCCTGTGTGGAGTTTGCACATTCTCCCTGCGTCTGCGTGGGTTTCCTCCGGTTTCCTCCCACAGTCCAAAGATGTTCAGGTTAGGTGAATTGGCCGTGCTAAATTTCCCATAGTATTAGGTGCATTGGTCAGGGGTAAATATGGGGAATGGGTCTGGGTGGTTACTCTTCGGAGGGGTGGTGTAGACTTGTTGGGACAAAGGGCCTGTTTCCACACTGTAGGGAATCTAATCTAAAGCAGTTGTGAGGATTTCACTGATTATCACATTATAAGAAGGATGTGGAAGCTTTGGAAAGGATTCAGAGGAGCTTTACTAGGATATTACCTGGTATGGAGGGAAGGTCTTACGAGGAAAGGCTGAGGGACTTGAGACTGTTTTCGTTGGAGAGAAGAAGGTTGAGAGGTGACTTAATAGAGACGTATAAGATAATCAGAGGGTTAGACAGGGTGGACAGGGAGAGCCTTTTTCCAAGTATGGTGACAGCGAGCATGAGGGGGCATAGTTTAAATTGAGGGGTGATAGATATAGGACAGATGTCAGAGGTAGTTTCTTTACTCAGAGCGTAGTAGGGGCGTGGAACACACTGCCTGTAACAGTAGTAGACTCGCCGACATTAAAGGCATTTAAATGGTCATTGGATAGGCATATGGACGAGAATAGAATAGTGTAGGTCAGATGGGCTTCAGATTGGTATGACAGGTCGGTGCAACATCGAGGGCCGAAGGGCCTGTACTGCGCTGTAATGTTCTATGTCCTATTTTAAATTACAGGTAGTTCTTCTGAAATGCAATGGTTGTGTTCTTGCACAGCGCTACGTTATTGAAAAATTGTGCTTTAGAAACAGACCTAAAGTGTTGGTGCTGGAATCACGTTAAGACAAAACACGTGTTAAATGTTTAGAAACTCTTTAGAAACAGTGTCCGCAATTCACTGATCGCATGACAGCGAATTTGTGTTGATGGAAAGCATGTTATGACAGAAGGACCTGTAGAATACAGAGATACACTGGCTTTACTGTCCACCCCCCCAGTCCCTCATCACTGTCCTCTCCTTTCCCTCAGACAGAGTCCGTCTCGGGGTTGGCTCTGAGTGGAGCTCGGAGCTTTCTGAGTTTGTTGTTGGTCTGGGCTGGACAAAGTCAGAAGTCAGAGTCGAAGAGCACAGGCAGCATCCGAGGAGCAGGAGAGTCGATGTTACGGGCTAAAGCCCTTCATCAGGAATCTTCATAAGCCTCATTCCTGATGAAGGGCTTATGCCGGAAGCGTCGATTCACCGGCTCCTCGGATGCTGCCTGACCGGCTGTGCTTTCCCAGCACCACACTCTCGACTCTGATCTCCAGCATCTGCAGTCCTCACTCTCTCCAAAGTCAGAAGTCACAAGACACCAGGTTATAGTCCAACAGGTTCATCGGAGTGCAGTGCACCTGATGAAGGAGCAGTGCTCTGAAAGCTGGTGACAGCAAATAAACCTGTCGGATTGGAATCTGGTATTGTGCGACTTTGTGCTCTGTTTTTAACCAGAGAATGTTCCTGTTCTATGCAACTGCTGCTCTGGAGATGGTTTTGTATTGGTTGGGTCACCCCCCCACCCCCCCCAATCATCTCCTCCCCCACCCCCGAGCACAGACTGAGTTTCCCTCGGGAATGGGAGATTCACATCTCACTTCTGACTCTGCACTGCTGCCCTGTCTCATTGGTCGCACTTGAAATAACTCCCCAGAGGCTGGTATCCTGTCTCCAAGCCCCCCTTTATTTACACACAGAGGACCCTTGACACTGATCCAGCTCCATCAAATGCAGCTCTCAGAGTGAACTGTCCCTCTGACGCTCTGGTTTATTTTTTTTTGCCTTTTTCCCCACACTATCGCCTAACCCACAATTTTTCCCCAGCACCGATGGTGTGTGTGTGCAGGTGTGAGACACAGTGAAAGACACAAAGTGCACGAATCTTTATTCAATTTCCACCACCAGGAAGATAGGAAGATAGGAAAAACACCCGAGTGGCCAGTGACAAGCCCTGCCCTTCACATCAAAGGGCAATGCTGTGTGATCAAAACAGTGAAGGGGAGGGTAGGGACTAAATCAAAATAGAGTTGGAGGGGGAAAAGGCTGCAGTTGAAGAACAAAGCAGTTTCTGCCCAGTTTCGAACGGGGGACCTTTCGCGCGTAAGGTGAACGTGATGACTACAACACTACAGAAACAAGCCTCAGCCGCTTATGCTGAGTTAACAAACGCAAGTTTTAAATGTGAAATCACAGAGGCGACGTCCCGACTGGACTTCACAGGGGAGCGTCAACGTGGACACGCTCTGGTTTATATCTGTCAGCCAGGGCTCCCTGACTGGACCTGATTAACAGCCCCAGTCAGGGAGCTATGAGGTCCATCTGGCTGACCCTGTTACACTCACTCCAGAGGTCACTGTCTCTGGGGGAGGGAAAGATGGTGGAGCTGCTTCCCACTCCTCCCTAACCCCCAGAGCGTCCTTTCAGCAAGTGTCCTCCTTTCTCAATGCCTAGAGTCACATGGGCTTGTGTTTTCATAGAAACTTTGAGGATAGGAGCAGGAGGAGGCCACCCAACTCAATAGCCTCTTATCTCCCCAGAACCTTTGATCAATCTCCCCCCAAAGTGCTGTGTCTATCTGCCTCTTGAATACATTCAATGTTTCGGCATCAACTCCTTCCTGTGGTAATGAATCCCACAGGCTCACTACTCTCTGGGTGTAGAAGTGTCTCCTCATCTCCATCCTAAATGGTCCACCCCAAATCCTCAGACTGTGACCCCTGGACACACCCACCAGCGGGAACGTCCTCCCAGCATCCACCCTGTCCGCTCCTGTTAGAATTTCACAAGTCTCGGTGAGATTCCCCCCTCATCCATCTGAACAATGAAAACAGTCCTAACCTAGTCAACCTCTCCTCATACATCAGTCCTGCCATCCCCTGGAATCAGCCTGGGAAACCCTTACTGTCCTCCCTCAAGAGCAAGAGCATCCTCCCTCAAAGAAGGAGACGAAACCCCCACACATTATTCTCTGTGTGGCCTCACCCAGGCCCTGTATCACTGCGGTAAAAACCATGACTGCAGATGCTGGAAACCAGATTCTGGATTAGTGGTGCTGGAAGAGCACAGTTCAGGCAGCATCCAAGTAGCTTCGAAATCGACGTTTCGGGCAAAAGCCCTTCATCAGGAATGACCCATCTCTGCTCCTGTACTCAAAACCTCTCACACTAAAGGCCAACATACCATTTACCGTCTTTCCCACCTGTTGCACCTGTATACTTACCTTCAGCGACTTGTGCACCAGGACACCCAGGTCCCACTGCACGCTCCCCTCTAACAATTCACAACCGTTCAGGCAGTAATCTGCCACCTTGGGTTTGCTTCCGAAGTGAATGGGGGTGATTCTGCCCTCTCCCTGACGCCGCAGACCCTCCTCGCTTTGAAGGGCACCTCCGGCACCACCCTTGGTCCACAGGGAAGGCGCGGGTGCCGGGTCTTGGGCTCTCTCGTGCCTGGGGCAAATGGTCAGGGGTCAGAGGGGTATGGGGCTGGCCAGGCTGAGGGCTGAAAATGCCCCGCTCCATCCTCAGGGACTTGGTTCGGGGGCAGGCTCCTTCATTTTCCTCCAAACCCCTCTCTGTGATATCTCTCCAATTCCCAAGCCACCCCTACGCACCCGCTAGGTTCCCTCCTCACCCTCCATGCTCCCCCCAAGGATCTCACACGACCCTCCATCTTTCCTTTACACCCCTCCGTGACCCTTGTGGGTGCCACATAGAGACAAACAAATGATATAACACGAATGGTGAAATGTTGGGAGAAACATTATCTGCTCGGAAACCTTCTTTGAAAGAAAATGTAGTTGCCACTGCCCTATAAAACAGCGGCCAATGGACCCATCGTTAACAAAAGGTTTAACCACTTCCCACCTTTTACCTTTATCCAGATATACATTGAGACTTTGACAAAATATATCGCAGGAAAGAATAATTCATGATGACCTCAATAATCTGTAATTAATGCAAAGTCTTCACAACATTTCTGTTTATCCACACACATTCCTGATGAAGAGCTTATGCCCGAAACATCGACTCAAAGAACAAAGGAAATTTGCAGCCCAGGAACAGGCCCTTCGGCCCTCCAAGCCTGAGCCGATCCAAATCCGTTGTCTAAAAGTAGTGCCCAATTCCTAAGCATCTGTATCCCTCTACTCCCCACCCACTCGTGCATCTGTCCAAATGTACTTTAAATGAATCTACCGTGCCTGCCTCTACCACCTCTGCTGGCAACGAGTTCCAGACATCTACTACCCTCTGTGTAAAGACTCCTCAGATGCTGCCTGACATGTTGTACTTTTCTCGCATTGCATTTTATCAGCTCTGACTCTCTGGCATCCGCAGTCCTCACTCTCTCTCAAACAACTCCCTTCCAAACTCCCACAGGTTTGTGAGTGTTGGAACTCAGCCAAGCATTCACAATGAGCAAACTGGGAACTGCCCGAGCAGGAGCAGAAGCAGATGGACAGACATCTGGTTTCCCACCTGGGTTCAGCTGCCTCAGGGTTCAGCTTCAGATTTCGGTCTCCCTTTCGGTATGAATGGTGGCATGGATTTATTATCTCTGGGAGCAGTCAAATCCAGCTACCATCTGTTAGAACTAGAGGCGTTCCGGTTTATTTTCCTCATTGTTTTCCCTCCATCTGCATGGCTGGTGGGATGATAAGCTACAACAGCCCTTCCCCCGCCCCATCATATGCATCTGCATAACAATTAGTTCCTAACCCTGAACGAATGATGATTTAATCTCTCTGTGATCGTGCGTGGACGGAATTTATCACCATTTGCATGTGGCAGCAGAGGTTTTTTTCACCATTGGAAGATTTACGACGCTTTTTTTTTTCTTCCTCTTTCAGAGCATCACAACCAGGAACTGGCGGAGGCCGTTCAGCCCCTCTAGCCTGTTCCGCCAATCAATGCCATCATGGCTGATCTCACCTCGGCCTTCAACTCCACTTTCTGGCTCCCTCTTCAGAACCCTCTAACCCATTACTCAATGAAAACCTCCTCCTTCATGTTACCCAATGTCCCAGCATGCACTGTACTTTGGGGGCGGGGGGGTGAATTCCGCAGATTCATGAGTCTTTGAGAGACGCAATCCCACATCGTCTCTGTTTTAAATCTGTCCCCCTTGTCCTAAAATGGTGGCCTCTCGTTCCGGATCGCCCCACATGAGAAACATCTGCCTTTGCCAATCCCCTTTAGCACCCTCTCAACCTCAGTTCAGTCTCCTCCCATTCTCCGAAAATCTCGGAGAATCTCAGCCTAAACTGATCAATCTCTCTTTGATTTCACTCATCCATGTGATGAGGGTGTCACTGGCATTTATTGCCCATCCCTAATTACCCAGAGGGCAGTTGTAAGTCAGCCCCATTGCTGTGGGTCTGGAGTCACGTGTAGGCCAGACCAGGTAAGGATGGCAGTTTCCTTCCCTCAAGGACATTAGTGAACCAGATGGGTTTTTCCTGATAATGATCGCCGTTAGACCCATCATTCCAAATTTTTATTCAATTCAAATTCCATCATCTGCCGTGGCGGGATTTGAACCTGGATACCCAGGATATTACCGAGGTCTCTGGATGAACAGTGTTGAAGAGTGTGGTGCTGGAAAAGCACATCAGGACAGGCAGCATCTGAGGAGCAGGAGAGTCAATACTTTGGACATAAATCCTTCATCAGGAATGAAGAGCTTATGCCTGAAACCAGCTCCTTGGCTGCTGCCTGTCCTGCTGCCTGTCCTGCTGCCTGTCCTGCTGTGCTTTTGCATTGAGTTGAATTGAATTTATTGGCCCGTGTACCGAGGCACAGTGAAAAGCTTTGTTTTGTGAGCAATACAGGCAGATCACAGAGTTAAGTAACATAGATAGTAAATAATAGGTAAACAGCGGCAAAAACAGAAACACAGGTACAGGTGAATGTTAAGAGTTTGTGAGTCCATTCAGTATTCTAACAACAGTCGGGTAGAAACTGTTTCGAAACCGGCTGGTGTGTGTGTTCAGGCTTCTGTACCTTCTCCCTGATGGTAGAGGTTGTAGAAAAACATTGCCAGGGTGGGATGGATCTTTGAGAATGCTGGCGGCCTTTCCTTGGCAGTGGGCCTGGTAGATGGATTCTATAGATGGGAGGTTGGTCTTTGTGATTGTCCGGGCCGAGTTCACCACTCTCTGTAACTGTCTCTGATCTTGAATGGTACAGTTGCAGAGAGTATTTGGTGACGCAGTCATGGGTGTACAGTGAGTACAGTAGGGGGCTGAGTACGCACCCCTGGGGGGCTCCAGTGTTGAGTGTTAGTGAGGATGAAATATTGTCCCCAGTCTTCACTGATTGTGGCCTGTGGGTCAGGAAACTGAGGATCCAGTTGCAGAGAGTGGGGCTTAGTCCGAGATCACTAAGTTTAGTAACTGGTCTTGAGGGGATAATAGTGTTGAAGGCTGAACTGTAGTCAATGAGTAGGATTCTTACGTAGCTGTTCTTGGTGTCAAGATGTTCCAGGGAGGAGTGAAGGGCAAGTGATATGGCATCTGATGTGGATCTATTGGTCCAATAGGCAAATTGGACTGGGTCAAGAGTAGTGGGGAGTCTGGAGTTGATTAATGCCATGACCAACCTTTCAAAGCACTTTATGACCACCAAAGTTAGGGCCACTGGGCGGTGGTCATTGAGACATGCTGCATGAGCCTTCTTAGGCATAGGGATAATGTTGGCCCTCTTGAAACAGGCAGGGACAGTGGCCTGCTGCAGGGAGAGGTTGAAGATATCTGAGAAGACTTCTGCCAGTTGATCTGCGCGTGCTTTGAGTGCACGGCCTGGTACTCCACCTGGTCCCATCACTTTCCTTGGATTCACATGAAGGAAAACTCATCTGACCTCTGACGCAGTGACTGTTGGGATAGATTCGTCAGGACTTGTTGGAATAGGTGTTACCTCTCCGTCGAAATTCTGCTCAAAGAGAGCATAGAAGGCATTTCTCCAGCATCTGCAGTCCTCACTTTCTCCACCTCTGGATGAATAGGCCTGTGATAATACCACTAGGCCTGTGATAATAGTACCAGACCTGTGATAATACCACCAGGCCCACGATTATACCACTAGGCCTGTGATAATACTGGATTAGTGGTGCTGGAAGAGGACAGCAGTTCAGGCAGCATCCAAGGAGCAGTAAAATCGGCGTTTCAGGCAAAAGCCCTTCATCAGGAATACAAGCAAAGAGCCTGAAGCGTGGAGAGATAAATGAGAGGAGGGTGGGGAGAAAGTAGCATAGAGTACAATAGGTGAGTGGGGGAGGGGTTGAAGGTGATAGGTCAGAGAGGAGGCTGGAGTGGAGAGGTGGAAAAGGAGATTGACAGGTAGGACAAGTCATGGGGACAGTGCTGAGCTGGAAGTTTGGAACTAGGGTGAGGTGGGGGAAGGGGAAATGAGGAAACTGTTGAAGTCCACATTGATGTCCTGGGGTTGAAGTGTTCCGAGGTGGAAGATGAGGCGTTCTTCCGCCAGGCGTCTGGTGGTGAGGAAGTGGCGGTGATAATACTACCAGGCCTGTGATAATACCATCAGGCCTGTGATAATACCATCAGGCATGCGATAATACTATCAGGCCCGCGATTATACCACCAGGCCCGCAATTATACTGCCAGGCCTGTGATAATACCACCAGGCCTGTTTTAATACTGCCAGGCCTGTGATAATGCCATCAGGCCTGTGGTAATATACCAGACCCGTGATAATATCACCAGGCCCACAATTATACCACCAGACCTGTGATAATACCATCAGGCCTGTGATAATACCACCAGGCCAGTGATTATACCACCAGGCCAGTGATTATACCATTAGGCCTGTGATAATGCCATCAGGCCTGTGATAGTACCACCAGACCGTTAACCCCCTGCTAAGGCACAAGAGAAACCCCTCACCCCTGCAAAACCCGAGTGAACCTCCTGTTGTCATTCCATACTCTTCTCTTGCAGGAAACTGCACTGCACCCGCAACTACATCCACATGAACCTGTTTGTCTCCTTCATCCTCCGGGCGATATCGGTCTTCATCAAAGATGCGATCCTGTACTCCGAAGATGAGGTCACCCACTGCTCCATCACCACGGTAATGATGGGCTTACTGCCCGCAGTGGGGGGAGTGTGGGGGTCAGGATGGGGGCGGTGGGGAGGGAGCAGGTGTGTGGGGGTCAGGATGGGGGCGGTTGGGAAGGAGCGGGTGTATGGGGGTCAGGATGGGGGCGGTGGGGAAGGAGCGGGTGTATGGGGGTCAGGATGGGGGCGGTGGGGAGGGAGGGGTGTGTGTGGGGGGTCAGGATGGGGGCAGTGTGGAGAGAGGGGGTGTGTGGGGGTCAGGATGGGGGCAGTGGGGAGGGGGGTGTGTGGGGGTCAGGATGGGGGCAGTGGGGAGGGAGGGGGTGTGTGGGGGTCAGGATGGGAGAAGTGGGGAGAGAAGGGGTGTGGGGCGTCAGGATGGGGGCAGTGGGGAGGGAGGAGGTGTGTGGGGGGGTCAGGATGGGGGCAGTGGGGAGAGAGGGGGTGTGTGGGGGTCAGGATTGGAGCATTGGGGAGGGAGTGGGTGTGTGAGGGGTGTCAGGATGGGGACGGTGGGGAGGGAGGGGAGTGTGTGGGGGGGTCAAGATGGGGGCAGTGTGGAGAGAGGGGGTGTGTGGGGGTCAGGATGGGAGCGGTGGGGAGGGAGGGGGTGTGTGGGGGTGTCAGGATGGGGGCAGTGGGGAGGGAGGGGGTGTGGGGGGGGTCAGGATGGGGGCGGTGGGTAGGGAGGGGGTGCGTGAGGGAGGTCAGGATGGGGATGGTGGGGAGGGAGGGGGGTGTGTGAGGGGAGATCAGGATGGCGGCGGTGGGGAGGGAGGGGGTGTGAGGGGTTCAGGATGGGGGCAGTGGAAGGGTGGGGGTGTGGGGCGTCAGGATGGGGGCGGTGGGGAGGGACGGGTTGTGTGAGGGGGAGTCAGGATGGGGGCAATGGGGAGGGAGGGGGTGTTTGGCCGGGGTTCAGGATGGGGGCAATGGGGAGGGAGGGTGTGTGTGAGGGGGTTCAGGATAGGGGTGGTGGGGAGAAGGGCGTGTGAGGGGGTCAGGATGGGGGCGGTGGGGAGGGAGGGTGTGTGTGTGAGTGTCAGGATGGGGGCAGTGGGGATGGAGGGGGTGTGGGGGGGTCAGGATGGGGGCGGTGGGGAGGGAGGGGGTGTGTGAGGGGGGTTCAGGATGGGGGTGGTGGGGAGGGAGGGGGTGTGTGAGGGGGGTCAGGATGTGGGCGGTGGGGATGGAGGGGGTGTGTGAGGGGGTTCAGGATGGGGACGGTGGGGAGGGAGGGGGTGTGTGTGTGGGGGGGGTGAGGATGGGGATGGTGGGGAAGGAGGGGGTGTGTGTGGGGGGGTCAGGATGGGGACGGTGGGGAGGGTGGGGGTGTGTGTGTGGGGGGGTCAGGATGGGGACGGTGGGGAGGGTGGGGGTGTGTGTGTGGGGGGTCAGGATGGGGACGGTGGGGAGGGAGGGGGTGTGTGGGGGGGGTCAGGATGGGGACAGTGGGGAGGGAGGGGGTGTGTGTGGGGAGTTTGCGGGGGGTGGGGGCTGTAATGCCTCATGTTTCCCTGTCCGATGACACATCCTCTGTGTGCCCTCAGGTCCAATGCAAAGCCATGATGGTCTTCTTCCATTACTGTGTGATGTCCAACTACTTCTGGCTGTTCATTGAGGGACTCTACCTCTTCACCCTCCTGGTGGAGACCTTCTTCCCCGAGCGGAGATACTTCTATTGGTACATCCTGATTGGTTGGGGTGAGTTCTCCAATGGCCAGTGGCCTCCTGGCATTGATCTCGCCACCGATGCGTGGAATGACGCGGGACCGGGATCCCTCTCTGTGTTCGTGGAGGGAAGGCCATCAATACTTGCCCCCCCCCCACCCTGCTACACCTCCCCCGTTCCCTCGAGATCTCCCACACCGTCTACTCCTTGCCCTTGCCCGGGGGGGGGGGCGGGGGGGGGTTAAACATTGACGAGTGGTTCCCGTACCAACCCAGGGACTCCAGGTGACAGAGCGCGAGGGGAGAGGGGAAGCCCACTCCCATCTGATCAGGGCTGGGCTCACCAACCAGCTACCACCCTTCGGCCATCTCTGGCAAGGCCATCCTGTCCCTAATTGCCCTCGGGAAGGTGGTGCAGTCCAAAACATTGCAACACTTCAAGAGGCAGTTGGAAAAGAAAACGCACTGAATGGATGAAAGGCTACAGGGGCTAGGTTTGCTTCAGCTGTTGATGGATGATCAGCCATGATCATATATAGCAGGCCCGATGGGCTGAGTGGCCTGCTCTTGCCCCTACATACTATGTCTCGATTGGCTGGGTGGCCTGCTCTTGCCCCTACATACTATGTCTCGATTGGCTGAGTGGCCTGCTCTTGCCCCTACATACTATGTCTCGATTGGCTGAGTGGCCTGCTCTTGCCCCTACATACTATGTCTCGATTGGCTGAGTGGCCTGCTCTTGCCCCTACATACTATGTCTCGATTGGCTGAGTGGCCTGCTCTTGCCCCTACATACTATGTCTCCATGTTCCTTGAGCCACTGCAGTTCTACACGATGGCCATTCAGCCCATCTGCTCCCATCCTTCATTGAGGTCATGGCTGACCTCATATCCTCAACTCCGTTTTCCTGCCTTTTCCCCATCACCCTGACAGATTAAACATCTCTCTCAGGTTTGTATGTGCTCAATGACCCGGCCACGATAACCCTCTGGGGTAAAGGATTCCACAGCTTCACTCCCCTCTGGAAGAGGTCATTCCTCCACATCTCTGTCTGAGGGGGGTGACCCCTTCATTCTGAGATCGGCCCCTCTGGTCCCAGACTCTCCCACAAGGGGAAACAACCCCTCCACATCTCCCCTGTCAAACCACCTAACTGCCCTGAGGGAGGCAGTTCCAGGATTGTTACCCAGTGACAGTGAAGGAATGGTGGTATATTTCTAAATCAGGAGGGTAAGTGGCTTGGAGGGGAACTTACAGGGGGTAGTGTTCCCATGTATCTGCTGCCCCGGTCGTCCTAAAGGGCAGTTAGGGACAGGTAACCAACACTGGCTGGGCCAATGTCACCCATGTCCCATGGGGGTATAAAGTCTCAGTGGTGCCAGGTTTGAGTGTTGGCCACTGCTGGGGTTGCTGGCTGCTTCCCAAGGTGGGGGGGGGGGAGGGGAGGGGGGGGAGGGGGGTGCAGGCGGGGGGGCAAGTTGGCAGAGACCGGAAGGTGGTGAGGGGTCAGGGTGATGAGGGGTGAGGGTGGTGAAGGGTGAGGTTGGCGAGGGATGAGGGTGGTGAAGGGTGAGGGTGGCGAGGGGTGAGGGTGATGAAGGGTGAGGGTGGTGAAGGGTGAGGTTGGTGAGGGGTGAGGGTGGTGAGGGGTGAGGGTGGTGAGGGGTGAGGGTGGTGAAGGGTGAGGTTGGTGAGGGGGAGGGTGGTGAGGGGTGAGGGTGGTGAAGGGTGAGGGTGGTGAAGGGGTAGGTTGGTGAGGGGGGAGGGTGGTGAGGGGGTGAGGTTGGTGAGGGGGGAGGGTGGTGAGGGGGAGGGTGGTGAGGGGTGAGGGTGGTGAGGGGTGAGGGTGGTGAGGGGTGAGGATGGTGAGGGGTGAGGTTGGTGAGGGGGGAGGGTGGTGAGGGGTGAGGGTGGTGAGGGGTGAGGTTGGTGAGGGGGGAGGGTGGTGAGGGGTGAGGGTGGTGAAGGGTGAGGTTGGTGAGGGGTGAGGGTGGTGAGGGGTGAGGGTGGTGAGGGGTGAGGGTGGTGAAGGGTGAGGGTGGTGAGGGGGAGGGTGGTGAGGGGTGAGGGTGGTGAGGGGGAGGGTGGTGAAGGGGTAGGTTGGTGAGGGGGGAGGGTGGTGAGGGGGTGAGGTTGGTGAGGGGGGAGGGTGGTGAGGGGGTGAGGTTGGTGAGGGGGGAGGGTGGTGAGGGGTGAGGTTGGTGAGGGGGGAGGGTGGTGAGGGGGTGAGGTTGGTGAGGGGTGAGGGTGATGAAGGGGAGGGTGGTGAGGGGTGAGGGTGGTGAGGGGTGAGGGTGGTGAGGGGTGAGGATGGTGAGGGGTGAGGGTGGTGAGGGGTGAGGATGGTGAGGGGTGAGGTTGGTGAGGGGGGAGGGTGGTGAGGGGGAGGGTGATGAAGGGGAGGTTGGTGAGGGGGAGGGTGGTGAGGGGTGAGGGTGGTGAGGGGGAGGGTGATGAGGGGGAGGGTGGTGAGGGGTGAGGGTGGTGAGGGGTGAGGGTGGTGAGGGGTGAGGATGGTGAGGGGTGAGGTTGGTGAGGGGGAGGGTGGTGAGGGGTGAGGTTGGTGAGGGGTGAGGTTGGTGAGGGGTGAGGGTGGTGAGGGGTGAGGGTGGTGAGGGGTGAGGGTGGTGAGGGGTGAGGATGGTGAGGGGGAGGGTGATGAGGGGGGAGGGTGGTGAGGGGGAGGGTGGTGAGGGGTGAGGGTGGTGAGGGGGGAGGGTGGTGAGGGGTGAGGGTGGTGAGGGGTGAGGATGGTGAGGGGGGAGGGTGGTGAGGGGTGAAGGTGGTGAGGGGTGAGGTTGGTGAGGGGTGAGGGTGGTGAGGGGGGAGGTTGGTGAGGGGGGAGGGTGCTCAGCACACCCAGAGGTTGAGGCTGAAAGAACAGCTACCCCACCCCATCCAATCCCCACCCCCGCCCCCCTGCAAACACACACGCACACACACACACACACACAGATATCAACACACAGATGCACACACACACACACACACAGTGACTCACACACACACAGTGACTCACACACACACAGACACACATAGATGCACACACTCATGCACACACACACATACGTGAACACACACAGTGTCACCCAGACTCACAGACACACACACTCTCACACACACACACACACACACACTCACAGACACAAACTGTCTCACTCACATACTCACACACTCACACACTCACAACACGCGCGCGTGCACACACACAGATACACAGACACACACACCGACACACAACGACACACTAACAGTCACATACATACAAGCACACACATACCGACACAGACAGACAAACAGACACTCACACACACACACATACTCACACAGACACACAGACACAAAGCTGAGGAAGCGAGAGAGAGCGAGAGAGAGAAGGATGTAGAAAGAGATAGACAGAGAGGGAGAGATAGAGGTAGAGAAAGAGACCAAGAGAGAAATAGAGAGGGAGACAGAGAGATAGATAGAGACAGAAAGGCAGGCAGACGCAGAGATACGAGGAAGAATATTTCCCCAAAATATCGATTCCCCTGCTCCTCAGATGCTGCCGGACCTGCTGTGCTTTTCCAGCATCTGCAGTCCTCACTTTCTCCCAGTCAGAGAGACAGAGAGAGAGAGAGAGACAGACAGACAGACACAGAGAGACTGACAGAGAGACAGACAGACAGAGACACAGAGACAGAGAGAGACAGACAGAGAGATACACAGAGAGACAGAGAGAGGGACAGAAAGAGAGAGAGAGAAAGAGTATCAAAAGTTTACTAAAATAAAACAGAGAACGGCAGATGCTGGAAATCTGAAACCCAAAGAGAAATTGCTGGAGAAACTCAGCAGATCTGGTGGTATTGTGGAGAGAGAACGCAGAGTGAACCTTTCGAATCCAGTGACACTTCATCAGAATCATTAGTAGCAGGGTAAAAGTGGTATTTATACTGTAGGCAAGAGAGAATGTGAGTGTCTGTGTGTGTGTGAGAGAGAGAGCGCAGGTGTATGAGTGAGAGACTGAATGAGAGAGTGTCTGAGAGAGAGAGAGTGAATGAGAGTGTGTGTCTGAGAGAGAGTGTGTATGTGTGAGAGAGTATGTGTGTGTGTGTGAGAGAGAGAGAATGAATGAGAGTGTGTGTCTGAGAGAGTGTGTATGAATGAGAGAGTGTGCATGTGTGTCTGAGAGAGTGTGTGAGAGCAAGAGAGAGAGAGCATGTGTATGAGTGAGAGAGTGAATGAGAAGGTGTGTGTGTGTCTGAGAGAGTGAGAGTGTGCATGTGTGTCTGAGAGAATGTGTGTGTGAGAGACAGAGAGCAAGAGCGAGAGAGTGTGTGTATGAGTGAGAAGAGTGTCCGTGTGTGTGAGAGTGTCTGTGTGTGTTTGTGTGTGTGTGCGTGTGTGTGAGAGACTGTGTGTGTATGACAGAGAGTGTGTGTATGAGTGAGAGTGTGTGAGTTAGAGAGAGTGTGTGGGTATGAGTGGGAGAAAGTTTGTGTGTGTGAGAGATTGTGTGTGTGACAGAGAGTGTGTGTATTTGTATGAGAGAGTGTGTGTGTATGAGAGAGTGTATGTGTGTTTCTGTATGAGTGAGAGACAATGTGTGTGTCTGAGAGAGTGTGTGTATGTGAGAGAGAAAGTGTGAGCATGTGTGTATGTGCATGTGAGAGAGAGAGTGTGTGAGAGACAGTGTGTGTGCATGTGAGAGTGAGAGAGTGTGTGTGTGTGCAAGAGAATGTGTGTCTGAGAGAGTGTGTGTATGTGAGAGAGAAAGTGTGTGCCTATGTGCGAGAGAGAGAAACTGTGTGAGAGTGAGTGTGCAAGAGAATGTGTGTGTGTGAGCATGTGTGCGTATGAGTGTGTGTGTGTGTATATGAGTGAGAGAATGTGTGTGTATATGTGTGTGTGAGAGAGTGTCCGTGTGTGTCTGTGTGGGATCCTGCTGTGTACAAACTGTCAACCACATTTGGGATATCTAAACATTTGAAAATAATGTGATTTTTTGATAAAATGAAAGCGCTTGTTTGTGATACATTCGATTGACACTGGGTGGCAGCAGATGCCCATCTTCCCAAGAGCTGCTCAGTTACAGAGTCATACAGCACAGATACAGAAACAAAAACAGATGTTGCTGGAAAAGCTCAGCAGGGTCTGGCAGCATCTGTGGAGAGAAATCAGAGATAACGTTTCGGGTCCGGTGACCCTTCCCACAGACACAGACCCTGTGGCCCGACCAGTCCATGCTGACCAGAATTACAAACTAAACTAGTGTTTGACCATTCAGATCCGCTGGGGAAAGGTTTTGTGTTTTCGGGGTGGAAGGTAACGTTCTTATTTCTGATTCGCAGGCACGCCCACCATCTGTGTGACGATCTGGACGGTTCTGAGGCTTCACTTTGATGATTCGGGGTAGGTGCTGCAGCTTAAACACAGTGCCCTGCCCACCACGCCCCACGGGTCTGTCCTGTCCCTCGGCACGCTGCAGTGTTCCAGGGAATCCCAGCACAAACAGGAGCAACAACATCTCACCTTCAGACCATACAACCTCCTGGGCTCAATACTGAGTTCAACACCTTCAGATTGGGAACCTACTCCCATTCCTTCCCATTCTTTTACCTTTCCTTGTTCCAGCCTCTGTCCTCTCTCCCCTCTCCCCTCCCCAGCGGGACTGTCTGTTGTTTCCAGTCTGACAGTGAGACGCACTATTGTTCTGCCCCTCTCACATTCCCATCCCTTAATCTGAACTATCAACATCCTTTCTCCCCCAGCACTCTTTACCAACCACCCCCTCCCCAAACTACTGCAGGAATGCTGTCCCCTCCACACATCACATCGAGACTTGAACCGTTAGCTTGCTCTCTCTCTCCATGACCCCTGCCTGACCCGCTGTGATCCCCAGCGTTGTTTGGAACTGGACGCTACTTCACCCAGGGAGGAGGAAGGAGAGATGGTACAATATAGGGTGGGGGGGAGGCGTTACAGTTTACGGGGGGGGGGGGGTGAGTGATACAATACGGGGGGGGGGTTGCAGTTTACGAGGGGTATCCAGACACCGATATTGTTGGGTCGTTGAGAGGATTCAGAACGTGTGGGGGGGGGGTGTACTGTGGGGTGCTGTTGGGGACAGAGATTGAAAATAATCAGCTGAAGGAGGGGTGTCTGTGTTGTGAGGGAAAGGTTCGTGTGCTGCCCTGTCCCAGATTGGAGGGAGGGGAGAGGGGAGGTTCAATCACTGAGTCCTGAGGGGTCGACCTGTCGAGACACACTGGGGTTGGTTTTAACTGTTGTAATTGTACCAGCCTCCACCCCTTCCTCTGGCAGCTCATTCCATACACGTACCACCCTCTGTGTGAAAAAGTTGCCCCTCAGGTCCCTTTTATATCTTTCCCCTCTCACCCTATGCCCTCTCGTCCTGGACTCCCCCACCCTGGGGAAAAGATCTATTCAGAGACGTTCCCGATGACAGGCGGGTCCTGAACCAGGGATCACACAGTTTAAGGAAACGGGCTAAGGCCATCTCAGACCAAGATGTCTTCACTCAGAGAGTGGGGAGACCGTGGGATTCTCTGCCACAGATTCTCTCCAAAACCTTGGATATTTTCAGGAAGGGGGTGGATATAGTCCCTTGGGCTAAAGGGATCAAAGCAGGAACAGGGAATTGAGTTGGATGGTCCGCCATGATCATAAATGGAGTGGTGGGGCAGGATCGAAGGGCCGAATGGCCTACTCCTGTTCCTGTTTGTAAAAGTGAGTGGTTTTGTTATCAGATGTACGGGGTGATGGGGGAGAATGACCACAGGAGCCGAAATGAGGCCACTCGGCCCATCGAGTCTGCTCTGCCATTCAATCCTGGCTGGCAGGTAGGTAGGTTTCTCAACCCCATTCGCCCACTCTTCCACCCGCAACCCCCAATACTCCGGATGCTGTAGCGGGGTGTGAGATGCTCGCTTGGGCCAGTGATGGGCTGAATGGCCTCGCTGTGCGATAATTCGATGGCTGGGTTTGGAGGAGGGTGTGGGAACGATTGGAAAGCTCAGGGGCACAGCCGCTCTGCGTAACGTGTTCCTGTCCCCGCTCTCTCTCTCTCTCTGTCTGCAGCTGCTGGGAAACAAATGAACACCGGGCCTTGTGGTGGGTGATTAAAGGCCCAGTCATCGCCTCCATCATGGTAAGTAGATGCTGCTGGTTTCCATAGTTACTGAGGGTCAGGAGTCTCCCAGGAAAGGGTCTTGTTCTGGTCATCATTCCCAGCATGCCGTGAAAGAATGACCTGGTGGGATATCACCAAACGATTGGTCTGGTGAAACTTGGCTAATGTTCTGGGGACCAGAATTCAAATCCTGACACGGCAGGTGGTGGTATTTGAATTCAATAAGAATCTAACGGTGACCGCGAATGAAATCGGAACAAAATTCGAGTTGTTGGAAAAACCCAGCTGGTTCACTTTAGGGAAGGAATCTGCCATCCTTACCTGGTCTGGCCTACATGTGACTCCAGACCCACAGCAGGGGGGGCTGACTCTTAACTGCCCTCTGGGACGGGCCATAAAAGCTGGTCTTTGAAATGAAGCCCACACATTTTTTTGTATGAATAAGTCAAAACGTCCGGTCGTATGAGTGGGAGAAGGCAGGAGTGGCCGTTCGGCCCCTCGAATCTGTCTGTCCCTCGTTCTCCTATCCGTCAGCGTGCAGGTGAAAGGTCACACGAGGGGTGGGGAGGTCAGAGGCCGGATTCTGGGTCACAGACCTCCGTAGTCAGTCTGTGAACTGACTCCCTCCCTAGGGGGCAGCACGGTGGCTCAGTGGTTAGCACGGCTGCCTCACAGCGCCAGGGTCCCAGGTTCAATTCCAGCCTTTGACGACTGTCTGTGTGGAGTTTGCACATTCTCCCCGTGTCTGCGTGGGTTTCCTCCGGGTGCTCCAGTTTCCTCCCACAGTCCAAAAATGTGCAGGTCAGGGTGGATTGGCCATGCTAAATTCTCTAATAGTGTTC
This sequence comes from Chiloscyllium punctatum, assembly GCF_047496795.1. Classification (NCBI taxonomy): domain Eukaryota; kingdom Metazoa; phylum Chordata; class Chondrichthyes; order Orectolobiformes; family Hemiscylliidae; genus Chiloscyllium; species Chiloscyllium punctatum. The sequence goes on along the minus strand of NC_092746.1, from coordinate 120,167,320 downwards.
AGGTAGGTATGATTTGGATGTGCCGGCGTTGGACTGGGGTGTACAAAGTTAAAAAGCACAAAACGCCAGGTTAAGGTCCAACAGGTTTAATTGAAAGCACTAGCTTTCGCAGCGCTTCTCCTTCATCAATTAAACCTGTTGGACTATAACCTGGTGTGGTGTGATTTTTAACCAGGTTAGATACATTAGTCAGGGGTAAATGGAGCGTAATTGGGGAATGGGTCTGGGTGGGATACCCTTCGGAGGGTCGGTGTGGACTTGATGGACCTGTCTCCATACTTTCGGGACTCTTATGATTCTCTCTGTTCTCTCCCTCTCTCTCTCTCTCCAGGTAAATTTTGTGCTGTTCATTGGAATCATATTTATTCTCGTGCAGAAGCTGCAATCCCCAGACATCGGAGGGAACGAGTCCAGCATTTACTTGTAAGTGTGACACATTTGACCCGGGATCTGTCCTCTCACCAGGTACCTGCTTTTGTACATGTAACCGGGCCTTCATTGGCTGTCTCTAGACGGAGCCGAGTTATCCCAGCTCCTCACTTGCTTACTCACATAAGGGTTAGTCTGACAGTTTCCAAAGTTCCATGTGGCACAGTTTGGGCCTCGGAACGCTGTCTCGGTCTACACATCACGCCCACATTGACCGTGGGCGTGATGTGAAATCTGAGTCCATGGCGTCTCTCCCGGTGCAGGTATCCCCGGCTTGGCGAAAGTTCGCTTTATGCTGCCTCGGATCTGCCAGGACCTGCTCACGCGCGAGCCGAGAGAAATCCGAAGAGATTCTCACGTTTTGCAAAGAAAGGCGAGATTTTTCCCGTGTCAATCGGCATTTTGTTGCTTCACGCTGTCTCGGCTGACGGAAGGTTTCGCGGGAATGCTCTGCTTTCGGATAGCAGTGGGGGGAAACCCGTCCCAGTCTGCAGCGGGAGACCGTTCGGCCCATCGCCAGGGTCTGCTGAGCCCACGTCCTCAGGCCCTGATTGTTTGCCCCCCCCCCCTCTGGTGACTTTAAACCACTGCGTCACTGGCTGTACCAGCCCCCAGAATCCAACCCCACGTCCCTGAGCAGGGGTCAGATAGTGTGAGACTTACCCCATCGCGCACTCCCCCCCTCCCCCACACACACACAAAACCCCTTGCCCCGTCTCCACCTCGTGAACAGCGAGGGACGCGGGAGTGAGCTGATCGGAACGGCTGGATGTAGCCCCCACCCTGGGGTTTATCAGCAACTGAAATCCATCTGTGGTTCCACGGTCCCACCTCCCTGTGCATCTCCTACCCCCCCCCCTCCCCATACCCAGTCAGAGCCTGGCTTCCCCTGCCCCTACCCCCGCCCGGACTCTCACCCTCCCACCCCCCCCAACCCCAATCAGTGTCCCAGGACTCGGCCATAGCTCCGTATTGGTCCATGGGTCCCCACCTCCTGGTCGTTGCTCCTCAGTGCCCATCCCGTTCTGAAACAGCGAAGGGAGCTGTTATGCATCGTTGGGGGGGTGGGGGTGGGGGGAGGTGGGTGGGTCGGAGGGAGGGGGAGCGATTCCCATCACCGCAGCTTTCAGGAGACTCGCAAGGGTCTAAAGTATGGGGGCTGTGGGGGAGGTGAGGAAGGGGTGGGGGCTGGGTTAGGTCCAGAGGAGAGAGATTGGAGGCAGGTGCTGTGGCCCTGAGACATCGGCATGGGGAGGTGGGGGTGGGGGTGGGGGTGGGGGTGGGGGTGGGGGTGGGGGTGGGGGTGGGGGTGGGGGTGGGGAGGGAGGTGACTCCCCCGCGGATGTTGGGATGGGATTTGATTGGGGAGGGGGGGGGAAACGTGAATCTGGCAGGAGGCAAACAACTTATAGGCAGGGCTTTGTGAAACTTGAAAGGGTTCAGAAAAGATTTACAAGGACGTTGCCAGGGTTGGAGGATCTGAGCTACAGGGAGAGGGGGGGAGAGAGAGAGAGAGAGAGAGAGAGAGATAAAAACAAACTGCAGATACTGGAATCCGAGGTAGACCGGCAAGAGGCTGGAAGAACACAGCAAGCCAGGCAGCATCGGGAGGTGAAGACGTCAATGTTTCGGGTGTAATCCTTCTTCAGGACTGTGGGCAGAGGCTGAATAGGCTGGGGCTGTTTCCCCTGGAGCGTCAGAGGCTGAGGGGTGACTTTATAGAGGTTTATAAAATCATGAGGGACATGGATAGGGTAAATAGACAAGGTCTTTTCCCTGGGGTGGGGGAGTCCAGAACTAGAGGGGCATAGGTTTAGGGTGAGAGGGGAAAGATATAAAAGAGACCTAAGGGGCAACTTTTACACGCAGAGGGTGGTACGTGTATGGAATGAGCTGCCAGAGGATGTGGTGGAAGCTGGTACAATTGCAACATTTAAAAGGCATTTGGATGGGTATATGAATAGGAAGGGTTTGGAGGGATATGGGCCGGGTGCAGGCAGGTGGGGCTAGATTGGGTTGGGATATCTGGTCGGCATGGGCAGGTTGGACCGAAGGGTCTGTTTCCCTGCTGTACATCTCTATGACTCTATGACCGTCCCCAGCAGCTGTCAGTAGTCAGGCTGGAAAAATACAGCGGGTCAGAGAGCATCCGATCGACCCAACCCTGGTCCCAGTGTCTGGTGGTGAGCGGGGTGGGGGTGGGGGAAGGTGCGCAGAGATTGAGGGAGCCGGGGCAGGAGTTACGGAGGGATAGTGAAGGAGCTGTTATCCGCAGCTCCCCTGCTTGCTCAGGATGGGGGTGGGGGGCAGAGATGAGCAAGCATTTGCGAAGGTCAATGCCCCGGGGGGGTGACTGGGGGAATAAAGCAGGATGACCCCTCACCCCAGCAGTGTAAAGGAATTTTTTTTTCACCGGTGATGGGTAGTAATTTGAGGAGAGAAGCCGCAGTGATTTGTATTGTGCCCAGTGGTGTGCGCGTGATTTCACTTCCCCGAATGGCAACCAAACCATGGCTGAAGTTTTGGGACTGACCGGCAGAGCTCCGTGTTGGGCTAGCATCAACACGATGGGATGAACAGCCTCTCCTGTACCGGGAGTGTTTCTCCCTGCAGATGGGGCTGGGCCTCAGACAGCTCCTGTGAAACACCTTGGGGTGGTGTATATTACATTAGAGGTGATAGGTAAATTCAGCAGGCCATTGTTGTTGCTGACTTTGTCATCTCGCGGGTTGGTCAGGTGGGGTGAGGGTGGGGGGAGTCTCTTTGACTGCCGAAGGTCACCCAGCATACAATCAGAGAGAGCTGTTCGGTTATAAATCCCACTCACTTCCCCCACACCCCCACCATGATCAGCCCACCCCAGGGTGTGGACTCACCGGGGCTCCATTAAGCAGTGCTACCCGGTGCTAGCAGGGGGCAGGTTGGGCCGAAGGACCTCCATCTCTCGCCATCACAATCCAAGGCAGCAGTCGTCCAGGGCAGACAGGAGGGCACTGAGTACCAGGCTGAGCGTGCGGTCGTGATGCCTCTTGTGGTCGAATGACCTGCCAGCACTCAAGCCCTGATTGCACAGCGCGGCGGGATCCTCCTGTGCCAGACAATGTACAGCCTCCTCTCTCGAGGATTGGGGAGGGGGGGGTGGTGGGGTAAGGGTCGTCCGTTTAAGATGAGAATTTCTCCCCTCCCTTGGCGGGTGAATTGTTTCTGGAATCTTCCGCCAAAGTGGAGGCTGGGTCCTCGGGTTTATTCAAATCTGATTGGTGGTTGGCGCGGGGGTCGAAGATTCCTGGGGGTGAGGGCGAGGGGGGGGTGGCGTGTGCTGAGGAGCCGAGAATCTGGTACCCACAGTCCTTCTGGGGAGTGATCCCCACTGCCTGAGGTGTTGGCGCTACCCAGTGAGGCAGGAGCATCGATGTGAGAGTCCCGCGGCGACCCCTTCTGGTCGATGTGGGAAATGTTCCTGGTGGGGGTGAGGCCTGTGCGTTATCGTGGGGGGGCCTGAGGCCTCCCATCGACTGACTCCCGAGCCATCAGTTCATGATCTTTGAACTACTGGGAGGACGGCCAACAGCTGTAGTGAGTTGGCAAAATGAACAGTGAACAGGAATCAGGCCCTTCGTCCCTCCGAGCCTGCGCCAGCACATTTTGGCAGCACAGGAGCTCAGTGGTTAGCACTGCTGTCTCACGGCGCCAGGGACCCGGGTTCGATTCCAGCCTCGGGTGGGTGTCTGTCTGGAGTTTGCACTTTCTCCCCACATGTCTGCGTGGGTTTCCTCCGGGTGCTCCGGTTTCCTCCCACAGTCCAAAGATGTGCAGGTCAGGGTGGATTGGCCATGGGGAATTGTCCATAGTGTTGGGTGCATTAGTCAGGGGGGATGGATCTGGGTAGGTTCCTCTTTGGAGGGCTGGTGTGGACTTGTTGGGCCGAAGGGCCTGTTTCCACGCTGTAGGGATTCTATTCTATGATTTGTAGTAAAACAGCCTACCCTCGCAGGACCCGTACCCCTACATTTCTATCCTACTCTTTAAGATGGCTTAAAAACACTGAAGGATGTCCATTCAGCCCATCGACTGTCTCCCTTTGACTATGGTGAGTTCTGTGGTCTTGCCATCGTTCGTGTAGGCCCTTAGCCTGTCTTTGATCCACTGAGAGTCACGGTGACAATGCCTCCTGTCTCCCCAGCTCACTGCCTTCAAAGGCCATTGCTCCTTCTTTAGGCCTCCATTCCTATCTCGTCACCTCGGTTCTCAGGACAGTGGGCACCCTCTTCGCCTTCAGACTAGTGTGGCCCGGTTTCTCCCCCCTCTCCTGTGCCTGGACGCCTCAAGCCCTGAGGTGAACACTCAGGGCTCCTTCCAAGCTTCTCGCCGGCCCTCAATTCACCAGCAGCCACTCCCAGGAATCCTTCCTGAGGCCGGCTCCTCCCTCCAAGAGCCTGAGGCCTGGATGTGGGCACGGTACTCCCACTGGGGCCTAGCCAGTATAAGTTCAGGAGAACCTCCTTGCTTCTCTGTTGTCTGGGATCTTTTGATGAAGCCAATCTCTCTCTCTCTCTCGCCCAATCAGATTGAGAGTTTGGCATCAAGAGGCAGGTTGGGATCTTCACATGCAGTTGGCAAGGTAATGGGAGGCCCAGAAGGCTGGCAAATTGTTGCAGGAGGTGGGCACTAACTGTTGCTGCCTGCCCTTCCCACCCACCCCTGCACCTTGCCAAGGGCAGTAAAGATGGACTGCCCGCCACCTGCAGCCCATTTGAGCCAATTAGAGGCTGCCTTCCATCCTTCCATCCAATTAGAGACTGCCTTCCATCCTTCCATCCAATTAGAGGTTGCCTTCCATCCTTTACTCCCATTCCTTGCCCTGGGTCGGGGTAAGTGGGGAAAGAGTGAAGACTGCAGATGCTGGAGACCAGAGTTGAGAGTGTGGTGCTGGAAAAGCACAGGAGGTCAGGCAGCATCCGAGGAGCAGGAGAGTCGACGATTCGGGCAAAAGCCCTTCATCAGGAATGAGGCTTGTGGGCCGGGCGGGGGGGGGAAGTAAATGGGAGGAGCGTGGGGCTGGGGGGACGGTCACTGAGATTAGGTGGATGGAGGTGGGGAAGAAGGTGATAGGTCAGAGTAGAGGGTGGAGTGGATAAATGGGAAGGACGATGGACAGGTCAAGAGGGCTTTGCTGAGATGGAGGGTTGGAACTGGGATAATGTGGGGGGAGGGGAGATGAGGAAAATGGTGATCCCGTGTGGTTGGAGCTTCCCAAGGCAGAAGATGACGTGTTCCTCCTCCAGGTGTCTGGTGTTAAGGGTTTGGTGATGGAGGAGGCCCAGCACCTGCATGTCCCTGGGGGAGTGGGAGGGGGAGTTAAAGCATTCAGCCACGGGGCGGTGGGGTTGGTTGGTGCGGGTGTCGTGGGGAGGTCAGGGTTTGGAGGGAAGTGGAGAGATTCTGGATTAGTGGTGCCGGAAGAGCACGGAAGTGGAGAGAGATCGTCCAAGGATCACTGGAAAATGGCGGACCTCCGGGAGATGGTTTTGCACGTCCTGCCTCATGTGCAGGGGGTCCAAGACCATCGCCATAGTAACAGCGCAACACCCCCCAGCCCCGATCTTTGGGCCACGCTTGGTCTCAGTGCCGCCAACTCCCTCTTCATGGCTGCCGCCCGCAGCGGCTCTCTGATTGGACCGGCAGCTCAGGTCCATTTGGGACAATAGGGCCAGAGGTGTCCACTCAGCTGCCTGCTACCTGGGACACTCAGTGCTGGCAATGAGAGAAGGAGAGAAAAGACACAGACAGACAGACACACACACACATACAGACACACACATACACAGACAGACACACACACACACAGACACACACACCGACACACAGACAGACACACATGCACAGACACTCACAGACAGACAGACAGACACACACACACACACACACAGACACACACACAGACACACACACACACACACAGACACACACACAGAGGCACACACACACAGACATACACGGAGGCAGACACACACAGACAGACACACACACACAGGCATACACGGAGACAGACACACACACACAGGCACACACACACTGACACACAGACACACACACACAGACAGACACACACACACAGACACATTCACAGTCACACACAGGCACACACACACTCACAGACACACACCCACTCACAGACACACACTCACAGACGCACATACACTCACAGACACAGACACACTCATACACACAGACGCACACAAACACACACATAAACATACACATGTGTGCACACACAGACACATTTATACACACAAACACACACACAGACACACACACAAACACGTACACTAACACACACACATACATTCACACACTCACGCATTCACAGATACACAGACATACGCACCCAGACACACACACACACTCACAGACACACACAGACACACACACACACACAGACACATGCACATACAGATACACACAGACACACACATTCATATATGCATACACACTCACACACACACACACACAGATATATAAATGGATACACCACCATCATCATGCAAGGGGCTGAAAGGGAACAGGTTGAGTGTTGAAGACTGGAGAAAGCCCTTCCCTCCGGAATTCCGAGCGGCTGGAATTCACCTCAAGGCCCAGGGTGAGGTCGAGCTAAGACTAGTGTTAGTCTCATCTCTTTTTACATTGGCTTTCCAGCGCGGTCTTTCTCACCTCCTGAGGCCATTGACTCCCTGATGCAGCCCTGAGAACATTCTGGAACTCTATCCAGGAGCCTTCCCGAGTCAAACAATAGGCAGTGCACCTGCACCAAGAGGGAGAAGGGTCTACGGGAGTGTGTGAGGGAGTGTCTTCAGGGAGGGAGGAAGTGGGGATTGGAGGGGTGGGGTTGAGTGTGGCTGTGGGGTGGTGGTCTTGTGGGCCTGGGGGGTGAAGGATTCGCTGTGTGGGAACCTAGAGAGAGATTGACGGTATTTCCCATGTTTGTCTGTTATCAAGTCCTTGCCTTGGCCTTCACACTGTTCACCCTGAGCAGGAAGACAAGGGACTAAGAAACAGGAGGAGGCCATTTGGCCCCTCAAGCCTGTTCCGCCATTCAATGAGATCAGGGCTGATCTGTGGCCTAACTCCACACACCTGCCCTTGACCCATATCCCTTAATGCCTCTGCGTTATAAAGCTTTATCTATCCCAAATTTACCATAGAATCCCTTGTGGAAGCAAGGCACTTGGCCCATTCCAACCTTCCAACCACCATCCCACTCAGACCCACCCCTCTATTTCCCATGGCCAGCATGCACATTCCTGGACGCAATGGGCAATTCAACATGGTCAATTCCCCCCTATCCTGCATATCTTTGGATTGTGGGAGGAAGCTGGAGCACCCGGAGGGAACTCACGCAGACACGGGGAGAATGTGCAAACTCCACACAGTCAGTCGCCCGAGGCTGGAATCGAACCCGGGTCCCTGGGGCTGTGATGCCATTAATTTGAACTGAACAGCTGCTCCAGCATCCACTGCAATTTGTGGAAGGTAGAGATCTACACCTCTCCCACCCTTTGTGTGTCGAAGTGCTTCCTACCATCTCTCCTTATCGCTCTGGACCTAATTCTCAGACTATTCCTCCATGTTCTAGAATCCCCAACCAGTCGAAATAATTTATCTTAATCTACCCTGTCTTTCCCTGTTAATATCTTGAAGACTTCAATCAGATCATCCCTTACCCTTCTAAAATCTAGAAAGAAATTTGTGTAATCCCTCCTCATAACTTAACCCCTGAAGTTCAGGTAGCATTCTTGCAATCCTACGTTGTGTATGTCCTTCCTGAGGTGTGGTGCTCAGATCTGCTCACAGTCATCCAAGTGAGGCCTAACCAGGGTTTTATATAACTGCAGGTAGGAGAAAATGTGGACTGCAGATGCTGAGGAGTCAGAGATGAAAGGTGTGGTGCTGGAAAAGCACAGCAGGTCAGGCAGCATCCGGGGAGCAGGAGAGTCGACGTTTCAGGCATAAGGTCTTCATCAGGAATTGCTTACAATGAAGAGCTTATGCCCAAAATGTCAATTCTCCTGCTTCTCGGATGCTGCCTGACCTGCTGTGCTTTTCCAGCACTGCATTTTTTGACTTTTGTATAATTGAGTTGAATTGAATTGAATTTATTGTCCCGTGTACCGAGGCACAGTGAAAAGCTTTGTTTTGTGAGCAATACAGGCAGATCACAGAGTTAAGTAACATAGATAGTAAATAATAGGTAAACAGCAGCAAAAACAAAAACACAGGTACGGGTTAATGTTAAGAGTTTGTGAGTCCATTCAGTATTCTAACAACAGTCGGGTAGAAACTGTTTCAAAACCGGCTGGTGCGTGTGTTCAGGCTTCTGTACCTTCTCCCGGATGGTAGAGGTTGTAGAAAAACATTGCCAGGGTGGGATGGATCTTTGGGAACGCTGGCGGCCTTTCCTTGACAGTGGGCCTGGTAGATGGATTCTATAGATGGGAGGTTGACCTTTGTGATTGTCCGGGCCGAGTTCACCACTCTCTGTAATCGTCTCCGATCTTGAATGGTACAGTTGCCATATCAGGTAGTGATACATCCAGACAGAATGCTCTCGATGGGGCACCTATAAAAGTTGGCAAGGGTATTCTCTGTCTTGCCAAATTTCCTCAGCTGCCTGAGGAAGAAGAGACATTGTTGGGCCTTTGTAACCAGTGCGTCCACATGAAGAGTCCAAGAAAGCTTGTTGTGGATGACCACTCCCAGGAGCTCGACACTCTCCACTCGTTCCACCTCTGTGCTGGTAATGTGTCAGTGGTCATGAATAACATTCTGCCGAAAGTCAATAATGATAACTTCTGAATCCTTGTATTCCAGTCCTCTCGATATAAAGACCCACATTCCATCAGTTTTCTTGATTATTTTCTGCACCTGTTTGTGGCATCTTAAAGAATTGGGCACCTCAACCTCCAAGTCTCGTTGGATATCTACAGTATTTAACATAATTCAAATGGGAAGTACCCTGATCCAGCCTTTTCAGGTCCAAAATGGAGAATCTCACACTTGCTTGCATTGAACTCCACCTTCCACTGTTTTACCCATTCATCCCATCACGATCCCTCGTGATTTTATGCAATAATCTTCACAGTCTACAATGATGCTTAACGCTGTGTCATCAGCACGTTGGGAGATGTGACTTTCTGTGTCACAATCCAAGTCTTTATTCGATCCTTGTGGACCACCACGGGGTCACATCCTGCTAACCTGAGTACCTAGGAGAAAGTGAGGACTGCAGATGCTGGAGATCAGAGCTGAAAAATGTGTTGCTGGAAAAGCGCAGCAGGTCAGGCAGCATCCAAGGAGCAGGAGAATCGACGTTTCAGGCATGAGCCCTTCTTTAGGAACCTGAGTACCTACCCATTATTCCTACTTCCTGTCTCCGACAACTGAACCAATTTCCCACCCATGTCAGCAATTTGCCCTCAATCCAGTGGGATTCTACCTTAATTAACAGTCTCTTATCTGGGACTTCATCAAATACCTATGGAGGACCATACAATCAACATCCACAGACATTCCCCTGTCCACTACCATAGACACTTCAAAACATTCACAGACGTTTATCAGGTATGACGTACATGTCATGAAACCATACTGGCTCCCTCTGAATAACTGAACATTTTCAAGACATTTAGTTACCCCCCCCTCCCTGATTACAGATTCCAACAATTTCCCCACCACCAATGTGAGGCGAGCTAGTCTGTAATTCTCTGGTTTACCTCTTTTGTCCTTCTTAACAAACAGACTGACTTTTCCAAATCAGAGAGCATCTCGGGAACTCTAAAAGATTATAGTTCGGACTCACCTACCTCTTTTAACTCCCTCAGATGGAAACCATCAAGTCCTGGGGATTTGTCACTCTTCAATTGCATTAACTTCCTCAATTCCAATGCTTCATTTGCAGTCTTTACAGTGTGGAAGCAGGCCATTCAGCCCATCAAGTCCACACTGATCCTCTGAAGAGCATTCCACCCTATCCCTGGGACCCTGTGCCCTCCCACGGCTAATCCATATAACCTACACATCCCTGAAAACTCTGAGCAATTTAGCATGGCCAATCCACCCTGACCTGCATAGCTTTGGACTGTGGGAGGAAACCGGAGCACCCGGAGGAAACCCACGCAGACGTGGGGAGAAACTCCACACAGACAGTCACCTGAGGGAGGAATCGAACATGGGTCCCTGGTGCTGTAAGACAGCAGTGCTAACCACTGAGCTGTCACCTTTATAATTTTATTCTGTCACTGATCCCGATCCATTATTAATTTCCTAGGCCTTTGAGAAACCTATCCTCCATTTCTACCGTCAATACTGAGGCCATCTTCCCACAGTCATTGAGAATATCCCCACTTCCACTCTTTTGTAGGTGAGCATTACTCCTGACCACATGCTTTCCCTTTCTATAAAATTCCCTCTTACTAATTTTGATGTCCCTGGCAAGATTCCCTGTGTGGTCCCTTTTAGCAGCTCTTCAAATCTGCTTTGTTGCCTTTTGCTGATCTCTACGTTTTTTGCTGGTCTCTATACTTTTCCCTTTCTTTTAGTTTTATGCTGTCCCTTATCTCGAGTTATCCATGTGTTTTTTTTGAGGTTTGTAAAGGTCAGGGATTTTGCAACGAGGGAGAATGTACATCTTCATAGAATCCCTGCAGTGTGAAAGGAGGCCATTCAGCCCACACTGACCCTCTGACCCAGATCCAACCAGTAACCTTGCATTTAGCATGGGCAATACCACCTAAACTGCACATCTTTGGACTACGGGAGGAAACCCAAGCAGACACAGGGAGAATACACAAACTCCACACAGACAGTCGCCCGAGGTTGGAATTGAACCCGGGTCCCTGGTGCTGTGAGGCAGCTGTGCTAACCGCTGAGCCACCGTGCCAGCCTAAGCTGCTGTACCTCCAACTTCAATAAAAACCGAGAGACAAGCGGCTGCTGTAAATCAGAAACAGAAACAGAAGTTGCTGGAAAAGCTCAGCAAACATTTAGCTCAGGGTTCTGAGGACCAGAACCGCTAACTCTGATTTCTCTCCACAGATGTTGCTGCACCTGCTGAGCTTTTCCAGTAGCCTGTGTTTTTAGAAGATAGAACATAGAACATAGAACATAGAACATAGAACAGTACAGCACAGTGCAGGCCCTTCAGCCCACGATGTTGTGCCGACCATTGATCCTCATGTAAGGTAAACCTAATGTATGAACTCTCAAATATCTGTGACCATATGCATGTCCAGCAGTCTCTTAAATATCCCCAATGACCTCACTTCCACAACTACTGCTGGCAACGCATTCCATGCTCTCACAACTCTCTGCGTAAAGAACCCGCCTCTGACATCCTCTCTATACTTTCCACCAAACAGCTTAAAACTATGACCCCCCGTGTAAACAATTTCTGCCCTGGGGAAAAGTCTCTGGCTATCCACTTTATCTATGCCTCTCATTATCTTGTATACCTCAATTAGGTCCCCTCTCCTCCTCCTTTTCTCCAATGACAAAAGTTCGAGGTCAGTCTACCCTCTCTTCATAAGATAAGCCCTCCAGTCCAGGCAGCATCCTGGTAAACCTCCTCTGAACCCTCTCCAAAACATCCACATCTTTCCTATAATAGGGCGACCAGAACTGGACACAGTATTCCAAGTGCGGTCTAACCAAAGTTTTATAGAGCTGCAACAAGATCCCACGGCTCTTAAACTCAATCCCCCTGTTAATGAAAGCCAAAACACCACATGCTTTCTTAACAACCCTGTCCATCTGGGTGGCAATTTTAAGGGATCTATGTACCTGCACACCAAGATCCTGCTGTCCCTCCACACTGCCAAGAATCCTGTCTTTAATCCTGTACTCAACTTTCAAGTTCGACCTTCCAAAATGCATCACTTCGCATTTACCCAGGTTGAACTCCATCTGCCACCTCTCAGCCCATCTCTGCATCCTGTCAATATCATGCTGCAGCCTACAACAGCCCTCTATACTGTCAACGACACCTCCAACCTTTGTGTCGTCTGTAAACTTGCTGACCCATCCTTCAATCTCCTCAATCCAAGTCATTAATAAATATTACACAGAGTAGAGGCCCAAGAACAGAGCCCTGTGGAGCACCACTCACCACTGACTCCCAGGCAGAATATTTTCCTTCTACTACCACTCGCTGTCTTCTGTCGACCAGCCAATTCTGTATCCAGACAGCTAACCTTACCTGCATCCCATTCCTCCTGACCTTCTGAACAAGCCTACCATGGAGAACCTTATCAAATGCCTTGCTGAGGTCCATATACACCACATCCACCGCTCAACCCTCATCAACCTGTCTAGTAACATCCTCAAAGAACTAAAAAAAAAATAGATTCCCCACAGTGTGGAAACAGGCCCTTTGGCCCAACAAGTCCACACCAACCCTCTGAAGAGTAACTCACCCCTCTCTGACTAATTAACCTAACACTATGAGGCAATTTAGCATGGCCAATTCACCTGGCTCGCATATCTTTGGGCTGTGGGATGAAAACCCATCCAGACACAGGGAGAACATGCAAACCCCACACAGACAGTCACCTAAGGCTGGAATTGAACCTGGGACCCTGGTGCTGTAAGGCAGCAGTGCTAACCACTGATCCACTGTGCCATTCTCAAGCTTTGGCCTCAGTTTCAGTCTTTAGTAAGGTAACTTTGCTCCTGACCACTCCTTTACATTTCTGGGAAATTTCTCATTGATTTTCGTGTCCCTGGTGTGTTTCCTTTCAGAATCCCTCTTCCAGAGCTCTGACAAATCTCTCTGTGGTGCTTTGCTGCTGGTCTCCTTCAGACAGCACCACACACCCCCCACTGAATTTACAGGTTCCTGGTGGTGGGGTGTGGCACCACCCATAGACGCACAGATACACGCAAACATATAAATGAATATTCCTCCATCATCATGCAAGGGGCTAAAAGGGAACAGGTTGAGTGTTGAAGACCGGAGAAAGCCCTTCCCTCCGGAATTCCGAGCGGCTGGAATTCACCTCAAGGCTCAGGCTGAAGGAGAGACATCATCAGCACCACCCCTTTCCCTCCCCCCACTCTCCAGGGTAACTGAAGGGAGAGGCAGTAAGTGGAGGACAATATAGGAAGGGCAATGGGGAAGCCAGGGGTGAAATGTCACTGTAGCGACTTTGTTTTGCAGTGGGGGAAGGGAGAGCCTTTTGGGGCCGAATGGCCTTTGGTGCATGCAGTACCTCCTTCATAGTTCTGTCTAGTTTACACTCGTTTCCAAGTGGTTGGAAAAGGCGTGAGATTGGACGTTTAATCAAGTTGGGATATGAGAGGGGGCTGGTTCTGAGAGTGGGATTCTTGGGAGGTTGACGTAGCTCAGGGAATGGACAGAGTGAGGGAATCGATTAATAAACAGATACATTGCCTCTCCTTTCATGGAGCTGCACCACGTCCCAGCGGAGATCTGACTGGGAGGTTACCCTGAACACATCGGCAATAGCGAGATCCCTCCTCCATGTGTTAACAGGCCTTCAGAGTGTATCTGCTTTCCCTGAGATGCGGAGCTGGACCTGAAATAGCACTTCTATTCCAACGTTGACTGTTTTTTTTCCCTTCTTTATTTTCGCATTCAGTTTTCCGGGACCCCTTTGTGTGTGATTATTTTCCTAAACTCTTCCTAACATCCCACCTGAGTCTTTCCCTTTATCCGCTGCCAATGTGTTCCCGTTTGGTTTGATCTTTTTTGAATGTGCCAACACTGTGAACCTGACAAAAAAAGTAAAATTCCTGGGTGGGAAGACTTGTTCCGACGAAGAGCTGTCTCATTTTCCAACCTCCGTTCCGATGCTTTTGACGATCGCGGGTTGGAAAGGCGCGGCCTGAGGATCTTTGGTGAATTTCTGCCGTGCATCTTGTCGCTCATACACCCTGCTGCTACTGAGCGTCGGTGGGGGAGGGAGGTGGTGCCAATCAAGGGGGCTGCTTTGTCCTGGGTGGTGTTGAGCTTTTCTCAGTGCAAGGGTAAAGAAAGAGTTATAAATTTGCAAAACGAGATAAAAGGATCACAAATGGTGACAGTGCAATGTGCAGGTTGTGGCATTCCTTACAGAATGGGAAAGAAAACAATATGAAGGCCCATGGGCCAAGGAATGGCCGATGGAGTTTAACTTAAATAAACGTAATGTGTTGCATTTGGGAAAGGCAAATCAGGGCAGGACCTATGCACTTAACTATAGATTCCCTACAGTGTGGAAACAGGCCCTTCAGCCCAACAAGTCCACACTGACCCTCCGAAGAGTATCCCAGCCAAGCCCATCCCCCATTACTCTACATTTACCCCTGACTCATGCACCTCACCTACACATCCCTGAACACCACGGGCAATTTAGGTGAAAGTGAGGACTGCAGATGCTGGAGATTGGAGTCAAGATTAGAGTGGTGCTGGAAAAGCACAGCAGGTCAGGCAGCAGCCAAAGAGCAGGAAAATTGACATTTTGGGCAAAAGACCTTCATCAGGAATGATTTCTGATGAATGGCGCTCACTCAAAATGTTGATTCTCCTGCTCTGTAGATGCTACCTGACCTGCTGTACTTTCCCAGCACCACTCTAATCTGGACTATGGGCAACTTAGCATGGCCAATCCACCTGACCAGCATATCTTTGGACAGTGGGAGGAAACCCACGCAGACACGGGGAGAATGGGCACACTCCACACAGACAGTCTCCCGAGGGTGGACTCAAACCCAGCTCTCAGGCACTGGGAGCCAGCAATGCTAACCACTGAGCCACCATGCTACTTAATAGCAAAGCCCTGGGGAGTGTTACAGAACAAAGAGACCTTGGAGTGCAGGTTGATAGCTCCTTGAAAGTGGAGTCGCAGGTAGGTAGGATCGTGAAGAATACGTTTGGTATGCTTTCCTTTATTGGTCAGAGTATTGAGTACAGGAGTTGGGAGGTCATGTTGCAGCTGTTCAGGAGATTGGTTCGGCCAGTTTTAGAATACTGTGTGTAATTCTGGTCTCCTTGCTATAGGGAGGATATTGTGAAACTTGAAAGGGTTCAGGAAAGATTTACAAAGATGTTGCCAGGGTTGGAGGATTTGAGCTACAGGGAGAGGCTGAACAGGCTGGGGCTGTTTTCCCTGGAGCGTCGGAGGCTGTGGGGTGTCCTTATAGAGGTTTATGAAATCATGAGGGGCATGGATAGGGTAAATAGACAATAGACAGGGTGGGGAAGTCCAAAGCTAGAGGGTATAGGTTTAAGGTGAGAGGGGAAAGATATAAAAGAGACCCAAGGGGAACCTTTTTCACACAGAGGGTGGTACGTGTATGGAATGAGCTGCCAGAGGAAGTGGTGGAGGCTGGTACAATTGCAGCATTTAAAAGGCATCTGGATGGGTATATGAATAGGAAGGGTTTGGGGGGATATGGGCAAAATTCTGGCAAATGGGACTAGGTTAATTTAGAATATCTGGTCAGTATAGATAAGTTGGGCCAATGGATCTGTTTCCGTGCTGTGTAACTCTGTGACTCTGAGGGTACAGTGAGGATTGACTGTACAATTAGAATGTTCTTATTTGTAAGTTTCAAATTCCCTCCTCAACATAAAAGGATTCTTGGTATTTACAGTGGATATTTAGCAAATTTATTAACCAAGAATATAATGATAGTGTCCCTGCCTCAAAGACCAGGAGGTACAGGATCAAGTCCCAAATGCTACAGAATGTGTCATAACATGTCTGAGCAGATTGATTAAAGCTGCTGCAGATGGCACGGTAGCTCAGTGGCTAGCACTCCTGCCTCACACAGTACCAGGTTCGATTCCAGCCTCTGGTGACTGCCTGTGTGGAGTTTGCACATTCTCCCTGTGTCTGTGTGGGTTTCCTCCCACAAGCCAAAGATGTGCAGGTTAGGGTAGATTGACCATGCTAAATTGCCCACAGTGTTCAGGGATGTGTAGGTTAGGGTGAATTGGCCGTGCTAAATTGCCCACAGTGTTCAGGGATGTGTAGGTTAGGGTGAATTGGCCGTGCTAAATTGCCCACAGTGTTCAGGGATGTGTAGGTTAGGGTGAATTGGCCGTGCTAAATTGCCCACAGTGTTCAGGGATGTGTAGGTTAGGGTGAATTGGCCGTGCTAAATTGCCCACAGTGTTCAGGGATGTGTAGGTTAGGGTGAATTGGCCGTGCTAAATTGCCCACAGTGTTCAGGGATGTGTAGGTTAGGCGCATTAGTCAGGGGAAAATAATGGGTTTGGCTGGGATACTCTTCGGAGGGCTAGTGTGGGCTTGCTGGGCTGAGCAGCCTATTTCCACACTGTCGGGACTCTAATCCATATCTACCTTGGGGAACAGTGGTAATGTCACCATCTCTGAGCCAGGAGACCTGGGTTCAAGCGCAGCAGATGCTACCTGACCTGCTGCGCTTTTCCAGCAACACATTTTTCAGCTCTGATCTCCAGCATCTGCAGTCCTCACTTTTTCCGGCCTGGGTTCAAGTCCTGCCTACTCCACACATGTGATATAACATCTCTAAAGAGGCTGATTTAGAAATATCGACATAACAATTGTTAATGATCAATAATTAAACATTAACTTAGCAGCAAAGCCACAAAATCCAGGAAAAGTGCTCGTTTTAGCTCAGCGTTTCATTTAGGGTAGCACAGTGGCTCAGTGGTTCGCACTGCTGCCTCACAACGCCAGGGACCTGGGTTCGATTCCAGCCTTGGGTGACCGTGTGGAGTTTGCACATTCTCCCCTTGTCTGCGTGGGTCTCCTCTGGGTGCTCTGGTTTCTTCCCACAGTCCAAAGATGTGCGGGTGAGGTGAATTAGTCATGTTAAATTGCCCGCAGCGTTAGGTAAATTAGTCAGAGGGGAAATGGGTCTGGGTGGGTTGCTCTTCGGAGGGTCGGTGTGGACTTGTTGGGCCAAAGGGCCTGTTTCCACACTGTGCAGAATCTAATCTAAGCAGTGGGCTTGTCAAACCCTCAACGTGACAAAAGCAGAAGTTGCTGGAAAAGCTCAGCAGGTCTGGTAGCAGCTGCGGAGAGAAATCAGAGTTAATGTTTCAGGTTCAGTTACCCTTCCTCAGAACCGATGGTAGCTCGGAAAATGTTGGTTTATAATAAAACACCATATACAGTACAACCTCGGTTATCCAAACACCAATTATCTGAATTTCGGATTATCCGAACAAACTCCCAAGGTCCCTGATGCTTGGGTAAACCGTGTTATCTGTACGTTAGATTATCCACACAAAGCAGGCAGCATGGTGGCTCAGTGGTTAGCACTGCTGCCTTCACAGCACTAACGTCCCAGGTTCGATTCCACCCTCGGGTGACTGTCTGTGTGGAGTTTGCACATTCTCCCTGTGTCTGTGTGGGTTTCCTCCCGCAGTCACAAAGATGTGCAGGTCGGTTGAATTGACCATGCTAATGTTAAGCGCATTAGTCAGAGGGAAGTGGGTCTGGGTGGGTTACTCTCTGTGGACTGGTTGAGCCGAAGGGCCTGTCTCCACACTGTAGGGAATCTAATCTAAAATACTCCCTGCCCATGTCGTTTGGATAATTGAGGTGGCCCTGTAAGCCAACATTTTCCGAGCTACCATCGGTTCTGAGGAAGGGTAACTGAACCTGAAACGTTAACTCTGATTTCTCTCCACAGATGCTGCCAGACCTGCTGAGCTTTTCCAGCAACTTCTGTTTTTGTTTCTGATTTACAGCCTCTGGCGTTCTTTCATTTTTTTTTGTGAATGGTCTGTGTTCGCTTCATGGCAGCGAAAGTTTGAACATAAAGCGCAAGGAAAACCCAACAAACATCTGAATTTCTTCGGTGGTGTATGCAAAATAATCATTATGCTGGGAGTGACCACACTCCAGTCATGTTATTGAGAGACACGGACTATGGGAGGCTCAGAATGCCAATACCAACAAAGTTGGCTTAATCCTGAAGGACTTGGCCGCTAGACTGGAAACATAGACATGTGGTGAAAAAATTAGCCCTATTGATCTCATCCTCTCACCTCCCACCACACCAATCTACCTGGCACATATGTACCTATTACTGATGGTTTGGGTAAATGTGGATAGAGCATAATCCCCATGGAGGTGAAACTCCATTGAGAAGACCCTCTATTGTGTTGTGTGGTGCTAACATTGGGCAGTACGAGACACCAAGCAGATCAAGCAACTCAAAACCGTGAGCAATCCCACAACCAATGGATAAGCACTGCACATCCAGTCGTAAATGGTGGTGGACAATTAAACAACTCCCTGGAGGAGGAGGCTCCACAAATATCCCCCTCCTCAACGATGGAAGGGCCCAGCACATCGGAGCAAAAGATAAGGCTGAAGTTTTCCCAGCAATCTTCATCCAGAAGTGCTGAGGGGATGATCCATCTCGGCCTCCCCCAGTGGGTCCCCACCATCACAGATCCCAGTCTTCAGCCAATTCCATTCACTCCACGTGATATCAAGGAACGGTTGGAGACACTGGATACTGCAAAGGCTATGGGCCCTGACAACATTCCAGCAATGGTACTGAGGGGCATGAATGGAGTGAATAGGCAAGGTCTTTTCCCCAGGGTAGGGGAGTCCAGAACTAGATGGCATGGGTTTCAGGTGAGAGGAGAAAGATTTAAAAGAGACCTAAGGGGCAACTTTTTTCACGCAGAGGGTGGTGGTGGTGCGTTTATGGAATGAGCTGCCAGAGGAAGTGGTGGAAGCTGGTACAATTGCAACATTTAAAAGGCATTTGGATGGGTATATGAATAGGAAGGGTTTGGAGGGATATGGGACAAGTGTTGGCAAATGGGACTAGATTAGCGTTGGCATGGACAAGTTGGGCTGAAGAGTATGTTTGTGTGCTGTGTACGTCTCTATGACTCTGTGGGTTTGTGCTGCAGAGCGTGTCGCTCCCCCAGCCAAGCTCTTCCAATACAATGACAAAATTGGCATCCAAACAGTTCCTGAAGGTAGCTCACCATTACCCTCTCACAGGGCAATTAAAAATGAGCCCGGCCAGTGGTGCCCGGACCCCACAAGTGATTTAAAAAAAAAGAGGGGGATCAGTTAAAATATATGAACCAATGAAAGGAAGCACAAGAGTTTGACAATAAATGCCACTGCCATTTTCAAATGAAATGTTTAAAAACGTCTAATATGAAAATGACCCCCTCACCCACAACTGTAAGTATAAGGGAACAGTAAGCAGCCTGAGGAACTCCTCCAAGCTGATCTCCTGTTGAATGAGAGAGTGAACACCCTATACCTCAGCTCGGAGAAAGTGAGAACTGCAGATGTTGGAGTTCAGAGTCAAGGTTAGAGTGGTGCTGGAAAAGCACAGCAGACCAGGCAACAGGAGAATCGACGTTTCAGGCAAAAGCCTGATTCCTGATGAAGGGCTCCTGCCCGACACATCGATTCTCCTGCTCCTCGGATGCTGCCTGACCTGCTGTGCTTTTCCAGCATCACTCTCATCCTGACCCTATACCTTAGCTCCATACGCTGGCTTTCATTATAAAGTCTTCATTGCCTCAGAGGACCACAGGGCTACTCTCTCGGTACAGAGAGACGAAGGTGGGTGGTTTAACCTGCAGGTCAGCATGCCTCAGGCAGGGGGGTGAAGTTGAGAAGGAGAGTCCTTCATGGTAACATAGAGGTGTATAAAGGTTAAGTATAACCTGTAATTCGCTCGCTGAATGCCTGACTTTGAAAATTTCATTCGCCGTCTATTAGTTCCGAAAGCTTTTTGTGAGAATGTGCCCAGTTATTTGCTCCCGTGTGAGTGACTTCACCCCGCCCCCTCACCCCTGAAAGTCTGACCTTCTACAGTTCTGCACCCCGCCTCACATTCAAATCAAATCACTTCTTGCCTGCCCACACTCTGGTCTCCCTATAGTCAAGGGAGATCTGAGCCTGAAAGCAAAGGGCTGGAGAAACTTGGGGTTTGGCAGTACCTGGACGGAGAAAGAGAGAAGCAGAGTTAACGTTCTCAATTCCTGTGTGACCTGTCGTCTGACCAGCAGCTCAACATGGGGAACCATGCCATTTACATTTCTCCTTAGCCCAAATCATCCGAAGCACGAGGATGAGCAATATATGCAGGTCCACAGCCACTCATGCCTATATCCCATGAGAGACTAACAAAGAGCAGGCAAACGCTTAACAGGCAGAAGCAAAATGTAAATCTAACAAGCGGCGATGGGCTTAGGAAAGGGTTAATTAGATAACCTCTTTCAAGGAGGATAAATTTGTCAGATCTGGATTGGAGGAGGTTAACGGGGGATTTAATGGATGTAGGTTTGTTCGCTGAGCTGGAAGGTTCATTTCCATAGACCCTAAACAGGCAAGAAGCAAAACCAATGTCATTTACAAAATACTGTGTAAGAACTGTAACAAACACTATATTGGACAAACAGGCAGAAAACTAGCCACCAGGATACATGAACGCCAACTAGCCACAAAACGACATGACCCTCTCTGACTAGTATCCTTACATACAGATAAGGAAGGACATCACTTCGACAGGGATAACACATCCATCTTAGGACAAGCCAAACAAAGACAAGCACGAGAATTCCTAGAAGCATGGCGTTCCAACCGGAACTCTATCAACAAACACATCGAGTTAGACCCCATCTACCAACCCCTTGAGAAAAAGAACAGGAAATGACACCACCACAGGAAGTGACATCACCAACCCAAAGAAACCCAAACATATAAGTAGAAAGCAAGAGTCAGGAACAGTGCTTCGCCAGGAGGACCATTGAGGATGTTACCTAGTAGGGTGACGAAACGTCTGGAAATGAAGCTCCCAGCCCAACTAACAAACCTACACCAGAACCTCAATCTGAGCTACAATTCTTCTCAAAACTCGCTGGGAGATTTATAATGGAGGATTTTTGTTTAATTGTTACAGTAGGCTTTGATGCTGTGTGTAGGGGAATGCAGTTTCTCCTAGTCACCGTGTCGAGTGTCCGGGATTCACCCACCTCCATGTTTCACAGTTGGAGCAAGGCTGGGGTCTACCTAACCCTGAGGGGAACCTGAAGCAACTTCCCATTGGGGAAAGTTGGCAAAGGGAACACGGGATTGTAAAGGAAAACGGGATATGCCCTTGAAGCAGAGGAAGATGGCAGGCCAGCAGGAAAGAGGCATGAGGTCTGTGTTCCCCTGGTGGTCCAGTTGAGTTCCTTCTGAGCAGCTCAGCGGTCCAGAACAGACAGTACGTGGAGGGAAAGAGAGAGAGAGAGAGAGAGAGAGGGAAAGAGAGGGAAGGAGAGAGTGAGGGAGGAAGCAAGAGGAAGATAGACAGAGGGAGGGAGAGAGAGAGTGGGGAAGAGAGAGAGAGAGGGGGTGGGGGAGAGAGATAAAGAGAGAGAGAGAGAGAAAGAGAGAGAGGTTGTTCCTTCTGGAAGTGAGTCTTGTCTTTGAAAACGGAAGACACAAACTTGAAACAGTCATCCATGTGAAGCCGGGCCAGTCTGTACCAGCATGGTGCCCCTGGGGTGATCACAGGTGTGTGCCTCTCTCTTTCAGCCTGGTTACCCTGAGGCAGCAGCACTGGCTGGAGGACTCACTCACTCAGGAGAAACAGTGACATGACAAGGGGGCAGCACGGTGGCTCAGTGATTAGCACTGCAGCCTCCCAGCACCAGGGACCCAGGTTTGATTCCAGCCTCTGGTGACTGTCTGCATGGAGTTTGCACTTTCTCCCCGTGTCTGTGTGGATTTCCACCCAAGGTCCAAAGATGTGCAGGTCAGGTGGATTGGCTGTGCGAAATTGCCCCATAGTGTTAGGTGCATTAGTCAAGGGAAATTAGAGAAAGAAGGAATTGGATCTGGGTGGGGTACTTTTCAGAGGGTCAGTGCAGACTTGCTGGGCTGAAGGACCACACTGTTTCCACATGGCAGGGATTCTAAGAATCAACTATTAGAAACTTTACCAGCAGTGATCAACCAATCAGACAAAGCGAACGCGCCAGTGTTTAATTTCAAATTTGTTGTTTAATGTTACAAAGCACTGAAGCTTTCACGCTGCATGTTCTGTACAGATACATTCTGTAATGTTCATTCGATAAACAGTAGGGCTGGAAAGGCCCAGCAGGTCAGGTAGCATTGGGGGAGCAGGAGAGACGATGTTTCAATCAGGACTGAGCTGATCTGCTGTACCCAACTCTTCATCGACTCTGCCTTCCAGCATCTGCAGTCCTTACTGTTTCCAAGTCTAATAATGTCTGTTTTCTGATTGACTCCTTCAGATTCTGAATTTGCCCATTGAAACTTTCCTCTCCCTTGAGAAACATATTCTCACATGTTCATAGAAAGAAAACTCTTGTGTTTCTGAGTTCCTTTTCACAAAATCGCCAAGTGCTCCACAGCTATTAATGTGGTCCCTGCTATAACACTGGAAACACAGCAACAAATTTGCACACAGTATGCTTCACACTGACATCAGATATTTGGTGAGGAGATCGAGAATAACACCCACTGGTCCTCTTTAATAGTGCCATTAATATTTAGCTTCACATTCAACTCGAAAACAACGTGTTTTATTCATTCACAGGATGTGGGCATCATTGACTGGGCCCAGCCCCTAGTTGCCCCCTTGAGAAGGTGGGGGTGAGCTGCCTTCTTGAACCGCTGCAGTCCACCTGCTGTGGGTTGACCCTCGATGCCCTTAGGGAGGGAATTCCAGGATTTTGACCCAGTGACAGTGAAGGAACGGCGATATAATTCCAAGTCAGGATGGTGAGTGGCTTGGTGGGGAACTTGCAGGGGGTGATGTTCCCATGTATCTGCTGCCCCTTGTCCTTCTAGATGGAAGTGGTCATGGGTTTGGAAGGTGCTGTCTGAGGATCTTTGGTGAATTTCTGCAGTGCATCTTGTAGATAGTACACACTGCTGCTACTGAGCGTCGGTGGGGGAGGGAGTGGATGTTTGTGGATGTGGTGCCAATCAAGCGGGCTGCTTTGTCCTGGATGGTGTCAAGCTTCTTGAGTGTTGTTGGAGCTGCCCCCATCTAGGCAAGTGGGGAGTATTCCATCACACTCCTGACTTGTGCCTTGTAGATGGTGGACAGGCTTTGGGGAGTCAGGAAGGGAGTTACTAACCACAGGATTTCTAACCTCTGACCTGCTCTTGTAGTCACCATATTTATCTGGCTCGTGCAGTTGAGTTTCTAGTCAATGGTAACCCCCAGAATGTTGATAATGGAGCATTTAGATATAAAAAGAAATTAAATATCAAGGGGCAGTGGTTAGATTCTCTCTTTATGGAGGAGATCATTGCCTGACATTTATGTGACATGAATGTTACTCACCACCTGTCTGTCCTTAACCTGGATATTGACCAGATCTTGTCACATTTGAACATGGACTGCTTCAGTATTTGAGGAATCATGAATGGTGTTGAACACTGTGCAACCATAAGCGAACATCCCCATTTCTGACCTTGTGATGGAGGGAAGGTCATTGATGAAGCAGCTGAAGATGGTTGGGGTCTAGGACACTCCCCTGAGGAACTCCTGCAGAGATGTCCTGGAGCTGAGATGACTGACCTCCAACAACCATGTCCACCTTCCTTTGTGCCAGGTATGACCCCAACCAGTGGAGAGCTTGCCCCCTGATACCCATTGATTCCAGTTTTGCCAGGGCTCCTTGATGCCACCCTCAGTCGAATGCAGCCTTGATGTCAAGGGCTGTGTCCCTCTCCCCTCACCCTCTGGAATTCAGCTCTTTTGTCCATGTTTGACCCAAGGCTGTAATGAGGTCAGGAGCTGAGTGACCCTGGTGGAACCCAAACTGGGCATCACTGAGCAGGTCATTGCTGAGCAGGTGCTGCTTGATAGGCCTGTTGGTGACACCTTCCATCACTTTACTGATGATCGAGAGTAGACTGATGGGGTGATAATTGGCTGGGTTGGATTTATCCTGCTTTATATGTACAGGACATACCTGGGCTATTTTCCACATTGTGGGATAGGTGCCAGTGTTGTAACTGTACTGGAACAGCTTGGTTAGGGGCGTGGCAAGTTCTGGAGCACAAGTCTTCAGTACCATCGCCAGCATGTTGTCAGGGCCCATGGCCTTTGCAGTATCCAGTGTCTCCAACCGTTTCTTGATATCACGTGGAGTGAATGGAATTGCCTGAAGACTGGGATCTGTGATGGTGGGGACCACTGGGGGAGGCCGAGATGGACCATCCCCTCAGCACTTCTGGCTGAAGGTTGCTGGGAAAGCTTCAGCCTCATATGTTGGAGGCAGAGAGAGGAAAGGTGGGAGGGGTCATTTTAACCACTATGAAAGGTAATGGGTTGTAAACAGATCAGAACAACATAGGAACAGGCCCTTTGGCCCACCTTGTCTGTGCTGACCATGAGGCCATTCTAAATTAATCCCATCTGCCTGCACATGGCCCATGTGCCAGTATTCCCTGCCTGTTCATGTGTCTAAATGCCTCTTAAACACTGCTATCTTATCTGCTTTTACCACCTCCCCGGCAGTGTGTTCCAGACACCTACCACCCTCTGTGTAAAAAAACTTACCTCACACATCTCCTTTAAACATTCCCCCTCTCACCTTAAACCTATGCCCCTGAGTATTTGACATTTCCACCCCGGGGAAAAGATTCTGATTATCCACCCTGTCCATGCCTCTCATAATGTTATACACTTTGATCAGGTCTCCCCTCAGCCTCTGACGCTCTAGTGAAAACAATCCAAGTTTGTCCAGCCTCTCCTTATAGAGAATATACTCCAATCCAGGCAACATCCTGGTAAACCTCGTTAGTACCCTCTCCAAACCCTCAACATCCTTCCAATAGTATGGGGACCAGAACTGTACACAATGCTCCAAATGTGGCCTCACTAACATCTTACACAGCTACAGCATGACTTGCCAACTGTTATACTCAATGCCCTGACCGATGGAGGCAAACATGCCATACACATTCTTTACCAACATATCCCCTTGTGGAGCTATGGACTTGCACCCCAACATCACTCTTTATGACTGAAACAAAACCAGAATTTGCTGAAACACCTCAGCAGGTCTGGCAGCATCTGTGGAGAGAAATCAGAATTCGTGTTTTCAGGTCCGGTGACCTGGTAGAGTGGCAGAGTGGCTCAGTGGTTAGCACTGCTGTCTCACAGTGCCAGGGACCCGGGTTCAATTCCAGCCTCTTGTGACGGTGTGGGTTTCCTCTGGGTGTTCCGGTTCCCTCCCACAATCCAAAGATGTGCAGGTCAGAGAAATTGCCCCTAGTGTTAGGTGCATTAGTCCGGGGGAATGAGTCTGGGTGGGATACTTGTTGGTTTGGGCTTGTTGGGCCAAAATGGCTTGTTTACATACTGTAGGGATTCTAAATCTAAATGACCCTTCCTCAGAAGGAACATGTCAGTTTATATGCAGAAGACAGGGTCAGGGGGTAGGGGGAGGGGATACGGAGCAAACGATAGAGCCCAAAGAGAGAGAAAAGAACAATTGTATAGACACAGGAATGGATAACTATCTGCCCGGGAGGGTGACTAGACCAGCTGCTAATAAAGATTGATAGTGGCCAACAATAAGTTGTGTGTAACGGCAGACTATGTGATGACAAGTCGAGAGTGTGACGCTGGAAAAGCACAACAGGTCAGGCAGCATCCGAGGAGCAGGAGAACTGACGTTTCAGGCAAGAGCCCTTCCTCAGTGATAACAAGGCCTGGTGTGTGGGGTTGAGATAAGGACATAGGAGAGTTCGGGCCCTCAAATTATTGAATTTAATATTGAATCCTGAAGCTGCAGGGTCCCCGAGGGGAAATTGAGGTGCTGTTCTTCCAGGTTTCGCTGGGGCACTGCAGCAAGCCTGAGACAGAGATGTTGGCCAGGGAACAAGGTGGGGTGTTAAAGTGGCAGGTAACTGGAAGCTCAGGGTCTTTACTGTGGGCAGAACATAAGTGTTCTTCAAAGTAGTCACCCAGTCTAGGCCTCACTTCCCCAGTGTAGAGGAGAGCACATTGAGCAGTTGAATGCAGTAGATCAGATTGTGGGAAGTGCAGGGTAAAGTGCTGCTTCACCTGGAAGGTGTGTTTGGGCCCTGGGATACTGAGGGGGGGAGGGAAATGGACAGGTGATACACCTTCGGCAGTTGCAGGGGAAGGTGTCGTGGGGCTGTGGGGGTGGGGTGTTGTTGGGAGTGGGGTAGGAGTGGACTAGGAGGGAAGGGTCCCTGCGGAAGGCTAACAAAGGGAGGGAAGGGGAAATATGTGTCCAGTAGTGACATCTCACTGAAGATGGTGGAAATGGTGGTTGATGAGCCTCTGGTTGTGGACGGTGGTGGGATGGTCGGGGAGGACAAGGGGAACCCTATCGCTGTTGTGGGAGAGAAGAGAGGGGGATGAGGGCGGAAATGTGGGAGATAGGGCTGATATGGCTGGGTCTTGTTAACTATGGAATCCTTGGTGGAGGAGCAAGGTAGATATTTCGGAGGCCCCTTTGTTGAAGGTGGCATTATTGGAACAGATGTAATGGAGACGGAGGAACTGGGAGAATGGCATAGAGTCTTTCCAGGAAGCTGGGTGTGAGGATGTATAGTCAAGGTAACTGTAGGAGTCAGTGGGTTTGCAATGGATACTCGTGGCCAGTCTATCCCCAGAAACGGAAACAGAGATATCGAGGAAGAGAAGGGAGAAGTCAGAGATGGGCCAGGTGAAGGTGAGAGTGGGGTGGAAATTGGAAATGAAATCGATAAACTTTTCCAATTCCAGATAAGACAGGGAAGCAGCAACAATGATGTCATCGTTAAACCGAAGAAAGAGTTGTGGGTGGAGGCTGGGATAGGACTGGAATAAGGAATGTTCCACGCTCCCCACAAAGGGACAGGCCACCCCTCTGACCTGGAGGAAGGGAGAGGAGTTAAGGGAGATGTTGTTGAGGGTGAGGATGAGCTTGGCGGGGACGGGGGAGGGTGGTGGTGGGTGGGGACAGTTCAGACCTTTGCTCCAGGAAGTAGCAGAGATCCATGAGACCATCTTGATGGGGTATGGAGGTGTAAAAGGATGACTCTTCCATGGGAAAGAGGAGGAGGCTGGAGCCTATAATCATCCAATGCTCCGAAGGCTCCTGCCATTTACTATACTTTGGGGTCAGTCTCAATTTCATGGTCTGTTCTCAAAAATGGGCTCAAACTATCAACTGTCACAGGTTAGGCCAAAGCTGTTCGAGTCGAGATGAATGAACGTAATCTTATTGGAAAATGTATGATCCGGAGGGAACTGGATGGAGCTGGGGGAGGCTAGAACAAGGAGACACAGTTTAACAAACAGAGGTCCCCTGTTTAAGATGGAGGTGAAGTTGTCCATCTCTCAAAAGGTTGTTGGGTCTTTGGAATACTCTAATCCAGAGAGCAGGGACTCAACATCATTGATTATGTTGAAGGCCCAGTGTTAAGGTGGTTCCTTGACTGATAATGGAGTCTGACATTATTGGACGCAGATTGACAAGAATCAGACCAGCCAGGATTGTACCGAATGGTGGAAAGGTTTAATGTAGACAAGCAAGAGGCTGGGAGAACACAGCGAGCCAGGCAGCATCAGGAAGGGGAGACGTCAATGTTTTGGATCTAAACCTTCTTCAGGACTCGGGGTGGGTGTGGGGGGAGCTGCAGATAAACGGGGTGGTGGGGAAGGGGAGGGGTGCAGGGTGGTGAGGTAGGAATAGGTGAACACGTAGGGGGTATGGCCTGGTTGGTCGATAGGAGAGATGAAGCCGGTTGGTGGTTGGGAGGAGTGGAAGGGAAGGGGAGGGGCTGGGAAGGGAGTCAGGGAATGGGGAGGGAGGGTATTGGGGAACTCAGTGTTGAGTCCTCCGGGCTGTAGGCTGCCTGGCGTAAGATGAACTGTTGTTCCTCCAATTTGTGGTTTGGTTCATTGTGGCACTGGAGGAGGCCAAGGATGGTCATGTTGGAAAGAGAGTGGGAAGGGAAATTAAAATGGGCGGTGACTGGGAGGTCTGGTCGGCCTCTGAGGGCCCGGCTGTGATGCTCAGCGAACCATTCCCTAAGTTTATGTTTGGTCTGCCCGATGTAGAGAAGACCACATCGAGAGTATCTGATGCAGTAAACTCGGTTGGAAGAGAGGCTAGTGTACCTCTGTCTCACCTGGAAGGACTGTTTGGGGCCCTGGATGGAGGTGAGGGGGGTGGGGTACTGGCTCGTTTCACATCTTTTCTGGTTGCAGGGGAAGGTACCTGGGGGTTCTGGGGTTTGGTGGGGAGACCGGAACAAATCAAGGACTGCCGAAGGGAATGGTCCTTATGGAAGGCAGAGAGGGGTAAGGAGGGGAAGGTGTTCTTGGTGGTGGGGTCTAGTTGGAGTTGGCGGAAGTGGTGGAGTGGTAGGTGAGGACAAGGGAGACTCTGTCTTTATTGCGTTTGAATGGGGGGAGCGGCTTAGAGCGGTGGAAGGGGGAATGGAGGTGGTGAAGTGGAGGACTGTCTGGATGACGGAGGCATGTTGTTCAAAATAGGTGGATCTACACTTGGTCCTAATTTGTGCACTCAGCCAGACGATGAGTACTACACTGCCATTGTCCCCAGTCACTTCCACATACCTTCTCAACCCGTGGTGTCCAAAGTTAAAACTCACACAACACCAGGTTATAGTCCAACAGGTTTAATTGGAAGCACTAGCTTTCGGAGCGCTGCTCCTTCATCAGTTGGTTGTCTTCCAATTAAACCTGTTGGACTATAACCTGGTGTTGTGTGAGTTTTAACTTTGTCCTCCCCAGTCCAACACCAGCACCTCCAGATCATGACCAACCATGGTGAGCATGTTAGTGTCAGAACAGCAGCACCTTCGGCTGTGCCACCTGGCTCCTAAAGAAGGAGATGCATAGACATGCACAACATTAGGAAGAGGCCATTCAGCCCTATCAATTCCTGCTGGCTTTGGACCTCCAGACAAACGCTTGTTTCCAATGGAGAGGAACAACCATTTCTCTCACATGTTTGTGATGTCAGGAGGGTGCCAAGTACTTTATCAAAGAATTACTATTGCCCTGGCCTCTGTTGCCATGTAGGCACAGTGGTACCCAATTTGTGCACAGCAAGATCTCAATTAATAGCAGTCTGATTATATCTAGACAAAGGATAATTGTTTAAAAAAAAGTTTGAAAGTTAAACAGTGATGTTAGAACCACGACCCACTACCCCACTGACTCCTATAACCATGATCCTCCCTGCATTTGGTATTTCTGTGGGTCAATCTGTGACTGACCTCTCAAATCTCATGTTGTATAAACTGGTGCGTGGGAAGATCCAACTGTTGTGTGCGATGGGTGTGTTAGCACCAACAGAACTGACACTACAGGTCATTCTGCTACAACATGCGTTTCATTAAGGATTGATGAATTTGGGGCACTGTTTCTACAGCGCAAAAACATTTAAAACGTGTGTTGGCTGTAACACGATCACAGCACCAACACTTTAAACCCTGTGTCTAAAGTGTCATTTTTCTATAACGCGGGGTTGCGCAGGAACGCAACCATCGTGTTAGCGAAGAACAGACTGTAACTCCAGGAGAAGGACAAGCAATAAGTGACAAAATTCCCGAGTTTGGGGAGAGTGGGGATAACATGATCCAACCTCCCGTAGTGCGCGTGAGATTTAACCTTGGATCATTTTTTAAACAGAGGGTATGAAAATCTGTAACAAAGACAGAAATTGCTGGAAAAGCTCAGCGGGTCTGGCAACATCTGTGAGGAGAAAGCAGAAACGTTAACTCTTTGATTTCTCTCCAACAGATGCTGCCAGACCCGCTGAGCTTTTCCAGCAACATCTGTTATTGTTTCTGATTTCCAGCATCTGCAGTTCATTGGCTCGTGTGAAAATCTGTAACAGATTTGGAGCACGGGGAGAAAAGTAGGCCATTCCGCCCCTCAAGCCCATTCTAGAGTCTAACAAGATGGTGGCTGACCTATGCTATCATTTAATTCCCAGGCTGGCTGCGTATTCCTTAATATCGCCCCCCAGTACAAATCTGTCTAACTTACCTTTCATGTTTACAATTGTGTCAGTCTCTTATATCTAAGATTATATCACCATGTAGGAGTGAGAAAAGGCCATTTAGCCCATTGAGTCTGTTCCACCATGCAATGAGACCATGCCTGGTCCAGTTTCCTACCTTTTCTCCAGAACCCTTGATTCTCTCCCTGATAAAAAGTCTATCTCAGCCTTGAAGATGCTTAATGACCCAGCCTCCAGAGTCCTCTCTGTGCCAGTGAAAAAGCAATAATCCCACAACCTAACCCCTGTTATGAACGTTACACTCACAATCTCATCATCCACTTGTCTCTCACAGTTTATTCAGTTCAGAGAACTGTGTAAAACTGGGCCGAGTGAGTTGCCTTTATCAGTGGAGGCATACATTATAGGAGCAGGAAGGGTATGTTGGGGCTGTACAGGACTCTGGTGAGGCTGCGGCTGGAGGACTGTGTGCAGTTCTGGTCCCCACACTGTAGGAAGGATGTGAGTGTACTAGAGGGGGTACAGGGGAGATTCACCAGGATGTTGCCTGGGATGGAGCATTTCAGCGATGAACAGAGGCTGGATAAGCTCGGGATGTTTTCTATGGAGCAGGGAAAGGGACCTGATAGAAGTCGGGGGAGGTGATGGCCCAGTGGTGTTATCACTGGACTACTAATCTAGAGACCCAGGTAATGTTCTGGGGACCCGGGTTCAAACCCTACCATGGCAGATGGTGGGATTTAAATTCAATAAAAATAGGAAGGTAAGAGTCTAACAGTGACTCAATTGTTGTAAAAGCCCATCTGGTTCACTAATCCCTGCCGTCCTTATTTGGCCTGCTCCACATGTGACTCCAGACCCACAGCAATGTGGTTGACTCTTACCGCCCTCAGGGTAATTAGGGATGGGGCAATAAACCCTGGCCTAGCCAGTGGCACCCTTATCCCACAAGTGAGTAATAAACAGTGTATACGATTATGAGGGGCATGGGCAGGGTGACTAGAAAGCAGATGTCCCCCCCGCCCACTTGAAGTGTTAATAACAAAGGGCATTGTTTTTAAAATGGAAAACAGGAGGTTCAGAGGGGAATTGAGGAAAAGATTTTTCGCTCTGAGGGTGGTGAGAGTCCGAGAGGGGGACTTGAGGTGGGAAACCTCACAACCTTTATAAAGTACTTGGATAAGACCGTGAGATGTAGGAGTGGAAGCAAGGCCATTCGGCCCATCGAGCCCACTCCGCCATTTAATCATGGCTGATGGGCGTTTCAGTGCCACTTACCCGCACTCTCCCTGTAACCCTTGATTCCTTACGAGATCAATATTTATCAATCCCTGCCTGGAAGACATTTAAGCATCCGCGGCAATAAATTCCGCAGGCCCGAGGCTGGAATTGAACCCGGGTCCCTGGTGCTGTGAGGCTGCAGTGCTAACCACTGAGCCGCCATGCCACCCCAAATTATATTGACATGCTGAAAATCTCCTTTGCCAAACCCGTCTTCGATATTGCAGCTGTCCCTCCTTATATCTCATGGGCTAGCAGCTCTCCATCTTCCAGTGTCTAACAGTCCCAAACTCTATTTCCTTGTCAACATTTCCTGAGGTTAACTGCCTGAGGTTAAGCCAATCTGTTCACAATATGGGAGTTGTTTCAAGAATTATTTACTAGAATGTTGGGGGTTTGGAGTGCAGGTTCATAGTTCCTTGAAGGTGGAGTTGCAGGTAAACAGGGTTTGGTTGGTCCTCTTCCCTTTATTGGTCAGAGTATTGAGTACAGGAGTTGGGAGGTCATGTTGCGGCTGTACAGGACATCGGTTAGGCCTCTGTTGGAATATTGCATGCAATTCTGGTCACCCTGCTATAGGAAAAATGATGTTAAACTTGAGAGGGTGCAGAAAAGATTTACGAGGATGTTACCAGGGTTGGAGGATTTGAGCTACAGGGAGAGGCTGAATAGGCTGGGGCTGTTTTCACTGGAGCGTCGGAGGCTGAGGGGTGACCTTATAGAGGTTTACAAAATTATGAGGAACATGGTTAGAAATCACACAACACCAGGTTATAGTCCAACAGGTTTAATTGGAAGAACACTAGCTTTCGGAGCGACGCTCCTTCATCAGGTGATTGTGGAGGGCTCGATCGTAACACAGAATTTATAGCAAAAATTTACAGTGTGATGTTACTGAAATTATACATTGAAAAATTGATTGTCTGTTAAGCCTTTCATCTGTTAGAATACAGTGATCGTTTCACTTCTTTCATGTGTAAATCACAAAACCTTTTTTTAAAAGTTGCATTCTCGGGTTAGCTGTTACCATGGTGATAGCTAGACAATATGTTGAAGGTGTTGGCCCCCTGTGTTCTCTGTCTATGACCTGATGTTTAGATTGATTCTAATCTAAAAAGTGAGATGACAGAGTTTTACGTAAATTCATGCAGTTTTTGAGCTCAGAGTTCTACATGAATGTATGCAGTTTTTGAGCAAAGTGCAATGTAACCCTGAAAGTACAAATTCACCCCACAAAATATATGTGTGCATGTGGGTCTTTGTCTGTGTGTGTGTGTGTGTCTGTCTGTCTGTCTGGGGTGGGGGTTGTGAATGTGAGAAAGTGTCTGTGTGTGTATGTAGTTAGTGCAGAGTGTCTGTGAGGGGCTGCATGTGTGAGTGTGGGAGTGTGTGTGTCTATAAGAGTGTGTGTGGGTGTCTGTGTGCGCGTCTGTGTGTACCTGTGTCTGTGTGTATATGAGAGTGTGTGTGTGTAGGAATATCTGTGTGTGTGTGTGTGTGTAGTGCAATGGTGCTCACCTGTAATGTGGCATGAACCCAAGGTCCCAGTTGAATGGGTCGAACGGATGAATGGGCACCACACAACAATCAACAGACAGGAGGGTTCCCTCCCAGTTGGGGAACACTTCAGTTGTCGAGGACATTCAGCCTCGGACCTTCGGGTGACCATCCTCCAGGGTGGACTTCAGGACAGGCAGCAGAGCAAAGTGGCCGAGCAGAGGCTGATAGCTAAGTTCGGTACTCATAGGGAGGGCCTCAACTGGGACCTTGGGTTCATGTCACATTACAGGTGACCACCATTGCACTACACACACACACAGATATTCCTACACACACACAGACTCTCACATACACAAGGACACAGGTACACACAGACACTAACACAGACACCCACACACACCCTTATAGACACACACACTTCCACACTCACACATGCACCCCCTCACAGACACTCTGCGCTCACTACACACACACACACACATACACACACACACTCACAACCCCCACCCCAGACAGACACACACACACACAGACAGACAAAGACCCACATGCACACATATATTTTGTGGGGTGAATTTGTACTTGCAGAGTTACATTGCGCTTTGCTCAAAAACTGCATGCATTCATGTAGAACTCTGAGCTCAAAAACTGCATGAATTTATGTAAAACTCTGTCATCTCACTTTTTAGATTAGAATCAATCTAAACATCAGGTCATAGACAGAGAACACAGGGGGCCAACACCTTCAACATATTGTCTAGCCATCACCATTGTTAACAGCTAACCCGAGAATGCAACTTTAAAAAAAGTGTTTTGTGATTTACACATGAAAGAAGTGAAACTACCACTGTATTCTAACAGATGAAAGGCTTAACAGACAATCAATTTTTCAATGGATAATTTCAGTTACATCACACTGCAAATTTTTGCTATAAATTCTGTTACGATCGAGCCCTCCACAATCACCTGATGAAGGAGCGTCGCTCCGAAAGCTAGTGTTCTTCCAATTAAACCTGTTGGACTATAACCTGGTGTTGTGTGATTTCTAACTTTGTACACCCCAGTCCAACACCAGCATCTCCACATAATGAGGAACATGGAGAGGGTGAATATGCAAGATCCTTTCCCTGGAGTAGGGGAATTCCAAAGCTAAAGGTTTATGGGAGAGGGTAAAGATTTAAAAGGGACTTGAGGGCAACTTTTATGCAGAGGGTGGTACGTGTATGGAATGAGCTGCCAGAGGAAGTGGTGGAGGCTGGTACAATTACGACATTTAAAAGGCATCTGGCCAGATATACGAATAGGAAGGGTTCAGAGGGCCAAGTGCTGGGAAATGGGACTAGACTGGGTTGGGATATCTGGTCAGCATGGACAGGTTGGACCGAAGGGCCTGTTTCTGTGCTATACATCTCTATGACTCTATCTTGTAGACACCAACAAAACTTTATCTGGACCAGGCAAGCCAAACACTGGAAGGATGTTCCTGAGGTCGATGGGCTCCAGAACCAGGGGTCGCAGCTTCAGGAGGCAGGATAGGCAATTCAGGATTGGGATGAGGAGAAATGTATCACCCAGAGAGCGGGGCCCCTGTAGAATTAT
This sequence comes from Chiloscyllium punctatum, assembly GCF_047496795.1. Lineage (NCBI taxonomy): Eukaryota > Metazoa > Chordata > Chondrichthyes > Orectolobiformes > Hemiscylliidae > Chiloscyllium > Chiloscyllium punctatum. Next base: position 120,132,489 of record NC_092746.1, on the reverse strand, counting down.
TGGACACAAGAAGCAGGAAAGGACAGAAACATTGAATATTTTCAGAAAATAATTAGATCTAGTTCTCTGATTTCTAGGGGATCAAAGGAAGTTGGGAGAAAGTAGGACCAGGCAACTGAACTGGTTGACCAGCCATTGAATGGCGGAACAGGCTTGAAGGGCTGAATGGCCTACTCCTGCTCCTACTTTCAGTGTTTTTTTGTGTTCCATTTGATGATGAGCTGAAGTTCTAAACGCATTTCCACAACATTGCTAAGATTGTCTAATTCCAACACAACATCCCCCAACGTCACCCCTGTCATAGCTCAACTGTGAGGTGAAAGTGGGTTCTGCAGATGCTGGAGATTAGAGTCAAGATCAGAGTGGTGCTGGAAAAGCGCAGCAGGTCAGGCAGCGTCCGAGGAGCAGGAAAATCGACGTTTCGGGCAGGAGCCCTTCATCAGGAATGAGGCTGGGAATGTCGGGGGTGGAGAGATAAATGGGAGGTGGATGGAGGTGGGGGTAAAGGTCATAGGTTGGAGAGGAGGGTGGAGCGGATAGGTGGGAAGGAAGATGGGCAGGTAGGAAAGGTCATGAGGAAAGTGCTGAGCTGGAACTGAGATGAGGTGGGGGGGGATGGGAAGATAAGGAAACTGTTGAAGTCCACATTGGTGCCCTGGTGTTGAAGTGTTCCGAGGCAGAAGATGAAGCGTTCTTCCTCCAGGCATCGGGTGGTGAGGGAGCGGTGGTAGAGGAGGCCCAGGACTGGCATGTCCTCAGCAGAGTGGGAGGGGGAGTTGAAATATTTGGCCATGGGGCAGTGGGATTGATTGGTGCGGGTGTCCCAGAGATGTCCTCTGAAGTGCTCTGAAGTAAACATAGTTCAACTCCTAGTTGGGTCCCCATTGTTGAAACTTCAGACTCAGCAATTCCAGTCCCACATCAACCCACTACCACCACCCCCCACTGCCCCCACCCCCTGCACTCCCTGCCCGACCAAACCCCCGCCCACCCCCAATAATCGTGAGGTCATCCAAAGGTTTCCTCTCTGAACCTGAGCCCTTGTTCAGGTCCAGGTCCCATTCTCCAATCACTGCCTGCGCTCGCTGTCCTACATCATTGGCTCCTGGTTGAGCTGTTCCTCGTTTTTCAATCCCTCGACCTCGCTTTCAAAATCTTTCCACAGTCTCACTCCCTTTCTGGCTCCCTACTCCCACAAACATCCGAGGTACCTTTGTAACATCCTCAACCGGCCCACCATCGACTTTCAGTTGGCAAGGCTCCATGTTCTAAAGTTCATCCCATCACCCACTACCCCCCCACCACCCCCCTCCCCCCCCTCCCCCCCCCACCCCCCCCCCCCCCCCCCCCCACCATCCCAGATCTTTTTGCCTCAGGACCTGACGTTCCTCCTCCAGAAACCAATGTCCTTGGGGGAGTTTTTGTCCCTGCTGTTGGGGAGGTTTTAAACTAATGTGGCAGGGGACTGGGAACCAGAAGAGAAGACTTCTGTGAGGTGGAGACGGGAGACTGTAAGAATTATGAAGATAGCATTAATAAGGGGAAGAGTAGGCAGAGAGCAGGTGAATTGGTGGCGTTGAAATGCATCTACTTTAATGCGAGGAGTATAGTGGGTCAGGCAGATGAACTTAGGGCTTGGATTGGTGCCTGGGAGTATGACATTTTTGCCAGAGACTTGGTTGAAGGAATGACATGATGATTGGTAAATGAATGTTCCAGGATATAGACGCTTCAGACAGGACAGGGAGGGAAGTAAAAGAGGGGGTGGAGTTGCATTGCTGGTCAGGGAAGATATCACGGCTGTGCTAAAGGAGCACACTATGGAGGGCTGGAGCAGTGAGGCATTAAGGGTGGAGCTGAGAAATAAGAAGGGTGCAGTTACATTGTTGGGGCTGTATTACAGACCTCCCAACAGTGAGCGTGAGGTAGAAGAACAAATAGGTAAACAGATTATGAATAGATGTAGAGGCAATAGGGAAGTGGTGTTGGGAGATTTTAATTTTCCCAACATTGACTGGGATACACTTAGCGTCAGAGGTCTGGATGGGGTAGAATTTGTAAGAAGCGTCCAGGAGAATTTTCTAGAGCAGTATGTCAATAGCCCGACGAGGGAAGGGGCTATATTTTTAGGTATGTGAAAAGCAAAAAAATGGTGAAGACTAAAATTGGGCCCTTGAAGACTGAAACAGGGGAATATATTATGGGGAACAAAGAAATGGCAGAAGAATTGAACTGGTACTTCAGATCTGTGTTCACTGGGGAAGACACAAGCAATCTCCGTGAGGTAACAGTGGCTGAAGGACCTGAACTTAAGAGAATTTATATTTGCCAGGAATTGGTGTTGGAGACACTGTTAGGTCTGAAGGTTGATAAGTCTCTGGGGCCTGATGGTCTCCATCCCAGGGTACTGAAGGAGGTGGCTCGAGAAATCATGGATGCATTGGTGATTATTTTCCAGAGTTCGATAGATTCGGGATCAGTTCCTGCGGATTGGAGGGTGGCTAATGTTGTACCACTTTTTAAGAAAGGTGGGAGAGAGAAAGCAGGAAATTATAGACCAGTTAGTCTGACCTCAGTGGTGGGAAAGATGCTGGAGTCTATTATAAAGGATGAAATTACGACACATCTGGATAATAGTAACAGCATAGGTCAGAGTCAGCATGGATTTATGAAGGGGAAATCATGCTTGACTAATTTTCTGGAATTTTTTGAGGATGTAACTCTGAAGATGGACGAAGGAGATTCAGTGGATGTAGTGTACCTGGACTTTCAGAAAGCCTTTGATAAAGTCCCACATAGGAGGTTAGTGAGCAAAATTAGGGCGCATGGTATTGGGGGCAAAGTATTAACTTCGACTGAAAGTTGATTGGCTGATAGGAAACAAAGGGTAGTGATAAACGGCTTCATTTCGGAATGGCAGGCAGTGACCAGTGGGGTACCATAGGGATCAGTGCTGGTACCGCAGCTTTTTACAATAAATGTTAATGATATAGAAGATGGTATTGGCAATAACATTAGCAAATTTGCTGATGATACTAAGCTGGGTGGCAGGGTGAAATGTGAGGAGGATATTAGGAGATTACAGGGTGACCTGGGCAGGTTAGGTGAGTGGTCAGATGCATGGCATATACAGTTTAATGTGGATAAATGTATGGTTATTCACTTTGGTGGCAAGAACAGAAAGGCAGATTACTACCTAAATGGAGTCAAGTTAGGTCAAGGGGCAGTACAGAGAGATCTGGGTGTTCTTGTACACCAGTCAATGAAGGTAAGCACGCAGGTACAGCAGGTAGTGAAGAAGGCTAATAGCATGCTGGCCTTCATAACAAGAGGAATTGAGTATAGAAGCAAAGAGGTTCTTCTGCAGCTGTACAGGGCCCTGGTGAGACCACACCTGGAGTACTGTGTGCAGTTCTGGTCTCCAAATTTGAGGAAAGACATTCTGGCTATTGAGGGAATGCAGCGTAGGTTCACGAGGTCAATTCCTGGAATGGCGGGATTACCTTACGCTGAAAGACTGAAGCGACTGGGCTTGTATACCCTTGAGTTTAGAAGACTGAGAGGGGTCTGATTGAGACATATAAGATGATTAAAGGATTGGACACTCTGGAGGCAGGAAACGTGTTTCTGCTGATGCGCGAGTCCCGAACCAGAGGACACAGCTTAAAAATAAGGGGGTAGGCCATCTAGGATAGAGATGAGGAGAAACTTCTTCACCCAGAGAGTGGTGGCTGTGTGGAATGCTCTGCCCCAGAGGGCAGTGGAGGCCCAGTCTCTGGATTCATTTAAGAAGGAGCTGGATAGAGCTCTCAAAGATAGTGGAATCAAGGGTTATGGAGATAAGGCAGGAACAGGATACTGATTAAGGATGATCAGCCATGATCATATTGAATGGTGGTGCAGGCTCAAAGGGCAGAATGGCCTACTCCTGCACCTATTGTCTATTGTCTATTGTCATATTGGACCTGGTACTGGGGAATGAGACAGGACAGGTGGTAGAAGTTGCGGTGGGGGATTTCTTTGGGAACAGTGACCACAATTCCGTAAGTTTTAGAATACTCATAAATAAAGAAGAGAGTGGTCCTAAGGGAAGATTATTAAACTGGGCCAAGGCCAATTATATCAAAATTAGGCAGGAGCTGAGAAATGTGGATTGGACACAGCTATTTGAAGGGAAGTCCACATTTGAGATGTGGGAGGTTTTCAAAGATAGGTTAAAGGTAGTGCAGGATAGGCATGTCCTGTTGAAGGCAAAGGATAGGAAGGGAAAGATTCGTGAACTGTGGATGACAGGAGAAATTGTACAACTAGCCAAGAGGAAAAGGGAAGCGTACATAAGGTCTAGACAGCTGAGGACAGAACTGGCCCTGGAGGAATATCGGGAGAGGAGGACCAGTCTTAAACAAGGAATCAAGCGGGCTAAAAGGGGTCATGAAATAGCTTTAGTTAGCAGAATTAAGGAGAATCCCAAAGCATTTTATTCTTATATAAGAAGTGGGTAACTAGAGAAAGGATTGGTCCACTAAAAGGTAATGAAGGAAGGCTGTGTGCCGTACCTGAGAGAGTGGGTGAGATTCTGAATAATTACTTTGCATCAGTGTTCACTGAGGAGAGGAACATGATGAATGTTGAAATTAGAGATAGAAGTTTGATTAGTCTGGATCACGTTGACATAAGTGGGGAAGACGTGTTGGGTATGCTAGAGGTTATTAAGGTGGACAAATCCCCAGGACCGGATGGGATCTATCTCAGGTTGCTGAGGGAGGTGAGAGAGGAAATAGCTGGGGCCCTGACAGATATCTTTGTGGCATCCTTAAACACAGGTGAGGTGCCGGAGGACTGGAAGGTTGCTCTTATTGTCCCCCTGCACAAGAAGGGTAGTAGGGATATTCCGGGTAACTACAGACCAGTGAGCCTGATGGCAGTGGTGGAAAAGTTGCTGGAGAGGGTACTAAGGGATAGGATCTATTTATATTTAGAAAAGAATGGGCTTATCAGTGATGGGCAACATGGTTTTGTGCGGGAGAGATCGTGCCTTACCAACTTAATAGAGTTCTTCGAGGAAGTGACCAAGTTGATAGATGAAGGAAGGGCTGTTGATGTCATATACATGGACTTTAGTAAGGTGTTTGATAAGGTCCCCCATGGTAGATTAATGGAGAAAGTGTATTCATATGGTGTGCAGGGTGTTCTAGCTAGGTGGATAAAGAACTGGTTGAGCAACAGGAGACAGAGTGTAGTAGTTGAAGGGTGTTTCTCAAAATGGAGAAAGGTGACCAGTGGTGTTCCACAGGGGTCAGTGTTAGGGCCACTGTTGTTGTAATAAACATCAATGATCTGGAAGAGGGCACTGCTGGTATGATCAGCAAGTTTGCAGATGACACAAAGATTGGTAGAGTGGCAGAAAGCATAATGGACTGTCAGAGAATACAGGAGGATATAGATCGACTGGAGAGTTGGGCGGAAAAGTGGCAGATGGCTTTCAATGCAGACAAGTGTGAGGTGGTGCATTTAGGCAAGTCTAATTCTAGAGCAAATTATACAATGAATAGAAGAACCTTGGGAAAAGTTGATGGTCAGAGAGATCTGGGAGTGCAGGCCCATTGTACCCTGAAGGTTGCTGCAGAGGTGGATAGAGCGGTTAAGAAGGTATATAGTATGCTTACCTTCATTGGACGGGGTATTGAGTATAATAGCTGGCAAGTCATTGTACAAGACATTGGTTCAGCCGCATTTTGAATACTGTGTACAGTTCTGGTCGCCACATTACCAAAAGGATGTGGACGCTTTGGAGAGGGTGCAGAGAAGGTTTACGAGGATATTGCCTGGTATGGAAGGTGCGAGCTATGAAGAGAGGTTGAGTAGGTTAGGATTGTTTTCATTAGAAAAAAGGAGATTGAGGGGGGACCTGATTGAGGTTTATAAAATTATGAAGGGTATAGACAGGGTGGATAGAGATCAGCTTTTACCCAGGGTGAGGGATTCAATAATGAGAGGTCATGCTTTCAAGGTGAAAAGTGGAAAGTTTAAGGGGGATACATGCGGCAAGTACTTCACACAGAGAGTGGTGGGCATTTGGAATGCGTTGCCAGCAAAGGTGGTAGAGGCAGGCAGGGTAGATTCATTTAAGATGCGTCTGGACAGATGCAGGAGTAGGTGGGGAACAGGGGGATACAGATGGTTAGGAATTGACCGACAGGTTTAGACAGTACATTTGGATCAGCTCAGGCTTGGAGGGCTGAAGGGCCTGTTCCTGGGCTGTAAAGTTTCTTTGTTCTTTGTTCTTCTGTTTGACCCTGCCCCTCTCATTCGACCACCTGACCTAATACCTCCTAATGTGGTTGAAGGTCATACTTTCGGCAGGGAATTCCCCTCCCAAGAGGTAGCAGGGAGAGCGGCAGTAGGGGGCAAGCAACAGGCTGGGTTTGCACTGACAGGTGGCAAGAAACATCCGTGCCACACAAATCCCAGGATGTGACCATCTCTAATACAAGACAATCTAACCACCGCCCCTTGGCATTCACTGGTGTTACCATCACTGAACCCCACCACTGTCAACATCTTGGGGATTACCATTGACCAGAAATTCAGCTGGACTCACCGCAAGATATGTAGGTTAGGTGAATTGGCCACGCTAAATTGCCCGTAGTGTTCAGGGATGTGTAGGTTAGCTGCATTAGTTTAGGGGTAAATGTAGAGTAATAGGGTAGGTAGTGGGTCTCGGTGGGTTACTCTTCGGAAGGTTGGTGTGGTCTTGTTGGGCCAAAGGGCCTGTTTCCACACTGTAGGGATTTTATGATACTATGACATAAACACAGTGGCTTCAAGAGCAGGTCAAGGGTTAGAAATCCTCTGGTTAGTAACTCCTCTCCTGACTCCCCAAAGCCTGTCCACCATCTCCAAGGCACAAGTCAGGAGTGTGATGGAGTGCTCCCCACTTGCCTGGTTAGGGGCAGCCCCAACAACACTCAAGAAGCTTGACACCATCCTGGACAAAGCAGCCCATTTGCTTGGCACCACATCCACAAGCATCCACCCCCTTCACCACCGACACTCAGTAACAGCAGTGTGTACTATCTACAAGATGCACAGCAGAAATTCACCAAAGATCCTCAGACAGCACCTTCCAAACCCATGACCACTTCCATCTAGAAGGACAAGGGTAGCAGATACACGGGAACACCACCCCCTGCAAGTTCCCTTCCAAGCCACTCACCATCCTGACTTGGAAATATATCCCCGTTCTTTCAGTGTGACTGGGTCAAAATCCTGGAATTCCCTCCCTCAGGGCATTGTGGGTCAACCCACAGCAGGTGGACTGCAGCGGTTCAAGAAGGCAGCTCACCCCCACCTTCTCAAGGGGGCAACTAAGGACGGGCAATAAATGCTGGGCCCAGCCAGCGACGCCCACCCACAAATCATTTTGTTGGAAAAATGTGGAGTTGCTGCATCCATGGTGAGGTGATGATTGAAGAAAGTGAAGACTTGCTAATGCCTTCATATATTTTGCATTTTCAGTTTTTGTTTTATTTTACGCTCCTTGGTCCCAAGTGAAATATCTGCTCTGATATCCTTGTGTTTGTGGATATGGAAGGAATCGACGTGTTCACAGTGTATCGCGTAGGCAGCGGTACCCCAGCTTTCTTGTTTCTGTGATGGTGACCGATATCTCACCATTGGATGATCATGGCTCTCGGGTTGGAAGCCAAGTATTTGACCCTTTTGAACTTTGCATGTCAGGAAGTAAAAATGTAGTTGCATTTCTATGGTACCTCTCTCTCTGCTTCAGTACATTCCAAGCACCCTCCAACCAATGGAGTTCTGTCAAAGAGTAGTCACTGCTGTAATATTGTTGCTAATCTGTGCACAGTAAGATCCCACAAACAGCAGCATGTTAACGAGCAGGGATTACCTGTCCCGATGTTATTGGCTGAGGGGGGTCAGGGCACAGGGTTGTAGGGGACTGTTCCACAGGTACTGCAGATCCTTGAACCTTCGATAGTATGGTCTCAGAGTTCAGCATCTTCACTGAAGCAGCTCATGGTCCAATTAAGAAGCTACGTTGCACGGACTTTGATATACTGAAAGGTATCACTGGGCACAGTCGCTCCCCTAAACTCAGAGCACCCACTTGAATTGTGCTGCCAAAGGGACCAAACTCTGACTTAAAGTCTCGGAGGGAGTTAACTCCCTTAAGATAGAGTCCCCATAGTCCATTTAGACCATAGGGCTGCTCTCTCAGTATAGAGAGAGAGAGAGATTACTGATGGTGAGTTAGCCTGAGGGTCGCCATGCCTCAGGCGAGGGAAGAGGTGGAGAAGGAGACTCCTTCATAGTACCTTTAGCCAGTGCAAGAGTTGAACCCACGCTGTTGATGTCACTCAGTATTACAAACCAGCCATCCAGCTAACTGTACCCTGAACTCACTGGCCTATTACAATCATGGATCCCTACAGCACGGCATCCAGCCCATCGACTCCACACCAACCCTCCGAAGAATATCCCACCCAGATATCCCTGTAACCCTACATTTCCCATGGCTAATACACCCAACCTCCACATCCCTGAACCCTATGGGCGATTCCCCAAGGTCAATCCACCCTAACCTGCACAATCTTAGACCGTGGGAGGAAACCAGAGCACCCAGAGCAAACCCATGCAGACACGGGGAGAATGTGCAAACTCCATACAGACAGTCGCCCGAGGCTAGAATCGAACCCAGGTCCCTGGCACTGTGAGCCAGCAACGCTAACCACTGAGCCATCGTGCCATGCTAAACACATTGCCAACTTAATTTCAGGACATTTTGCCCAGTGTCAAACAAGATGGCACTGAATTCTATCTGAACGTCAACATCCAGGAAAGCGTCTTGGAACAGTTTTCCAATAGGATCAGCAGAAGAGAGTGCGGTAGAAGGGTAGGGTGCAGAAGGTGTCCATTCTGCCCATCACATCTGTACTCGCCCTTTCACTGGGCCATCAAAAAGCAATTGTGTTGTGCGGCTCCCTCGCCATGGACCTGTTAATGGTTCACTCCGTCTCGGAGATAAGGCTGTGCCTATCACTGCCTGCCATGTTTGATGGCACAGTCCGTGTGCTCAGCGGGGGGACCGGTGCCAGGGTCCCATTCCGTGCGGCCTCTTCAAACTTGGCCTGTGCTGCGCTGGTTCGATGCCCCAGTTATGCCAAGCACCGCGGGATTCCCATGCGCGCCTCCGGCATTATTTCAGGAATACTGCTCTGCCGTGGGAAGCTGCATGGTCGGAGAGTGTGGCGGAGGGAGATTGAATCCTGATTTTGGGAAGAGCCACTGGATCGTGCTGTCAGGCGAAAGAGGGCTGCGGGGTTATGAGGGTTTGGGACTAAGGTGAATGCATTGCCCTTATTGGTCAAGGTGTTGAACACAAGGAGGTTATGACAGGGGCTGTGTATAACATTAGTCAGTGAAAAAATCACACGATGGCACGTTATAGTCCAACAGGTTTAGTTGAAAACACAAGCTCCTTCCAAGCACCAGAGGCTCCGAAAGCTTACGGTTTTCAAATGAACCTGTTGGACTGTAACCCAGTATCATGTGATGTTTGACTCTGCCCGCCCCAGTCTAACACTGGCACCTCCACATCATCAACATGAATTGGGCCTCAGCAGGAACACTGTGCTGACCTCTGATCGCCAGACCCGAGGGAAGGTGTGATTGCGCTGGAGGGATGGAGGACGGAGGAGATCGGCCAGGATCCTGCCTGCTACTGGAGAGACTGGGGAGGCTGGGGTCGTTTCCCACAGAGCAGAGAGGGAGCGGGGGAGTTGGGGTGGTGACTGGATCTGACTGAGGTGATAGGAAGTTCTGAGGGGCGTAGACAGAGGAGATGGGGAGAAACCTTCCCACTGAGCAGAGAGGGCCACAGTTTTAATGTAAAGAGCGTGTCAGAGATTAAAGGCGATTTGGTGGAAAATATTTTCACTTCAAGGGTAGTGGGGCTTTGTAACTCACTGCCTGATAGATGAGAGAGCCCTCAGGACATTCATGCTAAGCAAGGTAAGATTGGAATAGATGGATATTTGGCGACCAGAGCAGACACAATAACATTATCTTGCTGGTCTCTCTATGACTCTGGGTCAAAGTCCCTAACACCACTGTGGGGGAGGGAAGGGGGGCTATGGGGAGCTGTCTCTACATACCCCAGGGACTAGAGTGACTCTAGAAGACAGCTCACCATCACCTTCTCCATGGCAACTGGGAGGTGGCAACGAAATGGGGCGACATCCCACAAAAACAAGCGAAGCCAGCACAGGCTCGTCAGGCCGAATGGCCTCGCTCTGTGCCAACATAAGGGTTCTAAGAAGGGGACCGGGTCTCTCGGTGCGGGGTGGGGGGGGGATGATGGCGCTTGGTGGAGTCAGGCCTGGTGGGAGATGGGGAAGGGGTCATGGAGAGAACTGCGTTGGGAAGGGGGGAGCGGGGCAGGGTAACGTTCGGACGGAGCAAGGGTCAGGGAACCTGGCTGTTGCCATTCCTTTGGAAAATGGAATTCTGGGAGGGTTTTGCAAAGTGACCAGCACCTGGCTTTTAGCTGCAAGGGCCCCCTTCCAGGACCCAGTGATCCCAGACTGGGATCGCCACCCACTCCCCTTCCCCACATGTCCCACTCCCCTCACCCCAAACCTCTCCCCTTTCCCTCCCTCCACACCCCCATCCTGAGGGAGAAACAGGAGCCCTGCTAACTGAGCCACATGGAGTGCAGTGAGCCATTCAGTCTGTGCCCATTACCTTTGGGTTTTTTTTGTATTCACTGGCAAGATGTGGGCACCTCTCCACTTACTGTCCTTCCCCCGGACAGTTAGGGTTAGCTTTCCCTTCCCCCTAACAGTCTGATGTGCTTTTCCGCTGTGAGATGCTGTGTACTATCACCCATTGCTGAAGTTAGACATTGAGATTAAACGTGTGTGCGTGTGTGTGTATGTTGGGGGACATGTGTGTTTGTGTGTGTGTGTGGGGAGGGGGTGTGTGAGGGGGGCTATGTGTGGGGGGTGTGCAGGTACGTGTACGTGGGTATGAGAGTGTGTGTGTGAGTGTGTGTATGTGTGTGGGGGTATGAGTGTGTGTGTGGGTGTGCATGTGCCTGTGTGTGTAAGTTTGTGTCTGTGTTTCATTTTGTGTGTGTGTGTCTGTGTGTGTGTGTGTGTGTGGTGTGTGCACGCACATGTGACTGTGTGTGCAGGTACGTGTATGTGGGTATAAGAGTGTATGCCTGTGTCCGTGGCTGTGTGAGTGTGTGTGTCTGTGAGTGTGTGTGTGTATGGGTGCGAGTGTGTCTGTGTGTGTATATGTGTGTCTGTGTGAGTGTAAGTCTGTCATTGTATGTATGTGTGTGAGTGTATCTGTGTGAGTGTGTGTGTAACTGGGTGTGTGTAACTGTGTGTAAAATGCAATACTGTATTACTGACTCTTGTCGGGAAGCGCAACGTAGTTGATTTCATCTTTATTCTCTCTCTCTCTTTCTCTCTCTCTCTCTCACGCTCGTTGCCATTCATCGTGTTATTTCCTTTCCACCTTCCTCTCCCCCCTCTGGCTGATCCTATCTACCGTAAATGAACTGAATATAAACTTTGCCGTGTTTGACAGCTGTGTGCAGAAATGCTACTGTAAGCCCCAGAGAGTTAACCAGCATGTGTGCAAGATGTCAGAACTATCTACCATTACCCTGTAAGTCAAAGTGAAACCTCCCTCCCCAATGAACTGATGTCTGTTGTGACTGCATGCGTGGAATCTTTGCATCCTTTACCCCTGTGTTTCTGGAAGAAATTAATATGTACTTTTCTGTCCACTCGGGTTGTAGATAAGTAAAGACAGAGATGAGGGGAGCTATCAATCCTGGGTCAATCTTGACCCTGTCAATGAGTTTAGGATTGTGTGGGGCAGAGTCTTAAAATTTCTGAACCATCCTTTTGTCTTAACAAAGACCTGTTCAGATAAGGGAAAGATTGAGTGCCTTCGTGGTTGAATGATTGCACTAGCTAACCAATATTAGCGTAAAATCTCACCGCCAGAATGATGTATTATCTAACAACGGTATGTTCAGCTAGTCAGATTTACCTTTCAGTTTGAAATAATTGCATTTGGATGAAATTGGCTTTGTACTGCAGTTTGATTGTGAGGTTGTACACAAAGGGTCAACAGTAGAAGATCCCTTGTGTTGGGGAGAAGAGGGAAGTTGCATTTATATAGCACCTTGCGCAACCTCTGGAAATCCCCAAGTACTTCACATCCAAGGAGGTAGACATTGCTGTAAGTCATACACTAGTTCACAGTATTATCAAACAAACGGCAATGAGATAAACAGTCTGGACACGCACTCCAAGCATTGGAGAGATGGTCTTTAGAAAGTCAAGTAGATATTTGGGGGGGGGGGGGGGTTGGGTGGGTGGTGCTGAAGGCTCTGCTTGACATGTCTGAGGGCCTGTTTTCCATTTCAACCATTCTCCAAACTTGGAGACACCCTGTCAGAATGAGACAGCCTTCTCCCATCATTCCCACAGTAACTGATAGGCGAGGAAAATTAGAATTAGAATCCCTACAGTGTGGAAACAGGCCATTTGGCCCAACACATCCACACCAATCCTCCAAAGACTATCCCACCCAGACCCATTCCCCTACATCTCCCCTGACTAATGCACCTAACCTACACATCCCTGAACACTACGGGCAATTTAGCGTGGCCAATTCGACCTAACCTGCACATCTTTGGACTGTGGGAGGAAACTGGAACACCCGGAGGAAACCCACACAGACACGGGGAGAACGTGCAAACTCCACACAGACAGTCGCCCGAGGCTGAGAATCGAACCCAAGTCCCTGGTGCTAACCACTGAATTTTGTCAACAATTGACAAAGATTTCTTTGTCATGATGATCATCTTCATTCCAGATTGTTATTGAATTCAAATTCCACCGTCTGCAGTGGCAGGATTTGAACCTGGGTCCCCAGAAGATTACCTGGGTTTCTGGATTAACAATCCAGCAATGATGCTACTAGGCCACTATCTCCAGTAGGGGACAGACCCAGCGCTTCAACACCTTCATTCATGGGACATGGGTGTTGCTGGGCAGCCAATCATTGCCCATTCCTAATTGCCCTTGGAACGGGTGCAGTGTTCCATTGCTCCGTCACATCGTGGCTGAGCTGAATTTTAACCGAGTCCAACACCTTCACTTCCTAAACTTTGATGAATCCATTGATCAAGGCCATGAATATTCTAGCGAGATTGTGAGGGGATGGCTCCCCCTACTGACAGGGAGACCTGGATCAGAGACCACAGTTTAAAAGTAAAAGGTTCCCCTGTTTAAGACACAGAGGAGGAGATAACTTTTTTTTTCCCTATAATGTGCTGTGGGTCTTTGGAACTAAGTTCCTTCGAGAGCAGTGGAGACAGGGACCTCGGAAATATTGAAGGCGGAGGTCGATAGATTCATGAGGGAGTCAAAGGGGATGAGGGTGGGGAATTCTCTTCCTCAATCAAAGACACCCTTCCTGCACTCATGTCAATGTTACCGCAACAGGGGACTGGCCTCTCCTGATAACTTTGAATCTCTTGATTGAATTAAGTTTCATCTTGTGAGAAGGATCACACTCTTCAATTACTAGTTACCCAGGTCTCTTCCTCACCCAACACTGGCATAACTTCCTAATGTAATATCCCAACTAACCCTTCAGTTAGTATTTCCAATAGTGTTGTCGGTTCCCCCAGTGGACTTGAGCAAGTGTTATAGACTTCCTCATCTGCCTGCAGGATCAGGGGTGAACTGTAAGCTCTGTGTATATTTGTAGCAGTTCCTTGCCATCTCTCTCCAATCCTCCAAGCCCTTAGTTCTGAATGGCATCGCATGTACCCATTCACCATGTCTCTCTCACTTTAAAACATAGGTCTCTTGCGGTAGACACAGAGTTACCCATTTCCTGTGGATGATCAGTTTCACGGAGACCAGTATTTCACAATTATTTCATCCTTGGATTTACACACGAGCTGAGCCCAGCACCTTCCATTTTCAGGTCCATAAGGTCAATCAGGCACCCATCCTTTGGCATGGTTGCAACATCAACAGTTGCTATTGGACCCATGGAAACCAGTAACTTTAACAGCACCTCAAACAAGGCGTTAACCGATCACTGTCCTTCAGTACTCTCATTAATATCCCCTTTAACCTTCGTTATGGACCAGGTCAGACCTCCCTCCAATTATTTTAAAGGCAGTTGTGAAGTGGATATTCCGGGTGTGATGCAGCTGGTCAAACCACTCGGCTTTAAGCATAAAATAATTTATTTAAACATTACGGTTGAAACATGAACAAAATAAACCAGAATTTAGAATAACTTAACTATTGGAAAACTTAACCGACCCAATACAGTAACTATTACTAATTAACTGTTCCAATGTAGTAGTATCCCATAAACACATCCCATGGCAACAAAGTAAATTCATACACAGATTCTTACAGGCATGAGGAGCAGCATCCAGAGAGATATTTCTGAGAAAGTCAGAGGAATCCTCTACTGAAACTACCAGCTCTCCTGGGCTCTAACACCTTGTGACTGCTGCAGCTAAAACAAACTAGAAAAAGTTTGGGAGAACTGGCCACTCCCCTCCCATTAGGCAAAAGTGAGGACTGCAGGTGCTGGAGATCAGAGTCTAGATCAGAGTGGTGCTGGAAAAGCACAGCAGGTCAGGCAGCATCCGAGAAGCAAGAAAATCGACATTTCGGGCAAAAGCCCTTCCATAGTTAACCTAGACTCTTCAGCACCTCTGTCCTTACGACCTCTCTTCAAAATAACCTTCTTAAAGTGACAGCATTGTCACACCTTTAAATGAGAGTCCAGTGTTCAGCCAATGATGGTTGTCAGTAAATGCATCCTCAGCCCGAATCAGCAAAGTTTTCCTATTTGTCGAAGCAGTTACCCCATTCTGTAACATCCCTTCTCTTTCTCGTTGCGATTGCACAACATCGTACAAACATCTGGCTCTTTTACATCAACATCTTTACAAATCAGACACGATAAAATAACCCCTCGCGCAATAGTTAAAATATGTGTCATACTTCGATAGTTTGGAATATCAGTGCCTGAATTCCTAAAGGCATTCCCCAAACTCATGTCTGGCACCTTCTTCCCTTTTCTTTGAATGAGCCCACTTTGACATTCCAGTTTATGGTTTTGCTGTTTGGGAATTGTCTATTTCTGAGCATGGATGTGGTAGTGCTCCAACACTGGGGAAGTATCATGTCCAAACCTTTCAATGTACTTTTGTAACTGACGCCCCAGTTAACATGTCCCTCATCTCACGAGGTGAAGTGAGATGTTGTTCAACTGGTAGGGCAGGAGAGTTCATGTCCGATGCACAAATTCCTTTGCTAACTCAGTGACATGGAACTCCAGTGTCCCAAAGTAGGAGGCTCGAGTAGTTATCAAAGTGTAGCTTCTACCCCACTGCTCCCGCTACAGTGACTCCTCACCTGAAGTTGTGGTTACCTTCCTGAAAATATCAACTTGAATTGAAATACTTTTAAACAAATGGCTTTCAGTGAAACAACTTTATGTGAAGCATGATTTCCCATAGAAGTCAGTGTTAAATCCAAAGTTAGGTTCCTGCAGACACGTTCTGCTTTGGAAGAAAACAATATATTGGTTGAAATATTGCAAGACTGAACACCATGCGTGCAGTGCTGTATATTTCCAGCTGGAATAACTTTCAAAATAAAACAAACCATGAAATATATAAGAAGTACCATGCAATTTGATATTTCAGGACCTTTCGTATAACTTTTAAACAGTATTAAGTTGAAATGATGCATGTTCTGAAATTTCTACATTCATAATTAAAATGACCTTTAAAACAAAATAAATTTAAAAATACAGAGTCACAATATAAACATTGCTGCAATAAAAGTTGAAATTAAGTTTTCCTGATAAAGTCTGTACTTAATGGCAGAGGTTTGTTAATGCAGGCACAAATACCTACAACAATTAATGTATCAACTTTATTTGAAAGGAAAAGAGACCTGTCTCAGGTTAACTATAAGACAGTTAGCATGATGTCTGTTATTGAGAAGAGGTTAGTGTCTATTATAAAAGCTGTATTATCAGAATACTTTAGAAGCATGTACCACGATCAAGAATGGCTTCTTGAAGGTGAAAAATCATGCCTGACAAATTTACTCAAATTCCTTGAGGATATAACAAGCAGGATAGATAAAGTGGAAGCAGTGAAAGTAATATATTTGGGTTTTCAGAAGGTGTTTGACATGGTGTCACACATTAGGCTACTGAGTAAGATAAGCACTCACAGGGTTGGAGTTAGTACATTGGCATGGATAGAGGATTGGTTAACTAATAGAAAGCAGAGGGTTAGGACGTGGAAGGCATTGTCAGGATGGCAACTGGTGGAGCAGCACAGAGATCGGTGCTGGGGCACAATTATTAACAATATACGTTAATGTCTTGGATGAGGAAAGTGAGTGTGCTATCAACACATTTGTGGATGATACAGACATAGATGGGAAGGCAAGTGGTGAGGATGACCCAAAGAGTCTGCAGAAGGATATGGACAGATGGGCACAAACTTGGCAGATGGCACATAATGTGGGAAAATGTGAGGTCACGAATGCTGGCTGGAAGAACAGAGGAGGTGAATATTATTCAAACGGGGAAAAACTACAGAATGCAACAGGATTTGGGAGTTTTTGTCTATGAATCTCAAAAAATAGCAAGCGTCCAAGGTCAGCAGGTAACAGGGAAGGCAAATGGAATACTGACCTTTATTTTAAAGAGAATGGAGTATACAAGTTAGGGAGGTTTTTGCTGAAACTGTACAAAGCACTAGTCAGAGCACAGTTGGAATACAGTGGATGGTTATCCTGGGAAAGATGTCTTGGCATTGGCGACAGTGCTGAGAAGGTACTCCCACCACACCCCAGGAATAGAGGGAGTGACTTACAATCCTCATATTCTTTCTCTCAGAGTCTTTGGAATTCCCTTCCTCGAAGGACAATGGATGCAGAATCTTTAAATATGTTGAAGGCAGAGGGGGATGGACTTTGGATCACCGAGGGGATAGACGATTTTCAGGCATATACAGCGATGGTGAATTGAAGTTAAAAACATCCATGATCTTATTGATTGATGGAACAGGCTCAAAGGGCTGAGTGGCCTCGTTTTATTCCTTATTCATATGAGAGGTAGAAAAGTTGGTCAAGTACTCGTTGGAGTTTAGAGGAATGAGAGGAGACTTCATTGAAACACACAAGATCCTTAGGAGACGTGACAGGGTAGATGTGGAGAGGTTGTTTCCCCTTGTGGGAGAGTCTGGGACTAGAAAGGGCAATCTCAGAATGAGACGGGTCACCCATTTAAGACAGAGATGAGGAGGAATTTCTTCTCTCAGAGGGGTGTGAATCTGTGTGATCCTTTTCCACAGAGAAATGTCGTGTTTGGGTTGTTAAGCATATTTAGGACTGAGATAGAGAGATCTTTCATGGCTAAGGGCATCAAGAGTTAAACAAAGACAACAAAGACAATTTACAGCCCAGGAACAGGCCCTTCGGCCCTCCAAGCCTGAGCCGATCCAAATCCACTGTCTAAACCTGTCGGTCAATTGCTAAGGATCTGTGTCCCTCTGCTCCCCACCTACTCGTGCATCTGTCCAGACCAACCTTGTATGTTGTGGGGAAAGGGCAGGTAAGTGGAGTTGAGCCCTGGGGCAGGTGGTTGGTAATATCGTTGGATGAGTAATCCAAAAGCCCAAGTCAATGTACTGCTTCTCATGTGTTCGAATCCCATCATGGTGGAAATTTAGATACAAAACATCTGAAATAAAATGTTGGCTTAATGTTGACTGAGTAACCACTTAGCAACTGGGTAAAAACCTATCTGGTTCACTAATGTCCTTAGGGAAGGAAATTTGCCACTCATACCTAGGCTGGCCTACATGCGAATCCAGACCCACAGCAATTTGGTTGAATCTTAACAGCCATTTGGGCAACTAGGGAAATGCTATAAATGCAGGCCCAGCCAGTGACACCCACATTCTCATCTACCAACATCTAGCAAAGTAAAACAAAAGGATGATCAAATCAGCCATGATCTCATTGAATGGTGGAGCAGACTCGATGGCCTGAATGGCCGACGTCTGCTCCTAGTGTTACGGTCTGCCGCCCAGGGGGAGCTGAGCACTCCAGTACACCTTCAGTATGGAAGCCAAGAGAGAGGCCCGTGGTGGAGGTTTCAAAGGTAAGGACAGAGTTTGGGAACAGGAGCCAAGGTGGGGCAGGTGGTGATGAGGAAGGGAGGTCAGGAGCGGAAGATGGAGTAAGGTGGGAGGTGAGGATTGTAGGTGTGGGGGGGGGGGGGGGGAAAGGAAGCTGTTGAAAACTGAGAGCTACATTGGACACACTTGCAGCTCCTGCTGATGTGTTGCTCTTCTTTCTTGCAATTGTATTCGTTTTGACTGCCTCAGGTTCCAAAGAGCTCGTGAACCGGCGAAGGCAGCATGTTGCTGTCTGCATTCCGTGGAAACAGGCAGCAGGGGTAGGCCGTTCAGCCTGTTGAGCCTTCTCCACCATTCGGTATGATCATGGCTGATCCTCCATCTTGAAACCAGGTTCCAACATTCCCCCTTTACCCTTTTCAAATACGTCCTTTTTTTGTTCATGAATATGTTCAGTGACTTGGTCTCCACAGCCTCCTGTGGTCGAGAATTCTGCAGGGCCACTCCCCTCTGAGTGCAGAAATCTTTCCTCATCTCAGTGCTGAATGGTCTACCCTTTGTCCTGAAACTCCAGCCCCTGGTTCGAGACTCCACCCCCCACCCCCCTCCACCCCAAAGGAAACATCAGGGGAACCAGAGGTTCCTTCTCATTCCCCTGAATATAGGCCCAGCTGAACCATAGAATCACACAGTACAGAAGAGGCCCTTCAGCCCATCGAGTCTCGACCTCTCTCTTCGTGTGACAGAACTGTCACCGCAGGAGTCTACTTGATGAATGCTTGCTGCAGTCTGGCTATGGCAAGGAGATATGGAGAGCAAAACTGGATGACTACACCAGGCATGGCTCTGGACAAGTGCAGCAAGACATCCCAGCTACTGTATTCAAACCCTCTTGCTATGAAGGCCAACAGACCATTCACCATCTGCACTGCCTGCTGCACCTGCATTCTGACCTTCAGCGACCATTGTAACAGCACAGCAAGGTCCCTTTGTGGTACATCAGCTGCTCCCAATCTATCATCATTTAAACAATCTGCTGTGTTTCTTTTTTTCTAAATGAAGTACATTCATTCCTTAGCTATTAACCATTGCCTATTCACTGACACCCCCTATAATGACATTATACGATCTCTTGTAGCCAACACATTCCTCAAGAATTCATAGTTTCCTTTGCTTAGAGTTTGGAACCTAGTTTGGGATTAGTCCTAGTCACTTGCCATTCCAGTGATGAATTCTATCACGTTATGGTCACTTTTCCCTACACAGACCTCTCATAAGAAAATAACTAACACCTCACTGCACCAAACCAAATCTAGGATTGCCCATTTCTGGGTTGGTTCCTTAACTTGCTCGTCTAAAACACTACCTTGTACACACTCCAAGAATTCACCTTTCACAGTAAGGCTTGGCCAGCCCAGATGTTTGTTAAAATCACCAGTGATCACTGTAGTACCCATGTTTGTGCATCTCTAATTTCCTGTTTAACACCATCCCGTACCTAACCACTACCGTTTGGAGACCTGTACACAAGTTCCACTTGTGTCTTTGACTGCTTTGTTGCTTCTTAGCTCCACGCAGAGTATTACCACGCTGAGATTTCTGGGAAGCTATCTTTTCACTATAGCATTGATTTAATCTTTCACAAACAATGGCACTCTATCTCCTTTTCAATTTTGCTTGTCTTCCCTAAAGACTGAAGGCCCCTTCAGCTCCCAGTCTTGATCACCTTGCAGCCATGTCTCCGTAATTGCAATTATATTGGATTTGTTCACAGCTATACCCACGCTGTTAATTCATCCGCCTTGCTGTAACTGCTCTGTGTATTCAGATATGATAAAATTAGACTTGTCTTTTTTGACATATTTGCACTTTCATTTTTGTATTCCAGCTCTATTAACTGCTGACTTTCGTTTCCTCTGCCTTCCTCTGGTGGATTCGATATTTCTAGAATCATAGAACTTCAGAGAACAGGAGGAGGCCATTTGACCCATCGTGTCCATACCGGTTCCTGAAAGAGCTCCCCAGCTTGTCCCACAATCCAACTCTATCTCTGTCATCTTCATCCCTTTCAAATATTGATCCAGCTCTCTTTTGAACCCTCCTCTGTAATCCACCTCCACCACTCTCCCAGGCAGCTCATTCCAAATCCCAACAAATCTCTGAGTAAAGAAATTTCTCCTCATCTCACTCCCAGCTCTCTTGCTGACAATCCTGTAATTGGGTCCCCTAGTTACTAACATACCAACTAGTGGAAACAGATTATCCTCCTTTGCCCTGTCTGAAATGTTCATTATTTTGAATACCTCAGTCAGGTCATTGTGTAATCTTCTCTGCTCCAAGTAGAATCAGCCCAATCTCCCCAATCTCTCCTTGTATCTAAAATCCCTAATTCCTGGTATCATTCTAGTCAATCTCCTTTGAACCCTCTCCAGGACTTTAATATCCTTCCTTAAATAAATTGCTGGGAACCCAGCACAATACTCCAAATGTGGTCCCTCCAATGATTTGTAAGGGTGGAGCATCACTTCCTTGCCTCTATGTCTAAACACAAGGATTCCTTAAGCTGCTTTAACAACTGTTTCAACTTGCCTAATCACCTTCAGAGAATCATGCACATGAACCCCAAAGTCCCTCTGCTGCTGTCCTCCCCTCAAAGTTGGACCATTGAGCCTGTATCATCTCTCTCTATGTTCCATCTACCAAAATGCTTTACCCATCAGTTCTCTGCATTGAAATTAATCTGACAGGCATCTCCCCACTTGGCCAACTGGTCAATGTCCCTCTGAAATCACTCAGCATCATCCTCACAACTCACTACTCTCTCTCTAGCTCCGTACCATCTGTAAATTCAGCCATTTTACCCTCAACCCCCATCTCCAAATCATTTATATACATCAGAAATAGTATGGTCCCAACACCGATCCCTGGTGCACTTTCAACTTGTCTCTAATCTAAGAAATGTCTGTCTGTACCTACCCTGTTTCCAATCTTTTAGACGACTTCTAATCCATGCGACCAAAAAACTCAACAATTCCAAACATTTCTAATTTGCTAACCAACCTGCAATGTGACACGATATCAAATGCTTTCTGAAAGTCCGAATATACAACATCCACAGCTCAACCCTCATCCACTGCCTGTGTCACGTTACCAGGGAACTCAATTAAAGTTGTCAGATATAACCTGCCCTTGACAAAGCCGTGTTGACCATTCAGTATGACCTTATTTTTCTCTGGGTGTTCACACATCTTATCCCATGCGATGGCATCCATCACATCTCTCACCGTTCCTGTCTAACTGATAGATCGATCAGTTCCTGGGTTTTCCTTCGCCCCTTTCTGAAACAATGGTGTCACACTTGCCATTCTCCAGGCCCCTGGGGCTAGTGCTGTATTCAGGGAGGCTTGGGAGATCTTCTGTCAACAGCTCTACGGTTTGTTCCATTAACTCCCTCAGGAATCTGGGATGCATCCCATCTGGACCTGGCACCTTTTCTATCTGGAGTGCTGCCAGCCTTTTTAGCACCTCCTTTATCTATCACCGTTATCTGTTCTTTGTTTCAGTGAGCAGCTTACCTACTTTTTCCTTATGAGCCCCACTCTACCCTTCACTAACCTTTCACCATGAATGTGTTTGAAGAGCATCTTGCTATTTGTTTCAGTGGAACCTGCCATCATTTCCTTAGACTTTCTCTTTGCCTTCCTTATTCTCACCTTAGGCTCTCTCCTGCAATTAGATTAGATTAGATTCCCTGCAGTGTGGAAACAGGCCCTTCGGCCCTACAAGACCACACCGACCCTCCGAAGCATAAACCACCCAAACCCATTTCCCTCCCACTAATGCACTGAACACTATGGGTAATTTAGCATGGCCAATTCACCTGACCTGCACATCTTTGGAATGTAGGAGGAAACCCACGCAGACACGGGGAGAATGTGCGAACTCCACACAGACAGTCACCCGAGGCTGGAATTGAACCTGGGACCCTGGTGCTGTGAGGCAGCAGTGCTAACCACTGAGCAGCTGAGGATACGCTTCCTGATATCTATTGTGATTAATATGCACTCTCTTCATCTTTCCTTTGAAATTCTTCCATTCTCCATTTACTGTTTTATCCACCAAACTGTGTTTCCATTCAACGTGCTCCACCTCAACTTTGAGACCACTAAAATCTACCCGTTTCCGGTCTGGCATCTTAACCATTGATTGATTTTTATAAATCCTTTTCCCACTTAATATTGAACCTTATTGCGTTATGATCGCTATTTCCCACATGCTCCCCCTGACTCTGACATTCCCCACTTGTCCTGCCTCATTTTCAAGGATCAGATCCAGCACAGCTTCCTCTCTAGTCGGAGTGAAAATATACTGTTTCAGAAAGTCCTCCAGCACACGTTTCTCCCCTTTTATGCTCCACACTCTAATGGTTTCCCAGTCTCCAGGAACTGAAATCCCCAAATATCACAGCCCACTTTAGTCCTGCACATTTACATCATCTGTCTTCAAGTGGTCTCCACTTCCCACTCTATGGAGATCAACAGAAAGACCCAACATGGTCACTGCTCCCTTTCTGTTTCTCACCTCTAGCCGCGTAGATTCTAATTTAGGAACTGCATTTCGTTCAGGGGCAAGGATGTAATCTTTGACCAACACTGCTACACCTCCTCCCCTTTAATCCACCCTGTTTCCACTAAAAACTTTATAACCCAGTTATTAAGCCAAATAAAAACCAAAAGAACTGTCGATGCTGAAAATCCTAGAATCCCTACAGTGTGGAAACAGGCCAGTTGGCCCAACAAGTCCACACCAACCATCTGACTCACCCAAACCTATTCCCCCGTCACTCGACATTTACACATTGACTGTGGGAGAGGAAACCAGAGCAAGCCCACGCAGACACCGGGAGAATATGCAGTCACCTGAGGCTGGAATCGAACCCAGGTCCACGTGAGGCAGCAGTGCTAACCACTGTGCTAGTGTGCTGCCCCATGTTACTGCACCCGAAACATTAACACTGACTTCTTTCCACAGGTGCTGCCAGACCTGCTGAGCTTTACCAGCAGTTTCTGTTTTTTGTTAAACATTCAGTCCTGTTCTGGCCTGAGCCATGTTTCTGTCAATGTTACTGTGTCACATCCCCCTTGAACAATTTCGGCTTCCAGTTTGCCAGTTTTATTCACTATACTCTGTGCATTTATATATACAATTTTACCCTGCCCTGATCTCTTTCTTGTCTGTTGGAAGGTGAGCATTTCTTTGTTCACCATCAGCACTCCAGCCTACCCTCCCTCCCTCCTTTTTCCCTGTTCCCACCTTCCCTATTTTGCCATCAATGCTTGTTGACACTGGGTCCTCCGGAATCCCGTTCCCGATTGTGGTGAGCAAACTGATTTCTCCCAGAATCTTCCTCAGTCGCTTCCTACAACCATTCCCTCGTTCTTATTTATATTTGCTGTCTCTCATCTCCACCCCTGATGAAGGGCTCCTGCCCGAAACGTCGATTTTCCTGCTCCTCGGATGCTGCCTGACCTGCTGTGCTTTTCCAGCACCACTCTGACCTTGACTCCAACCTTGTCTTCCCCACTCTTCTAACCCATCCCCCCCACCTAGGTTCCCATCCCCCCTGTCCCTCCAGTTTAAACCCTCTTCCCACTGGACTAGTGTATGCCCCCATAAGGTTATTGGTCCAATTGGAGAATATCAGAGCAGGAGGAAATAGTGATCATAACCCAACCTTCCCGTCGCCAGCAATTTTAACGCAGCGCCCCACTCACATGCCCCACGTGTCTGTCCCTGGCATGCTGCAGTGCTCCAGTCAATCCCAGCACAAACTAGAGGAATGTCATCTTTGATTCACTGGAATGTTGCAGGATGCCGAGGACAGGCATGTGGGGCATGCCAACAGGGCATGGGCAGCCAATAAATGGGCACCCCACTCCCTGCAAGCTCCCCTCCGAGACACTCACCATCCTGACTTGGAAATATATCGCCATCCCTTCACAGTCGCTGGGTCAAAATCCTGGAATTCCCTCCCTAGGCGCATTGCGGGCGGACTTACACCAGTTGGACTGCAGCGGTTCAAGGAGATAGCTCTACTGCTCAATGTTAACTTGAGATGGACAAGAGAGGCTGGCCTAGCCAACAATGCCCAGGTGCCGACACTGAAGGGAACCTTTCCAGAATCCTGTACCTTGTCTCCCACTTGCCACTTTTCCATCGGCCTGAGCTCAGCGTAAACTCTGTTGTTATGTTTGAACTCACCGATATCCTTTCTGCCATCATTCCTATGTTCCCAACCGGTCTGGAAATACTTCAGTTTTAAACATTTGCATCCTTGTTTTCCAAATGTATCCATGATTTTGTCACTCCTTACCCTCCGTTAATCCCCTCCAGACCCAGCTGGCCAGCCCCTATGCTGCTCAGATTCTTTTCCGCATCCCAGATTTTTTATTGTTCACTTTATCGACGGCGGCTCTGCCTTCAGTTCTTTGGGCCCCAACCTCCAAACGTCCCTCCGAAACCTCCCTGCCTCTTCCCTCCTTTCACACACTCCTGAACACCGACCTCTGACCTCAGTATGGGTCAGCTATCCTTGGTACGATGTCAACTTTAATCCGATTCTGAGGTAATGGGAGATTAGGAAGGCCCAAGGCCTTGTGCAAGAATCTTATTGATAAGGGAATCCAGCTAACCATTTGATAAATTGGAAAATATGACTTAATCACAAAAGCAAAATGGTGCTTCCTCACATTGTCCAGTTTGATGTTGGAAATGGATGAAAACATTGAAAAGAGCCTTACCTTAAGATGTCAGCAGTCACATGACCTCAGGTCATCATCCAACAGGTTTATTTGGAATCACAAGCTTTTGGAGCACCGCTCCTTCGTCAGGTGAAGGGACTTCAGGCCACTGAGACCGGTGAGCGAGGTGCAGCAGAGTCAGAGGACGCGGAGACTGACTGAGCGACTTATCCAAGGTTACCTCGGCGCCCCCCTCCCCAAAGTATTAGCCTGTGACACCTTGCAGGGGAGAGCAGCGGAGTTATTCCCAGTGATTGTCCAGTCCTTCTTCTCCTTTTGATGAGCTGATGAGCAGATCACTATCGCGGTGTGTGGAAATGGATTACCATTTCTGATAAGTGCAAAAGTGGTAATGCTGTAAGGTACACTATATCAATAGAAACACTTTCTACCAAGTTGGCTGTGGCTTTGGTTATTCACCACATCAATTCCTATCCATCCCAAGGAACCTCAGATGCAGCACACCTAACATAACAAATTTAACACACTAGCCCCACAGTAACAACAGTCATTTTATCTCTTTGGTCATGGTGTATGGGCACTGCTGGCTGGACCAACATTTATTGCCCTTCCCCAATTGCCCTTGGCAAGGCAATGGTGAGCTGCCTTCTTGAATTGCTGCAGTTTACTCAAGGAAAGGGTGGAAGTTCGAATGGGAATTCCAGGATTTTGACCCAGTGGACGCTGAAGAAATGGCCATATATAGTCAGGATGGTGATTGGTTTGGAGGGGAACCTGCAGGGAGTGGTGTTCCCATGTATCTGCTGCCCTTGTCCTTCTTGATGGAAGCGGTCATGGGTTTGGAAGGTGCTGTCTGAAGATCTTTGGTGAATTTCTGCAGTGCATCTTGTAGATAGTACACACTACTGTTACTGAGTGTTGGTGGTGAAGGGAGTGGATGTTTGTGGATGTGGTGCCAATCAAACGGGCTGCTTTGTCCTGGATGGTGTCAAGCTTCTTGAGTGTTGTTGGGGCTGCCCCCATCCAGGCAAGTGGGGAGTATTCCACCACACTCCTGACTTGTACCTGGTAGATGGTGGACAGGCTTTGGGGAGTCAGGAGGGGAGTTACTCACAGCAGTATTCTTAACCTCTGACCTGCTCTTGAAGCCAGTGTGTTTATGTGGTGAGTCCAGTTGAGTTTCTGGTCGATGATAACCCCAGGATATTGACAGTGGGGGAATTCAGTGGTGGTAATGTCAAGGGGCGATGTTTTGGTGCTTTCTTGTTGCAGGTGATCATTGCTTGGCAGTTGTGTTGTGAACGTACTTGAAAATGAACATTGAAGGTCGAAACAGATCCCCTGGCCACCTAACCAGTGGGATACATTTTCTCAATTCTCATTCCTGATGAAGGGCTTTTGCCCGCAACGTCGATTTTCCTGCTCCTCGGATGCTGCCTGACCTGCTGTGCTTTTCCAGCACCACTCTGATCTAGAGTGTATTTTCTCAATATTCGTCCTTCAGTTGTGCCTCATTAAGAGCCGAAGATATTGTCAATCAGGTTTCAGGTAATTGCGCAGATCTGGACTCATGGTTGTTTGGAACTCAGAGGTGGTAATTTCTCAAGTGGATGTTTGTAAAAACATTTCTGAAGATTTCTGTCCCTCAGTGCTGGCAAAATGATCATCTAAAGGTGATCATTTGTTCTTAGTGCTTGTGCCAGCCCAATGCTTATTGCCCATCCCCCCCATTGCCTGGCTTGGTTTTGGGTCAATGGAGTCAAGTGTGGCAGGCTCTTGGACCTTGAGGTGCATCACAATATGCAGTTGGGTGAGTCCAGCATGGGCTAGCAAAATCCACGGCCACTTTCAGACTCCAGCCTCACAAGTGACAGGACTTGTTAAACTCAGTTCTGTGTCTTCTGAAGCAGGGATCTTGAGTTCTCAGCATCTTCTTCTTGTTAATCCAATACAACATCTGTAGGAAAAAAGGAGCAGGAGTGGCCATTCAGCCCTTCCAGCCTGCTTCACTCCTCATAATGATCATGGTCTGATCCTTGATCTCATCGTCATGTTCCTGCTGGCTCTCCTTGTCCCTTTGAGATCTACAAATGTATCAACCTCTTCCTTGAATCTATTCATGGACTTGACCTCTTTATGAGGTAAAAAAATCCACAGGTTCACTCCCAAAAGTCCTAAATGGTCTACCCTGTATCCTGAGACAGCGTCCTCTGATTCTAAACCCCCTACCAGATGGAAGCATTCTCCCTGGATCTAGTCTGTCCAACCTTGTTAGATTGTTACATGTTTCAATCAGATCCTATGTCACCCTTCTAACCTCTAGTAAGTACAGGCCCAGTTGAACCAATTCCTCCTCACAGGACATTCCTGTCATCTCTGGTATCAGCCTGTTGAACCTCCACTGTACTCCCTCTATGGCAAGTATATCCTTTCTTAGGTAGGGAGACCAAAGCTGTACATATTACTCCAGGTTTGGTCTCACCAAGGCCTTGCATAACCGCAGTAAGACATCCCTACTTCAGCACTCAAATTCTCTTGTAATGAAGGCCAATATGCCATCTTTCTTCCTAATTGCTTGCTGAACCTGCCTGTCTACTTCCAGTGACTGGTGTACAAGGACTTCTGTATATCTACACTTTGTAATTTATCACAACTTCAATAATATTGTCTTTCTGTTCATCATACCAAAGTAGGTTGACCTTTCTAGTTAGCCGCACTCTACTGCATCTGCCACATATTTCCCCTCAATCAACTTGTCTAAATAACCCTGAAGCATCCTTGCTCACAACTCACAACGCCTCCCAGTTTTGTGTTGTCAGAAAACTCAGAAAGGTTGCATTTAGTATCCTTATCCGAGTCAATTATATCATGCTGAATGACTAGGGTCCAAGCACTGATCCCTGCAGTTCACCCCTAGTTACTGACTGCCACTTGGAAAAAGTCCCATTTATCCTGTCCGTCAACCACTTCTGGGAGAATATTTGTGTTCTTGTTTGTGAAGACAGAACCAAAATATGCGTTAAATTCGCTGCCAGTTCTTTGTTCCCCGTTGTAATTTCCCCAGCTCCTGACCTACATTCGTACTTATTCATCATCTTCTGTTCATATTTCTACAGAAGCTTTTACAGTCAGTTTCTATGTTCTTGGAATGTTATTCCCTTAATCTCTTTTCCCTCTCTTGACTTTTCTGTTTTTTTATGAATCCTAAAATGCTCCTAGTCCTTAGGCTTGCTGCTTGCTCTGGCAATTTTACACATCTCCTCTTTGGATCTAATGCTGTCCCTAATTTCTTCTGTTAGCCATGGTCAAGCCATGTTTCCTGTTTTCTTTTTGCACCAGATGAGAGTGAATATTAGTTGCAATTCATGCAGATATTCTCGAACCATCAGCTACCTGCCATCAATCCTTTTCGTAAAGCTCATGCGTACAAGCCATCTGTTACTTTATTCTTTCATGGTATGTAGGCATCCAACTTTTATTGCCCACCCCCAGTTGCCCTTGAACTGGGTGGTTGGCTAGGGCCAGTTTGGAGGGTAGTTAAGGGCCAGTCAGGTTGCTGTGGGTCTGGAGGTCAAACCAAGTAAGGCTGACACATAAAGGCGTTACTGAACCAGGTGGGACTGGAACCAACTACAGTGTTATCCAACATACTGAACAGAATTGGCCTTCACAGACACATGTGCCTGTCTATAATGGCTAGGCCTCACTTACAAAACATATGTATCTTAAGGAAATATTTCAATAATTAAAAGCGTTGTGTAACTGATCATAGAATCCTTACAGTGTGGAAGCAGGCCATTTGGCCCATCAAGCCCATAAAAACCCTCTGACGAGCATCCCACCCAGACCCTGTATTTCCCATGGCTAATCCACCTAGCCTAGGCATCCCTGGACACTACAGGATAATTTAGCATGGCCATTCCACCTAACCTATGGACTGTGAGAGGAAACCCACACAGACACAGGGAGAATGTGCAAACTCCACACAGACAGTCATCTGAGTGTAGAATTGAACCTGGGTCGCTGGCGCTGTGAGGCAGCAGTGCTAACCACTGAACCACCGTGCTGTTCCCAGTTTGCTAAATAATATTACAAATTTATAAAGTGGAGCTGATCAGCTTTTTGCAAATTCTCAAGTGTGTCACTCAGTGGGGGTCTGTTGCTCTTGAGGGTGGTACAGCAGATATTTTTCATAGAACATAGAACATAGAACATAGAAGAATACAGCGCAGTACAGGCCCTTCGGCCCTCGATGTTGCGCCGATCAAAGCCCACCTAACCTACACTAACCCACTATCCTCCATATACCTATCCAATGCCCGCTTAAATACCCATAAAGAGGGAGAGTCCACCACTGCTACTGGCAGGGCATTCCATGAACTTACGACTCGCTGAGTGAAGAAGCTACCCCTAACATCAGTCCTATATCTACCCCCCCTTAATTTAAAGCTATGCCCCCTTGTAATAGCTGACTCCATACGTGGAAAAAATTTTCAGTCTCTCCCTCCCTTGGAAGAGATTGTGTCTCGTCACTACCTGATCTATTCGATTTTCATTATACCTTTCCCATTCTGCAAGAGACGAAAGGATAATTTGTCCTTTCTCTGATTACCTAGGGAACAGGAATAGACCATTCAGCCCCTCAGGCCTGTTTTGCCATTTAATCTACTGTGCCTACTCTGTATCATAGCTAGTCCCCTGAGCTTTTGAAACCTGTGATTAATCCCCTTTGCGTCTGAGTTATGAAGTTTTCAAAATCCCAACCCCTACCCCCGCCCCCCACCCCCGCGGCCTCAACAAGCATCCGTGGGAGTCTGGTTTTCTTGAGGTCATCCCCACAAAGCCCAGCCCCAGATTCTCCAACCCCTGTCCCCTTAACTCAGTCTCTCCCTCCCTTCGAAGAGATTGTGTCTCGTCACTACCTGATCTATTCGTGCCGTGTGTCTTGATTAGATCGCCCCTTTGTTCCTTTTGACTCCAGAGGCGACAATATCCCTGAGACGTTTCTGCGAACTGTCTGGGATGTTAGTGTGTGTCAGTGGCGCTATGTGAGTGCAGGTTGTTGTTGCAGTATCGAGTCAGATCGTCCATATCCAGTCACACATAGATCAGACCAAGTGAAGGTGTCAGATCTCCTTCCCATCAGTGAATCAAGCAGGCTTTTAAAGCAACATATGATGGCTGTCATGGTCACCATCATTGAGACTAGCCTTCGATTCCAGATCTTTATTCACTGAATTCATGTGTGACCAGAGTCTGTGTACCCCCAAAAGCCAACAAGGAACAAGAGAAGGCCATTCAGCCCTCCTTAGAATCCCTACAATGTGGGAACAGGCCCTTCGTCCCAACCGAACCTCCAAGGAGTAACCCACTCCCTTATTTCCTCTACATTTTCCCTGACTGATGTACCAAACACTACAGGCAATTTCCCATGGCCAATCCATCTAACCTGCACCTTATTGGATTGTGGGAGGAACCTGGAGCATGGGGAGAATGTGCAAACTCCACACAGACAGTTGCCCGAGGCTGGAATTGAACCCGGGTCCCTGGTACTGTGAGGCAGCAGTGCTAACCACTGAGCCACCGTGCCACCCTGGTCTACTGTTTAATAAGATTGAATCTTATCTTAACTGACTTGATTTGAACCTCCATTCTAAAGTACCAGTTTGGCTGTCTCCATTGCAATCCAGTTACCGACACCACATGACCCATAGCCAACTGCATTATTTCCTCACAAAACAGGAGATGCTGGAAAAGCTCAGCAGGTCTGGCAGCATTTATGGAGAGAAATCAGAGTTTCGGGTCTGGTGACCCTTCCTCAGAACCGGATCCAGCAACGTTAACTCCGATTTCTCTCCACGGATGCTGCCAGACCTGCTGAGCTTTTCCAGCAACATCCATTTTTGTTTCTGATTTACAGCCTCCGCAGTTCTTTCGGTTTTTTAAATATTATTTGCTTCCCCCTCCCCCTTGAAGATAATTGAATGTGAAACCTTTTTCGGACCGTGTGCCAATGTCGGCCCTTCCCCTTTATTGTTTTAAAGCACGTTCAGCACTTCCCTCTGAACGGTGACTGCCCAGCACGGTCAGTAACACACCGCACTTAGCTCAGTGTGACCCCCAGCTC
Organism: Chiloscyllium punctatum; assembly: GCF_047496795.1. Classification (NCBI taxonomy): domain Eukaryota; kingdom Metazoa; phylum Chordata; class Chondrichthyes; order Orectolobiformes; family Hemiscylliidae; genus Chiloscyllium; species Chiloscyllium punctatum. Next base: position 120,101,348 of record NC_092746.1, on the reverse strand, counting down.
TCACCAACTGACGAAAGGATTTGAGTCGTTAGTGTGACACAGGCAGAGCCCCAAAGAGAGATGGCCGATCACCTGTACAGTGTTGGTCCCTTTTGAGGGAGGTGCTCGCGCTGGAGTCAGTTCAGAGGGGAGTCACTGAAAATCCACAGAGGCCAGTATCCTGTCACCAAGTCCCCCTTTACTTACACACAGAGAGTCCTTGACACTGATCCAGCTCCCTCAGAGTCAGCTCTCAGAGAGAGCAGAACCCCTGACACTCCTGTTTTATTTTTTCTTCTTGCTTTTTGAGAGACACAAGATGCACGAATCCTTATTCAGTTCCTACCACCAGGAAGAAAGGAAACACCCGAGTGGCCAGTGACAAGCACTGCCCTTCACATCAAAGGGCAATGCTGTGTGATCAAAACAGTGAAGGGGAGGGTAGGGATCAAATCAAAATAGAGTTGGAGGGGGAAATAATGCACTCCACTCCCTGTGGCGCCCATCTCTCCCTGAACAACTCCAGGGTGTCGGTGGACACCGCGTGCTCCTTCTCCAGAGGCACCCGGGCTCTAACGTAACCCCGGAAGAGGGGCAGGCAGTCGGCCCTAACAACCCCCTCCACGGCCCGCTGCCTGGACCTGTTGATGGCCAGTTTGGCCAGGCCCAGGAGCAGAAACACCCCTCTTTATACCTGTCAGCCAGGGCTTCCTGATTGGACCAGGTTAACAGCCTCAATAGACCCAGGGAGCTCTGGGCCTATGAGGTCCACCTGGCTGACTCTCCTTACAATTTCTAGTCACTGGACTATTTGCAGAGACCAGTTTTTTTTAAGATTAGATTCCCTACAGTATGGAAACAGGCCCTTCAGCCCACACCGACCCTCCGAAGAGTAACCCATCCAGACCCATTTCCCTCTGACTAATGCACCTAACACTATGGGGCAATTTAGCATGGCCAATTCACCTGACCTTCACATCTTTGGACTGTGGGAGGAAAACGGAGCACCCGGAGGAAACCCACGCAGACACAAGGAGAATGGGCAAACTCCACACAGACAGTTGCCGGAGAGGGGAATCGAACCCTCTGGCGCTGTGAGGCAGCAGTGCTAACCACTGTGCCACCATGCTACCCACATAAGGTTTGCCTTATGGAGTGAGCTTGAGCAGTTTAGGCCTGAAGTCACTAGTTTGCAAGAATGAGAGGAGATGTAATTGAGATTTATAAGCTGCTAAAGAGGAATTGGCAATTAAAGATGTAGAGAGGATGTTTCCTCATGTGAGGCAATCTAGAACGAGAGGTTATAGCTTTAGGATAAAGGATGACAGATTTAATACAGAGATGAAGAGCCATTACTCATGAATCTGTGGAACTCACTCCCCCAGAGTGTGGTGGATACGGGGATGTTGAATAATTTGAAGGAGGTGATAGACAGATTTTAAATTAGTAACGGCTTGGAGGGCTACGGAGGGTGGCAGGAGAGTCGAGGTGAGGCCTAGATAAGATCAGCCCTGATTGTATTGAATAGTAGAACAGGATAGAGGGGCTGAATGGCCTATTGCTGCTCCTTTCTCCAACCGCCACCAGGACAGAATCCCACTGGTCCTCACCTACCACCCCACCAACCTCCATGTACAGCGTATCATCCGCCGTCATTTCCGCCACCTCCAAACGGACCCCACCACCAGGGATATATTTCCCTCCCCTATCAGCGTTCCGAAAAGACCACTCCCTCCGTGACTCCCTCGTCAGGTCCACATCCCCCACCAACTCAACCTCCACTCCCGGCACCTTCCCCTGCAACCGCAAGAAATGCAAAACTTGCGCCCACACCTCCCCCCTTACTTCCCTCCAAGGCCCCAAGGGATCCTTCCATATCCGCCACAAATTCACCTGCACCTCCACACACATCATTTATTGCATCCGCTGCACCTGATGTGGCCTCCTCTATATTGGGGAGACAGGCCACCTACTTGTGGAACGTTTCAGAGAACACCTCTGGGACACCCGGACCAACCAACCCAACTAACCCATGGCTGAACACTTCAACTCCCCCTCCCACTCCACCAAGGACATGCAGGTCCTTGGACTCCTCCATCGCCAGACCATAGCAACACGACGGCTACTTTCTCCTTTTGTATTCAAAAAGGCGTAGAGGAACAATGAAAAGGGAAATGAGTGAGAGAGAGAAATGGCCAGAGAATAAATGGATGACTCCCATTGGAGAGAATCTGAAGGGTTTCTCCAGGTATAATAACACTAGCATCACCTTCACTATCACTGGGTCAGAATTCTCCCTACCTAACAGTACTTTTGAGAGGACCTACATCCTATAGATTGTAGCAGTTCAAGAAGGCTATTCATCGTTACTTGCTCAAGGGCTATTAGGGAATGGGCAATAAATGCTGGCCCAACCAGTGACACTCACATGAAGAAGTAAAGGGTTTTCAGAAGAGAAGTAGAGGCAAGTAGTGAAGGAAATGAAGATTATTTGATGAAGGTAAAGAGGTACGAATACATTGTGGGTTTTGTTGGCTAAGGAAGGTACCTTTGCAAAAGCTATGGTCAATGAATGCGTACAGAGATAAAGATAATCAATGTTCAGGGATTAGTAAACTCCCAGAATAGACGAGGTGTATCTGAGGGAAACTGGGGGTAGAGATTGTGGAGGCACTGCCCTCAATCTTCTGGCGTTCCCTCAACATGGGTATGAAAAGATTGCAAACCTTACACTCGTGCTCAAAGACGAAGGGAAGGGGAGACCTGACAGTCAGGTAGTGAGGAAATGTTTACGCACGATAATGTGGGAGAAAAGCTTGGGAATCGGGACTGGTGAAGACCAGCTGCTCCTTGGTCCAATCAGGATCAAGGGTTTCCTCAGTGAGTCTTCTTGTGACTGAACTGGGCGGTTCTCCATGTCCACAGATCCAACACAAAGATAGAGACGGCCCCAGATCTGATCAGAGCTGATCCTTTTCCGTTAGATTTGTTGGGTGGATTGGTGTTCCAGATACTGACTTTCCATTTTGGATTAGCTACAACATTGTAGGTTCGTTGACAAGTTGGAGAGAAAAGGGACGTTGGCAGTTTGGATCAGCATTGACAGAGATGATCTGGAATACTGTGTGTAGTTTTAGACTCTTTATGTGAGGAGGGATGTTCTGCCCATTGAGGGGGTCCAAAGAAGGTTTCTGACACTGATCCCTGGGATAGTAGGACTCACTAGGGTGGCACGGTGGCACAGTGGTTAGCACTGCTGCCTCACAGTGCCAGAGACCTGGGTTCAATTCCTGTCTCAGGCGACTGACTGCGTGGAGTTTGCACGTTCTCCCCGTGTCTGCGTGGGTTTCCTCCGGGTGCTCCGGTTTCCTCCCACAGTCCAAAGATGTGCAGGTTAAGTGAATTGGCCATGCTAAATTGCCCGTAGTGTTAGGTGCAGGGTTATATGTAGGGGACTGGGTCTGGGTGGGTGCGCTTCGGCAGGTCAGTGTGGACTTGTTGGGCTGAAGGGCCTGTTTCCACACTGTAAGTAATCTAATCTACTATGAAGAAGGACTGGATTGGTGAGGACCACATGTACTGGGGTATAGTAGAATAAAGCAGGAGGGAGCATTATCTCATTGAAACCTACAAAATCCTATCAGGAGCAGATAGGGTAAACAGACAAAGGATGTTCTTGAGGATTGGGGAATTCAGAACCAGGGGTTCCAGTTTCAGAATAAGAAATAGACTTCTTAGGACAGAGATGTGGAGAAATTTCTTCACCCGGAGACTCTGGAATGCTCTGCCCAGGCCCAGGTCAAACCTTTCATGAAAGGTGTAGGTATCGCTCTTAGGACTAAAGGAATCAAAGGATCTGAGAGAAAGTGGACACGGGGGATGGTCACCCATGATCAGCATTGAATGGCACCGCAGGTTTGAAGGGCTGAATGGCCTCCTCCTGTTACTATATTTCACATTGCAATGTTAAGTTGGCAAAATGGCAGTTGTGGGGAATGGCGGTTTCCCAATGTTGCGTGGAGGTTCAATGCTAGGACCACCTTCCTTTCCGATACAGGTGAATGGCTCCGACCTGGGACAGACCTTTGATGCTTAAAAATGATGCGAAACTTGAAAATGTCGCCGGTAATGAGGAAATCCATCATCACCCTTGGACCCAGACGGGCAGGGGAGTGAAACAGCACGTGTCAGATTAAATCCAACGTTGAAAAGTGCCGGGTGATCGATTCTCGTGCAAAGATTGAAAAGATAAATTCACAGCAAATTTTAGAACAATTTTAACGGGAGTGCAAGATGATAGAGAGCTCGGAGTGTTTGTAGATTGATCCATGGAGGCGGTGGGACAGGTTAACAATGCAGCTGAGAGGTGGCAATGGCAAATGGGTTTATCACTAGATTATTGCCCCAGAGACCCATGTAATCCTGGGGACCTGAGTTTGAAGCCTGCTAGAGTAGCTGGCAGAATTTGGATTAAAGTCTGGAATTAAGCATCTAACGGTGTTGGGGTAAAAATCCATCTGGTTCACTCATGTCCTATAGGGAAGGACGCTTTCATCCTTTCCTGGTCTGGCCTACATGTGACTCCAGACCCACAGCTCTGCGGTTGGCTCTTAACTGCCCTCTGGGGCAATTAGAGATGGCCAATAAATACCGCCTGGGTCAGTGACGGCCTCATCCAATGAATTAACGAAAGAGTTATTAAAAGATGTGAGATCCTGGGCTTTCTAGACCAGAAACAAAAACAGAAGTTGCTGGAAAAACTCAGCAGGTCTGGAAGCATCTGTGGAGAGAAATCAGAGTTAACGTTTCAGGTTAAATGAAATTTCCTCAGAAACAGAGTCGTGTTAAACCTTTCCAAAACACTAGTTTGGCTGTAGCTGAGGGTTTGAGTGTAAATCTGGACACTTTCACAAAGGAGTTCAAAGTTTTGGACTTGGATTGAAAGAGAGTTGACGAGAACCTTTCTAGCAATGATGGATTATGGTTGGGTAATGACTGGTGAAGCGAGGGCAATGCTCTCCACAACAGAGAAGGTGACGAGGAAATGTAATGGAGCTGGCTGAGTTGGGGTAGGACTATGCAATGAGAAATGTGTCCTGATGCCTAAAGAGTTGATATCCAAGTAACACACATTGAGCATGACTGGCAACAGGACCAGTGGAAAAACCTTCTTACTAAACAAATCGTTAGAATTTGGAACGGACTACTTGACAAAGTGATGAATTTAATAATAGCCTTCACAACGGAATAGGGTAAAATTTTCAGAAAAAGGATAATTCTATGGAAAGACTCAGAGCACTGGGACTAACTCGATTGCTCCTATAAATAGGTAGCAGGGAATCGATGGGCTGAATGGCCTGTTTCTGACCCTTGGTATGCTGTAGTTTTTATAAGGTCATGGAGTTAATAGGAAGGGTTTGGAGGGATATGGGCCAAATGCTGGCAAATGGGACTAGGTCAGATTGGGATGGACAGGTTGGACCGAAGGATCTGTTTCCGTGCTGTTTTACGTACCTTTAGTACAGTATAGCCTCCCTCATGTGTCAGTACAGTCTTATTTATTAGGAAGGGAATTGCCTAGAGCTAAAGAAGTCATGTTAGATAGGGCTTTGGTGAGACCACATGTTGAGTATTGTGTGCAGTTTTGATCTCCATAGCTATAAAATGGCTCTCTGAGCTGACAGGGTGGGGTAACACAGACTGATCTCACCGAAACCCATAGCATTCTAAAGAAGGCTTGCCACAGTGGATAGTGAGATGTTGCTTCATCACCCTGGGGGATCTGGAATATGGGGACTCAGGATTGACTTTGGGCACAGAAATGAGAGAGTATTCTTCCTTGAGAGATTTGCGTGAGCTTTGGAAGTCTCCATCCTGGGTGAGTGGGGTGTGTCGCTGTGGATGAGTCATCACGGAGTCAAATCTAGATTTTGTTTCATATTCACTCATAGGATGTGGACATCACTGGTCAGGCCATGTGTTTATTGCTCATCCCTAATTGCCCAGAGGGTAAACCAAGTTGCTGTGGGCCTGGAGTCACATGTAGGCCAGGCCAGGTAAAGATGGCAGTTTCCTTCCTTGAAGAACATTAATGAGCTAAATGGGTTTTCAGACAATCGGCAATGATTTAATCGTCACTGTTAGACTCTTAATCCCAAATTTTCTTTTTGCTATTGAATTCAAATTCCACCATCTGCCATGATGGATCCCCAGGACATTATTTGGGTCTCTGGATTAATAGTCTAGAGATACTATTACTGGGCCATTGCCCCCCAACTCCTTATTGAATATTGAGGAGATGGATAAGGATAATGAAAGTTGTCTTTATCCTAGGATGGGAGATTCCAATACAGGGGGCACATTTTGAAGGTGAGAGGAGAGAGGGATTTAAAAAAGACAATGGGGGGCAAATGTTTTACACAGAATGTGGTTTGCGTGTGGAATGAACTTTCTGAGGAAATGGTGGATTTGGGTGCAGTTATAAAAGACATTGAGACAAGTACCTGTATCGGAAAGGTTTGGAATGATTGGAGCAGGCAGGTGGGACTAGTTTAGTTTGGAATAATGTTCAAGGTGGACTGGTTGGACCAAAGGCAAGATTAGAGTGGTGCTGGAAATACACAGCAGGTCAGGCAACATCCGAGGAGCAGGAAAATCGATGTTTCGGGCCGGAGCCCTTCATCGGGAAGGGTCTGTTTCCGTACTGCGTGACTCAATGACTTTGGGAGAATCAGGAAATTGGAGAAGCGGGGGCAGATCAGCAATATGCCGGGGAAATCGCTGCTGATGCTGGAATCTTTTCTGAAAACAAAATGAACCCCTGGAGATCACAGTGGGTCCATGCAGAGAGAGCAAGCTAACATTTCCAGTCCAGGTGAATCTCTGCCAAAGCTGACCTGGACTCGAAACGTTAGCCTGCTCTCTCTGCATGGATGCTGCCGAACCCACTGTGATCTCCAGTGGCATGGTTTTCAGAACAGCTTATGGCCTTTTCAAATTGCAGAAGGAGTCTTCAGGGGCTAACTCCTGCCCCTAGTTTGTAAGCTCTTACAATAATAGCCCCTCACTCTGACACTCATGATCTTGAGGAGGCTACATTACTGCAGAAAGTACACCATTTTAGCCAACCGCCCAGTTTACTTTTTGAGCTGCAAGTGTGACAGAATTTGAAATATTAGTTTCTTCCTGTCTATATTGTACGTGTTTAAAGAAATAATTTGATTCGTCAACCTTGAGCTCACCTGTGTTAATGGCTGTTATTTCTCTCCACCTCTCCCCCCCACCACCCCACCTGGTCACTTCGCTCCCCACAGGAGACTGGCCCGATCAACACTTCTTTTGATTCCGCTGTTTGGGATCCACTACACGGTGTTTGCTTTTTACCCAGAGGATGTGAACACCAGGGAACGGCTGGTGTTCGAGCTGGGATTAGGATCCTTCCAGGTAACTTGGTCAGAGCGCTGTCAAACCGCTGAGTGTTAAGCAGCCGGACACAGGGAGGTACACAGTTTCCTCAGTGGGTCAGACCCACTTGGAGAAAGTGAGGACTGCAGACGCTGGAGAATCAGAATCGAGAGCGCGTCGCTGGAAAAGCGCAGCGGGTCAGGCGGCGTCTGAGGAGCGGGAGAGTCGACGTTTCAGGCAAGAGCCCTTCATCAGGAATCCCCGAAACGTCGGCTCTCCTGCTCCTCGGAGGCTGCCTGACCTACTGTGCTTTTCCAGCGACACAGACCCAATCCTTGCCAAAGCCCATTCGCGATCCTGAGCTGCTGCTGTGTCCGAACAGTGGGCAACCCCGGAACCGGGTTTGAAGGAAAAGCCCAAGATCAAACATCCTGGGGATACATAATCCCGATTATTATTTGCAATTCCTTGCTGGTGCTGTTTTCACAGTGTCACAGGATTCAGGTGGGACGAGTTTAGTTTCAGATCATAGTCTGGTTGGACCTGAAGGGTCTGTTTCCGTTTGATTGACTCTATGAATCTTAAGCCCAGGTTTCCTCTTGCTGAATCCAAATGCTCCCAATCGGGTCCTTCAACCTCTGCTGCCACTTTGTACTCAACGAGGGAGGAATAAAGAACAGAGGAGCAGGAGTAGGCCATTCAGCCTGCTCCACCATTCTAGCTCATGGCTGGTTATCGAAGTCAATTTCCCATGCTAGCCCCAAATCCCATGACACCATAAGTCCTGCTCTATCCCAGGTAGTTCCGTCCACTCAAATATCCAGCTTTCCTTTGAAGGCTATAGGGGCAAAGTAGGCCATTCAGCCCTTTAAGCTTGCTGCCGTTCGGTGTGATGGCTGAATCTCTTTCCCAAGGCCAAATTTATCTATTTGTTTCTCCCCTAATGGTTGAATCTGCTTCCTTCATCCTTTTCAGTAGCACATTCCAAATAAATAAATACGGAATAAGAAAACCAGGCAGCCAATTCCCTGATTCTAGCTTAAACTCGGGATCTCTCATTCACCGGTGAATGTCATCTGATGTTCTCTGTTCTGATGTTGGCACTAAGCCAAGGCAGGGGGGTGGGGGTGGGGGAGGGAGATTCGGTTTAGTTCATTTGACTGGGTTGTTAGATTGGAGAAAGTGAGGACTGCAGATGCTGGAGATCAGATCGAGAGTGTGGTGCTGGAAAAGCAGAGCAGGTCAGGCAGCGTCCGAGGAGCAGGAGAGTCGATGTGTCAGGCAAAAGCCCTTCATCTGGAATGAAGCTTGTGGATTGGGGCTGAGAGATAAATAGGAGGGGGTGGGGTTTGGGGAGAGCGATAGGTGGATGAAGGTGAGGGAGAAGGTGATAGGTCAGAGGGGGGAGTGATGGACAGGTCTGGAGGGCGGATTGTTAGTTTGCAGGGCAGTGTGATGCCCAACAGTGTGGGTTCAATTCCCATCACCGGTTTGACATTACCGTGAAGGACTCTCCTTCTCAACCTCTTCCCTCACCTGAGGTCTGGTGGCCCTCAGGTTAAATCACCACCAGTCGCTTCTCTCTAATGAGAGAGCAGCCCCTATGGTCTGGTAACACCATGGCAACACCACAGCAACTAAGCCAAGTGCAGAAAGATCTCCACAGCAAGTCCATCTCTTGGTTGGTTATCTATTGAGAGTCAGTGAGATATAGGGGTTGGAGTCGAATGTGGCATCGTGTGAGATTGTCCATCTCAATGGGAAGAATTAAAAAAAGAAGCATATCATCTAAGTGGTGAGAGATTACAGATAAGAGCAAAATACCGCAGGTGCTGGAAATATCTCCCCAACGTCAAAGATGCTGGAGAAACTCAGCAGGTCTGGCAGCACCTGTAGCGAGAGAAACAGAGTCAATGTTCTATCCCCCATCCAATCTGAAGAAAGAATCATTCCGGACCCCGAACACTAACTCTGTTTCTCTTTCTCTCTCTGCCAGACCTGCTGAGTTTCTCCAGCCGCCCCTGTGTGACAGAGCTCTGAGGTGCAGAAGGATCTGGGTGTCCCAGTGTAGGAACTGTAAAAGGTTAGTGTGCAGGTACAGCAAGTAATCAGGAAAGTGAATAGAATGATATCATTTTTCCTGAAGGGAATTGAATATAAAGTAGGGAATTTGGCTTCACTTATTTAGGGTCCTGGTGAGACCACACCTGGAATTTTTTTTAATTCATTCACCAGATGAGGGCATCACTGGAAAGGCCAGCATTTATTACCCATCCCTAATTACCCAGAGGGCAGTTAGGACCCAACCCCATTGCTGTGGGCCTGGAGTCACATGTAGGCCAGACCAGGTAAAGATGGCAGTTTCCTTCCCTGAAGGACATGAGTGAACCAGATGGGTTTTTCCAAAAATTGACAATGGAGTCATGGTCATCATTAGACTCACGATTCCAGATTTTTTGATTAATTCAAATTCCACCATCTGCTGTGGCAGGATTTGAACCCGGGTCACCAGAATGTTAGCTTGGTTTCTGGATAAATAATCTGGCGATAATCCCACAAGGATAATCGTTTCTCCAAACTTGATATGGTGTTGATCACCTTATTTGGGGATGGATCTTCATATGTAGGTAGCAGTTCATAGAATATAATTGCTACAGTGTGGAAGCAGACCACACTCACCCTCCGAAGGAGAGCATCCCACCCAGACCCATCACCACCCTCAGCTCCCCGGCCCTGCGTTTCCCCATGGCTGATCCACCTAACCTACACATCCCTGAACACTATGGACAATCCCCTATGGCCAATCCACTCTGACCTGCACATCTGTGGATCGTGGGAGGAAGCCAGATCACCCGGACGAAGCCCACACAGACACAGGGAGAACGTGCAAACTCCACACAGACAGTTGCCCGAGGCTGGAATCGAGCCCGGGACCCTGGCACAGCAAAGTAGCAGTCCTAAGCACTGAGCCACCCCAGGAAGTTCAGTGGAGGGTTTACCTACCTAACCCCTGAATGGGCTTGTTGCTTTATCAGGGAAGGTTGGACACACTGAGTTTGAGTCCACTACAGTTCCAAGGAGTGAGAGGCGAACTGCTGTATCAAACTGTAACATTTAAAAGGTATCTGGATGGGTATATGATTAGGAAGGGTTTAGGGGGATATGGGGTAAAAACAATGACTGCAGATGCTGAAAACCAAATACTGGATTAGTGGTGCTGGAAGAGCACAGCAGTTCAGGCAGCATCCAACGAGCAGCGAAATCGTTGGATGCTGCCTGAACTGCTGTGCTCTTCCAGCACCACTCATCCAGTATTAGAGGGATATGGGTCAGGTGGGACTACATCGCGTTGGGATATCTGGTCGGCATGGATGAGTTGGACCAAAGGGTCTGTTTCCGTGTTGTACATCTCTATGACTCTATGTTGACGGGGTAGATGTGGAAAGGATGTACCCTCTTATGGGAGAACCTGCAACTTGGAGTCACTGTCTAAAAATCAGGGGCTATCTATTTAAACAGAGATGAGGAAGAACTTTTTCCCACAGAGGACCGTGTGTCTTGAACATTTTTCTTGAAAAGGGACAGAAGTGCAATAACTCCACAGAGACTGTTACCCCATCACTAGGTCACCCTTCATTAAGACATCCAAAGTTGGAGGCGGCGTAGTGGCTCAGTGGTTAGCACTGCTGCCTCTCAGCACCAGGGTCCCAGGTTCGATTCCAGCCTCGGGCAACTGTCTGTTTGGAGTTTGCACATTCTCCTGTGTCTGTGTGGGTTTCCTCCCACAGTCTATTGATATACAGGTTAATTGACTGTGCTGAATTACCCATAGTGTTCAGGGATGTGTAGGTTGGGTGGATTACTGTCCAGAGGGTTGGTGTCGACTTGTTGGGCTGAATGGCCTGTTTCCACACTGTAGGGATTCTAATAAAAATAAATATTTGCTTCTAATAAAAATGACACTGATCTCGCTGTCAGATGCTCCTGTTTATTTCTGTCAGCCAGGGCTCCCTGAGTGGACCAGTTTAACAGCCCCAATCAGGGAACTCCGATTCTATGAGGTCACCTCACTGAGCATGTTACACTCTGCAGGAAGAGGAATCTTTACATAGCTTCAAGGTAGAGGCAGATAGATTCTTGCTAAGTGAGCAAGGATGGGGGAGAGGGAAAGGCTACAGTGGGTTGGTGGAAATGTTGGTGGAGTAATCAGATCAGCCATGGATCCTCTTGAATGGCCAGTCATCTCAAGGGGCCGAATGGCCAACTCACTTTTCTAATTCGCCTATCCCTTTCTATCTTCCTATCCCTTTCCTGAAAGCTGCCACTGTCAAATGATGGCAGAAGGAGATCTGTGGTTGATGGACCCATGCTAGGATAATGAACTCTGATTGGTCAGATGCTTTCACTACATGACCTCACTAGCCTCCCAACACCCCCAATCCAAAGCCTGATCCTGCCCCAGCCAATCTGACTCTGTCATTGCCACCTCAATCTTCATTTGCCGATGGAATGATGTTGCCTGTCAGTCGACCAACTTGATGTCCTGATTTACAAGAATTCACTTTGAGTCTTTCAAGAAAATGGAGTAATGGGAGAGTGTGTTATCAGCAGAGGGGGAGAAGACTTCAAAACCCTTCAGTGCAGATAGAAGCTGGTATTCTCTCTTTCTCTCTGAGAGAGCCCGAGGGAGTGTTGCTGAACAAAGAGACCTTGGAGTGCAGGTTCATAGCTCCTTGAAAGTGGAGTCGCAGGTAGATAGGATAGTGAAGGCGGCGTTTGGTATGCTTTCCTTTATTGGTCAGAGTATTGAGTACAGGAGTTGGGAGGTCATGTTGTGGCTGTACAGGACATTGGTTAGGCCGCTGTTGGAATATTGTATGCAATTCTGGTCTCCTTCCTATCAGAAAGATGTTGTGAAACTTGAAAGGGTTCAGAAAAGATCTACATGAGTGTTGCCAGGGTTGGAGGACTTGAGCTAAAGGGAGAGGCTGAACAGGCTGGGGCTGTTTTCCCTGGAGCGTCGGAGGCTGAGGGGTGACCTTGTAGAGGTTTACAAAATCATGAGGGGCATGGATAGGATAAATAGACAAAGTCTTTTCCCTGGGGTCGGGGAGTCCAGAACTAGAGGGCATAGGTTCAGAATGAGAGGGGAAAGATATAAAAGAGACCTAAGGGGCAACGTTTTCACACAGAGGGTGGTATGTGTATGGAATGAGCTGCCAGAGGCAAGTGGTGGAGGCTGGTACAATTGCAACATTTAAGAGGCATTAGGATGGGTATATGAATAGGAAGGGTTTAGAGGGATATGGGCCGGGTGCTGGCAGGTGGGACTAGATTGGGTTGGGATATCTGGTCGGTATGGACGGGTCTGTTTCCATGCTGTACATCTCTATGACAGTGAGGCTATGGTGACTTGAGATTGTAACATTCCTTAAACTGCACTAATTCTGGATGTGACCTGTTTATTCTTTGCAGGGGTTTGTTGTAGCCGTTCTGTATTGTTTCTTGAATGGGGAGGTAAGCTGCTTTTATCTTCCACTTCCTGACAGAAAAGATTCTCTTTCGATTTCTGTGCGTGTGTGTTTGATCCCTTCAGTTCTGATGCAGCTGGGTACATTTAAATGACATTTTTAAGTTTCTTCCCAAAGGTGCAGTCGGAGATCAAGAGGAAATGGAGGAGCTGGAAGGTCAACAGGTACTTTGCTGTTGACCTCAAGCATCGTCACCCATCCCTGGCCAGCAGTGGGGCCAATGGTGGGACCCAACTGTCCGTGCTTAGCAAGAGCAGCTCGCAAATCCGGATGTCCAGTGTCAACGCTGAGAATTTAGCCACATGAGCCGCCCTTTAGCTCCACGTGGCAACTCCCCTGCCCATCACCAACCCCCCCCCCCTCACACCGAATCCTCTCCCAACCTCCCTCATCGGCATCAGAACCTGCGAAAGAATTCCGTCTCCCAATGTATGGACAGGGCGACCCTTTAAAAATGTCTTGTCGGTGAAAGGTGTCGCGTTTACTGGTCGTCTTTTCGTCTACGAGATCCACCCCCTCCACCCCAACCACCACCATCGTTACTCCCCCATTCTTCGCCCCTCCGCACGGAATAAAACAGAGGCACGTTGCCCCTTCTCTGAAGACTGCTGTTGGACGTTACGGACTGGGTTGGGAAGGGCTGGATGCCTTGGTACCGCCACGGCAGACAGTCCCAGTCTCCACGAGCCATCACCAAACCTACCGCACGGTGCCCCCTGGTGGAGAACACTCCTCGGCGCGGACCGTGGGACTTTGACTCGTTTCTCTCCGGGCCCGAGGAGCGGCTCTCCGACTGGTGTGTCCCGTCTGCCTGGGGTCCGGGCCACTCACCCCTCCACGTGTTGCTTTTAGCTCTTTGTGCTATTGAAGTCGTAGAAGAGTGAGGCTGGCTTGTCTTTATTTTGCTGCTTCTGGCCTCCAAACACAAGGGCGGCCTCCTGAGGATGATCCTCACCTTGTACAGTGACTCGTAACCTCGCATACCCAACCTCATAGAGTGGACACGTAACCTCATCGAGTGACCCTATAGAGATCTCCCAGCCATTGTGGATGGGGGACACATAGCCCTATACAATCGCATCTGGCATTGATGGTCACATGTAGCATTATACAAGGATATATGGCCTTATATGTTGGCATTGTCCTTTATGGCAAGGCCTACAAGGGAAGATATTTAATGATGTTTACCCCTTTAACATGACACCTCACCCTATGTGTGCCATATGGTGACACATAGCCCTACGCGGTGTGATACGTAGGGTCAGATTTTAATGACCTGTATTGGGAAGTGGCTTAAGTCAGTCAGACCGGCCTCGCTTTTAAACATCGACTCGCACACGAATTTTGTTCGGGGGTCATGGTGCAGGAGATGGTCCACGCCCCTCTTCCTCCCCATCACCCCAGAATCCGGTCCGAGGTACTTCAGAGAGTTGGCGACCTGGCCTAGTTAGAAGGCTCACCTTTGGTTCCTCAGGGAACTTTGTCCCATCTGTAACACATGCAGGCAGGGTTCCTTGACCCTCGCCCCCCCCACCTCCCACCACCTTCCACCGTCAACTCGACGTTCCCTCATCCACTCCCCACTCTCTGTGCCAAATCAATGCCAGCTCCTGCCCATCCACCCAGCAGGAAGCATGGTCCTACACAGTGATGACGACAGAAAGTAAGGTCATGCTGAGAGGGGAATTAAAAACACATTCCATCACAAATCATTTCTTAAGGAAGAAAATGTCCGTTGTCAAGTCCAAAACTCTGTCCAGTCGCATGTGAAAACAGGCACGCCCAGTACCCCTGCTCGTATTGCCAGGGTCAGAAGTCACATGACACCAGGTTCAATAGGTTCATTTGCCAGTGACATCGCTCCATCCCATTTGATCACATGTATTGTGCTCAATTGAGCGCCACCATGTTTTTTACTGGCAGAACGTTGACAACGGGTGCATGCACTGAATTTTCTGGGAGCTTTCGGGAGTGCCCAGAGACATGAAGAAAAGGAATCTGCTTTTCCTTCAGTTTATATCCTGCCTCATCGAGCCTGGGGTGAGAGCCCAAACCAATCAGGGTATTGACCCAGCAACAAATCTGTTCCGGCAAATACTATGCCTTGGTGACTTTGCTTGATTGTCGTCTTCAAGCGATTATAGTAAGTTGTTCTTTCTGTGGTCTCTTTTGTCAATGTCTCACAATTTACTGGTTCTGAATTAAGACCTGTGAAATGTTTAAAGCCTCCCTTATTGATATTTTAATGGTCTCTCTGATTAACCTTTGTGCGGGATCGTAGGATCAGCAGGTGTGTTTTCACAGAGTATGTTTCTGATTTTTCTTTCTCTCTCAGCTGTTCAATACCTCTCAATGTTGTTATTTTCTGGTTCATTTGTCAAGGACTGTGTGGATACTGGGTGGATAAGCATGTACAAGTGACTGAGTTGATGTGATGCGTATAAATAGTTGTGGGGTGGAACTGTGGGGAAGGGTGTGCTCGAACCTTTCCAAATCCCCCTCGACGGGTGGTTCATGACTCCTCTGGGTGGAATGAGGACAATGAACCACAAAGTCATGGAGAACCGAGCCCGATTCTGTCAAAGGGGAGGTGGGGATGAGAGTTTGCCCAAAGATGCCTACCTCAGCAACATACAAGGGCACAGCCTCACTCTCTACTCCCAAGGGATTCGCGGGCAGGCTGGGGGATGGAGGCAGGAATGTTGCTATCCGGTCTCTGTCCGCCACCCCGCTCAGCTCTTCAGAGGCTATGGAGTCAATCCCAACTCACTGGAAATCCGTCTGGTAACCTCATCGAGTATCTTTTAGCTGGAGCAGGTGGAAGAGGAAACTTCTCAGTTTCTGTACGTTGGATGTGTTGCTGGTATTTCTTGTGATCTTGGCTACAACCATCGCTTTGAAACCTCAAATGGCCACCATTTAAGCTGCCACCAATATCCATGAGTGGCCTAATGATTGGAATCTAACGTTTATCTTCATTCAAGGCTGTTCATATGTCCAGATTATTACTTCTATTTCACAACTGAAGGGGTGAACTCTATTCCTGCAGTCTCTCATTGTTGATGGCTGAAAGGGGGAGAATGAAAGAAAACTTGGAACAGTATGAGAAATGTTAATTTCTATGAACTGAAGCAAAAGCGCTCCTCACTGCATCATTTGTTACTACACCTACAGACAGACTTGAGGGTCGACTTTCCAGGACCTCTACATTCACATGGAGAATATTGCCAACAAATCAAATGGGACTGATGAAAGTTCTTGACAAATGTTGACCACTGTCGAGAAACGTAGTGTAAATGTCAGGTAACTGGTCCCTGTCTGAAACCTTGTCTGAAGTCAAGCCCTGAGCAGCCCAAGGTCTAAGGGTTTGGCCAAATTTGACCAAGAGGTAATTTTCTTTCTAGATTTCATTGGGGCAAATATAATGGAAGTCCTACAATCTCCTTCCTTTCATGCCCTCTATCTCAAACAGTACGTGGTGAAGATTCTGAACTGAGTCTTTATTCGGTAGAGGTGATATAGAGCATGCTTGATTTTAGCTCAGAAGTATATGAGGACCACAGTGTGCGTTCCTGGACCTCTGAAGGATGGTTATACAATGCAAACTGTAAAAACAAAACAAAACGCAGGGAAAAAGTTCCCTTCTCCATGTCGTTGGTTGTTATATTCTGGGACATGTTACTATGTGTGATATAAATGCAACGATGTTGGCTGTTGTGAAGTGGAGTTTGTTTTTGAACTAGACACCGTGTTAATCTTTGTTACCACACTGACCACTTCTCATGAGTGATGTGGTGAGGTTTGAGCATCTTTCCATCAGGTAACCCATTGTGTGCGGTCACCACGAGACAGGAAGGTGCTTCCTGCTGGGAGCGGAGGTGGCGTTTTGTCAGTGGGAAGGACTTTCCGAGGGAGGGGTGGGGATGATATTGCAGGTAAATTATGGGTTGCACTGTCTTCATTATCGGGGTGTGAATGTCAAGGTCACCATCTATGACCCATCCTCAATGGATTTGAGAGGGCACTGAGGGGAGCTGCCCTCCTTTGCACAACTGAGTGGCTTTCCTGGGCTGTAGACGGTTGGTCAGGAGTTACGTACACTGACCAGAACAGTATGGGTGACAGGTTTCCTTTCTTAAGAGAATGTGGGGGAGCCAGATGGGATTTTACAGCAGATTTTACTATTTTGAGACCAGCTTTTCTCTTCTAGGTTTATTTATGTAACTGAAGTTACATTTCCTCAGCTACTGTAGAACAGAAATGAAGGGAGCCATTTGACCATCTTGTCCATGCCAACCCAAAGGCACCCAGATGGACTCACAGAACCATACAGCATGGAAACAGACCCTTCTGTCCATCTAGTCCAAGCTGACTAACCTTCCTGAACTAGGCTAGTCCTATTTGCTTGCATTTGGCCCATATTACTCTGAACACTTCCTGTTCTTGTATCTGTCCAAATGTCTTTTAAATGCTGTAGTCAAGATCAGAGTGGTGCTGGAAAAGCACAGCAGGTCAGGCAGCATCCAAGGAGCAGGAAAATCGATGTTTTGGGCAAAAGCCCTTCATTAAAGCCCTGATGAAGGGCTTTTGCCCGAAATGTTGATTATCCTGTTCCTCGGATGCTGCCTGACCTGCTGTGCTTTCCCAGCACCACTCTGATCTTGACTCTAATCTCCAGCCTTTTAAATGTTGCAATTGTAGCAGCCTCCACCACTTCCTCTGGCAGCTCATTCCATACACGTACCACCCTCTGCGTGAAAAAGTTGCCTCTTAGGTCCCTTTTATATCTTTCCCCTCTCACCTTAAACCTATGTCCTCTAGTTCTGGACTCCCCCACCCCAGGGAAAAGACCTTGTCTATTTATCCTATCATCCCCTCATCATTTTATAAACCCCGGGGTAAAAACAATGACTGCAGATGCTGGAAACCAGATTCCTGATGAAGGGCTTTTGCCTGAAACGTCTCGCTGCTCCTTGGATGCTGCCTGAACTGCTGTGCTCTTCCAGCACCACTAATCCAGATTTTATGAACCCCTATAAGGTCACACCTCAGCCTCTGACGCTCCAAGGAAAACAGCCTAGCTGATCAAACCCTCAAACTCAAACTGTCTCATTTTGGTAACATCCTTGCAAATTTGTTTCTGTATCCTTTCCAGTTGAACAATATCCTTTCTATTGCAGGATGACCAGAATTGTACAGAGTACTCCAAAAGTGGCCTCACCAATGTATTGGGTAAAAACAATGACTGCAGATGCTGAAAATCAAATACTGGATTAGTGGTTCATCAGTATGAGACCATCACTAAAAAAATTCAATGGGAAATTCAGAAGAAATATCTTCACCAAAAGTGGTGAGGAAATTGTAATGGCACCCAGCGGTTTTTTTTGTAGTATATTATTGGTTGCGCCACTTTGTAGAGAGCCTTTTGTAACTGCAGCTTTTCAACAAGTTACCTTTTGAATGGTGATGAAGACAGAAGGAGCCAGGGAACTGCATCAGGGGCTGGGAGCCTGTGCGGAGGGTGACTCAGAGTTAACGTTCAGTTCTGCATAAGAGTGATGCTGGACTTGGAATGTGAATTCTGTTTCTCTCGCTGTAAATGCTGAGTGTCTCCAGTACTGCTGTTTTTACTCCCAGCATCTGCAATGTTTTTGAACAAAGAACAATACAGCAGCGAATCAGGCCCTTCAGCCCTCTAGGCCTGGGCTGACACATTTCGCCCTTCCATTATAAAACTGTCTTCCCTGACAGGATCCGTATCCCTCTATTCCCTTCCCATTCGTGTAGTCGTCCAGGTACGTCTTAAATGCTGCTATTGTATCTGATTCCACTACTTCCTCTGGCAGTGTGTTCCACGCACTCACCACCCATGGTGTGAAAAACCTGCGTTGTGCATCTCTTTTAAGTGTCCCTCCCTGCACCTTGAACCTGCGCCCCTTAGTAATTGATCCCTCCAACCTGGGAAAAAAAATCTCTTACTCCCCAGTCTATCCATACCGTTCACAATCTTATAAACGTCTATCAGGTCACCCCTCAACCTCCTGCGTTCGAGTGAAAGCCAGTCTGTGAAACCTTTCTTCATAACTAAAATCCCCCATCCCAGGCAACGTCCTGGCAAATCTTCCCTATATTGGTAAAAACAGTGAGTGCAGATGCTGGAAACCAGATTCTGGATTAGAGTGGTGCTGGAAAAGCTTCCCCAATACTCTCTCCAAAGCATTCCTGCTTTTGTTTTCCTTTTGAATTGTTTTCGGTGTTGGCTTGGAGGAGATGTGACAGCGAATTAGAGTATAGCAAAGAGTAAAGTGATGGATGTGTTGTTGGGAGATGGGTGGCTATTGAACAGGACGCCAGAGAGAAGGCTGGTCCTTCTCTTTAAGTTATTGTCCTGGGATGTTTTAACAGCCAGCCCACAGAGCAGATTGTTTCGTAAAGTGCCTGAAAGATGGCACCTCTGACAGTGCAGCACTGCCACAGTATAGCACTGGAGAGACGGCCTCAATCTTGCTTAAATAGGATTGGAATTTTGGCCACTTGTAGGACCAACCCAGTGTCTGTCTGTGTGTGTGTGTGTGCGTGTGTGTGTCTGTGTGTGTGTGCGTGTGTGTGACTCTGTGTGCGCATGTGTGCTTGTGTACGTGAGTGTGCACATGTGTGTCTATGTGTGTGAGTATGTGTCTCTCTGTGTGTCTGTGTGTGTGTCTGTGTGTGCATCTGTGTGTGCCTCTGTGTGCATGTGTGTGCTTGTGTGTGTGAGTGTGCGCATGTGTGTGCTTGTGTGTGTGAGTGTGCGCATGTGTGTCTATGTGTGTGAGTATGTGTCTCTCTGTGTGTCTGTGTGTGCATGTGTGTGTGACTCTGTGTGCACGTGTGTGCTTGTGTGTGTGAGTGTGCGCGTGTGTGTCTATGTGTGTGAGTATGTGTCTATGTGTGTGCCTGTGTGTGCGTGTGCATGTCTGTGTGTGCGTGTGTCTATGTGTGTAAGTATGTGTCTCTCTGTGTGTCTGTGTGTGTGTGTTTGAGTGTGTGTCTGTGTGTGTGTGTGTGTCTGTGTGCCCGTGTGTGTGTCTGTGTATGCGTGTATCTGTGTGTGTGTGTGTATCTGTGTGCATGTGTGTGTGTCTGTCTGTCTGTCTGTGTGTGTTTCAGTGTGTCTATGTGTGTGTGTATCTGTGTGTGTCTGTATATGTCTCTGTGTGTGTCTGTGTGTGTCAGTGTCACACATATCTGTGTCCTGCCAACATTTATAGGTGTAGTTATCGATGTGATCAAGACCCAGATAATGAAATTTCAAGAAATGTTCATTGAGCGATACTATTTTTCAAGATGGTCATAGCCACAGAATCTGTTACATCGCCAAAGTGGGCAGAAAGGCCCTTCAGGTTTTTCGTTATTCATTCACTCATGGGATGTGGGCATTGCTGGCTGGGCCCAGTATTTATTGCCCGTCCCTAGTTGCCCCCTTGAGAAGGTGGGGGTGAGCTGCCTTCTTCAATCGCTGCAGTTCACCAGCTGTGGGTTGACCCACAATGCCCTGAGGGAGGGAATTCCAGGATTTTGACCCAGCGACAGTGAAGGAACCACAATAATATTTCCAAGTTGGAATGGTGGGTGGCTTGGAGGGGGACTTGCAGGGGGTGGTGTTCCCGTGTATCTAATGCCCTTGGCCTTCTTGATGGAAGTGGTCATGGGTTTGGAAGGTGCTGTCTGAGGATCTTTGGCAAGATGTTGCAGTGCGCCTTACAGTTGGCACATCCTGGTACATCTGAAAGATGGCACCTCTGACAGTGCAGTACTCCCTCAATACTGACCCTTTGACAGTGCGATGCTCCCTCAGTACTGATCTTCCGACAGTGCGGCACTCCCTCAGTACTGACCCTCCGACAGTGCGGTGCTCCCTCAGTACTGGCCCTTTGACAGTGCGACACTCCCTCAATACAGACCCTCAATACTGACTCTCTGATAGTGCGGTACTCCCTCAATACTGACCCTTTGACAGTGTGGTACTCCCTCAGTACTGACCCTCCGACAGTGCCACACTCCCTCAGTACTGACTCTCTGACAGTGCAGCAGTCCCTCAGCACTGACCCTCTGACAGTGCGGTACTCCCTCAGTACTGACCCTCCGACAGTGCAGCACTTCCTCAGCACTGATTCTCCGACAGTGCAGTATTCCCTCAGCAATAAACATCTGACAGTGCGGCACACCCTCATTAATGACCCTCTGAGAGTGTGGCACTCCCTAGGCATTGACTCTCCAACAGTGCTGCACTCCCTCATTACTGACCCCCTGACAGTGCGACACTCCCTCAGCACTGACCCTCCGACAGCGTAACACTCAGTCAGCACTGACCCTCTGACAGTGCAGCACTCACTAAGTACTCACCCTCTGACAATATAGCAGTCCCTCAGCACTGACCCTCCAACAGTGCAGCACTCCTTCAGTACTGACCGTCCGACAGTGCAACACATCCTCAGCACTGACCCTCTGACAGTGCGACACTCCCTCAGTACTGACCGTCCGACAGTGCAACACACCCTCAGCACTGACCCTCCGACAGCGTAACACTCAGTCAGCACTGACCCTCTGACAGTGCAGCACTCACTCAGTACTCACCCTCTGACAATATAGCAGTCCCTCAGCACTGACCCTCCAACAGTGCAGCACTCCCTCAGCACTGACCCTCTGACAGTGCGACACTCCCTCAGTACCGACCCTCTGACAGTGCAACACATCCTTAGTACTGACCCTCTGACAGTGCGGCACTCCCTCAGTACTGACCCTCCGATAGTGCAACACACCCTCAGCACTGACCCTCCGATAGTGCGGCACTCCTTCAGTACTGGCCCTCTGACAGTGCGGCATTCCCTCAGTACTGACCCTCTGACAGTGCGGCACTCCCTCAGTACTGACCCTCCGATAGTGCAACACACCCTCAGCACTGACCCTCCAATAGTGCGGCACTCCCTCAGTACTGGCCCTCTGACAGTGCGGCATTCCCTCAGTACTGACCCTCTGATGATATGGCACTCTCTCAGCACTGACCCTCTAACAGTGCAGCACTCCCTCAGCACTGACCCTCTGACAGTGCGACACTCCCTCAGTACCAACCCTCTGACAGTGCGACACTCCCTCAGTACCAACCCTCTGACAGTGCCCACTCCCTCAGTACCGACCCTCTGACAGTGCGACACTCCCTCAGTACCGACCCTCTGACAGTGCCCACTCCCTCAGTACCGACCCTCTGACAGTGCGACACTCCCTCAGTACCGACCCTCTGACAGTGCCCACTCCCTCAGTACCGACCCTCTGACAGTGCGACACTCCCTCAGTACCGACCCTCTGACAGTGCCCACTCCCTCAGTACCGACCCTCTGACAGTGCGACACTCCCTCAGCACTGACCCTCTGACAGTGCGACACTCCCTCAGTACCGACCCCCTGACAGTGCAACACTCCCTCAACACTGCACTGGTGCCTCCCTTCACGTGGGATTT
Organism: Chiloscyllium punctatum; assembly: GCF_047496795.1. Taxonomy (NCBI): domain Eukaryota; kingdom Metazoa; phylum Chordata; class Chondrichthyes; order Orectolobiformes; family Hemiscylliidae; genus Chiloscyllium; species Chiloscyllium punctatum. The sequence goes on along the minus strand of NC_092746.1, from coordinate 120,078,938 downwards.
GTATGTGGAACTTTGCACTTCCGAAGTAACATCAGATAAGCCCCAAGATGGCATCCTGTTAGATGGCAGGTGGACAGCTGGATAACCATGGGGATAGGATTTAGCTTCTGGGAATGGACGCCGACTCTGTCTCCCACCGTCTTGAGGGGAAACCCAGTCCCAAATCTCTGGGAGTCTGAGTCTTAACTCTCTGTCTGAACAGGCAAAAGCCCTCCCATAAATGTTTAATGCAAGTAAATGCAACTTTCTGATGAGCCCAGTAGAAATAAGAAAGGCTTATTATCTGGATAATAAAAAGACAGTTACTAAAGAGGCTTTCGACACGGTGTTTGCAGCCCAGTGACTCATTACACAGTTAGCACTTAGCATTTCATTGTATAAACAGTGCTACCTTATGAATAATACTGTTTAGTCAGAGCATGCAAGGTTTTCTTTAACTTTTTAAGCTGTCTCCAATCTGCTGCCAAAGTTCTCTAAATGGAACTTGGGAGATAAATCTCTGGTGATTACGGCAAACCAAGTCTGTTTTCTTTAAAAGGTCAGCCGAAAGTGAGTGATACGGGATGGTCCCCTAAATTTATCTTCTGATGGAACAAGAGCATTTTTTTTTTGTCTTTCCCCTCCCTCTCTGCTTATTCTGGTGAAGTATTCCCCTTCAAACAAACCCATGAAGGACTGTCTTCAAATTAAACGTCAGGTTTCTCTACAACTGAACCTCGGGAAGCTGACCATTTTTAGCCTCATCCATAAGGAGCCTGGATAGGGTGAATAGTCAAGGTCTCTTTTTTTCTCCCCGCAGGGTAGGGGTGTCCAGAGCTAGAGTGGCATCGGTTTAAGGTGAAAGGGGGGGAGGTTTAAAAGGGACCTAAGGGGCACACAGACGGTGGTATGTGCATGGAATAAGCTACAAGAGGAAATGACGGAGGACAGCATTTAAAAGGCATCTGGATGGGTATATGAACAGGAAGGGTTTGGAGGGATATGGGCCAAGTGCTGGCAAATGGGACTAGATTGGGTGAGATATCTGAATGGCATGGAAGAGTTGGACCGAAGGGTGTGTTTCCATCCCATCTGACTCCATGACTCAATGGGTTTAGTGCTCACTGCCTGTAAAGGGGGTAGAGGCAGAAATCCTCACAATATTTAAGAAGTACGGTCAGCATGGACAAGTTGGACTGAAGGGTCTGTTTCTGGGCTGTACGTCTTTTGGACTCTGTGACTTGAAGTATTTAGATGAGCACTTGCTAATCCAAAGCGTAGGAGGCCATGGTACATTGGGATTTGAATAGTTAAGAGGTTGCTTTTGCCCAGCACATAGTTGATGGGCCAAAGGTCCTTTCTCTGTGCTGTAGGCCTCGTTGACTCTATAACACCATCTATAATTAAGGGGAAAGTGGGCAGGAGGCTAATTCTAGTGGTGAGCCCAATTTTTGCCAAAGGCCAGTTGAGTGAGTTAGGTCAGAATTGATCCCTTAGAATCCTGCCAGTGCTAATGGGGATCATAGGATCCTACAGGACAGAGGAGGCTCTACAGGCTATGAGTCTGTCCCACCAAACGTACACGCCTGCCTGCACTAGCCCCACTTTCCCACGTTAAGCATATAGCCGTGAATGTTTTGACACTTCAAGTGCTCATCTCAAGTACGTTTTGTGCAGTTTCCCTCCCCAACTGCCCTCCCAGGCTGTGCATTCCACCCTCTGGGTGAAACGCTTTCTCCTTCTTAACCTCCTGCCTTTCATTTTAAAATTAGAACTCCTTCCTCAACTAAGCTGCTTTCTAGCCACCCTATCCAAGCCAATCATGATCTTGCACACCTCTCTACCAGGTCCCCCCTCCTCAACCTTCCCTGCTCCGTAGAAAACATCCCGAGCTTATCCAGCCTCTGTTCATCGCTGAAATGCTCCATCCCAGGCAGCATCCTGGTAAATCGCCCCTGTACCCCCTCCAGTACACTCACATCCTTCCTACAGTGTGGGGACCAGAACTGTACACAGTCCTCCAGCCGCAGCCTCACCAGAGTCCTGTACAGCCCCAACACACCCTCCCAGCTCTGACAGTCAATGCCACACCTTCAGGGATCTGTGGACCAGCACCCCAAGGTCCCTTTGTCTCTCTGAGCTTCCTCATGTCTTGCCCTTCATTGAATATTCAGAGAGGTGCTTCATTTCAGTATTAAACCAGAATGCCCGTGAACCAATGGTCAGCTGCAGCTTTATATTCAATCCTCTGTCCTTACCAAACTTATTAAGGTTAAGAAGGCTAGTCTGCCCTCTTTCTCCTCTGGGTTGCAGTCACCCCAACGTGACATTCGTAAAGAACATCCAAGTGACTGGACTTGGCACTCTCTATGAAGTTGGCAGCATTTAATTGGGGCGGGGGAGGGGGCAAGGACAGGTGGTGACAAATCTGGCCCTGAACGTTGATGGGTTGCATCTCGCCCAGACCCCAAAGGGGGGAGTATTAATGGGAAGCACTCACTTGTGAATCCCCTCTCTCTGTCCTTCTTGACAATCAGTTTGAAATTTTGTACAAATTCAGGTCCAGGCAGAAACCGTCTTCAGAGGATGCGATATTAGGAATCCTATTCATCACATTTCCTGTTGGGTAGCTAAATGGCTGTTGGTGTCCTGTCCTTTCTCTTGGTCCTAAGGTCTGAGTAACAAAGTTATTTTTTTACACCTGAAAGTTTATAACACAAATACGTAAGAGTTGCAGTGGTTATTCAATGTGAAATCCAGTCTCTTTACAGAAAAGCCAACATGAGCTGAAGTGATTAAATGTAATGTGTATGTAGAGCCTGTTTATTAGCCCTGAACTATTCTCAGTGTGTTAGCCATGCTAATGATGTAAATGTGACTCTCAAAGTGTTATCAATCTATGAAGCCAAATGATGCCTTGGATTGAGTGGGCAGGCATTAATGGGGGTGGATTATGTATCAGAGGTGATCTGTAGCATTGATTATTGAGTGAAAAAAGAACACCAAAGGCCTTTGATAGGCCAGAGGGATTGACGGGGTGGATGCTGAGAGACTGCTTCCTGTGTCTGGACAGTCTAGAGCTTGGGCTTGCAGTCTCAGGATTAGGGGTCAGCCATCTTGGGACGAGGCAAGGGCTGGTTTCTCCAATCTTTCCAATTCCCATTCCCACCAAGCTTAGCTTTTGAAGAGTGATACTGGTAGATTTTTAAGAGATGGGAGAGAGAGGGCAGCAAGATGATGCCAAGACAGGACTTTTTTTTTTCTCTCGCATTCACGGGACGTGGGCGTCGCTGGCTAGGGGCCAGAATTTGTCAGCCGTCCCTAGTTGCCCCCTTGAGAAGGTGGGGGTGAACTGCCTTCTTGACCCGCTGCAGTCCACCTGTTGTAGGGTAGACCCACAATGCCCTGAGGGAGGGAATTCCAGAATTCGGACCCAGCGAAGGGAGACAATCATCAGTGATCTTGCAAAAATATGGAATGGATGGCTTGGGGAGGGGCTGAATGGCCTCATTTATGTCTTCTCTCTTGTGTTCGTATGAAATATGATCAGTTTAGAACTGAACTATCCACTGAATAGGCCGGGTAACAGACCATCAAGATTACAATGAGGTGGGATCATGTATGGTTAGGTGACAACAAACATGAGTTTTCTAAGGCTGTAGGTTTGAAGAGGTAGGGAACTTGGGAGGAGGTTATTAACAGCACCTTCTGTAGTGTTGAAGCCTTGTGAAGGGAAGAATGAAGGATTCCTTAGTTTCCTCACCCACACCCCCTAACTTAACCCAGGGGTACACTTGGGCACATTTCACACTCCGAGGAGGGAGTGAGGACTGCAGATGCTGGAGATCAGAGTCAAGAGAGTGGCGCTGGAAAAGCACAGCAGGTCAGGTAGCATCTGAGGAGCAGGAGAATCAACATTTTGGGCATAAGCCCTTCATCAGGACATTCATACACCATTCCTGATGAAGGGCTTACGCCCGAAATGTCGATTCTCCTGCTCCTCGGACGCTGCCTGACCGGCTGTGCTTTTCCAGCACCACACTCTAAATATTTCACCCTCCTGTTCAGATACAGGCCCACACACCACCAGATGGATAGTATCTGATTGGCCTACTCAGTATGGTGTTGACCCAGCTCAGGAGCAGGGGAGACTTGAAGCCAGTCTCCTGGCTCACAGCCCAGGACACTACCACTGCACGGCAAGAAACCTCAAACCACCAATCCTATCGGGATTGAATTGTATACCTCGGAATGATGACATTGAAATTTCAAGTTGGATTTAAATAGCAGCGTGTTCAGTAGAAATTTCAGATAGTTGTCCAAGAGAGAGGGGGAGGGAAAGGGTGTTGTGGAGGCGAAATGTTTGCACAGGGAGTTCTTATGAAATCACATTTTCTAAAACAGGCAGTGTATATAAGTTCAACAACAGCAGCCAAACCAACTTTGTGTTTCTATTGTGCCTTTCAGACAATGACATTTTCGATTATTATTGATTCATAAGATGAGGATGTCACTGGCTAGGCCAGCATTTATTTATTGGCCATCCCCCAGTTGCCCCTTAAGTGACTTTTAAATCTTTCCCCTCTCACCTTTAACCCAAGGCATATGTTCTGCTGTTGGTCTAACAATGCTCTAAATTGAACTTCAGGAATCGACTTTTGAATCCTGAGAAAATCCTCGCAAATACTGAGAATCCTTTGTATTTGCTCACAGGATGAGGACATCGCTGGCTAGACCCAGCATTTACTGCCCCATCCCTAATTACCCAGAGGGTAGTTAGAGTCAACCACATTGCTGTGGGTCTGGAGTCACATGTAGGCCAGACCAGGTAAAGATGGCAGTTTCCATCCCTCAAGGACATGAGTGAACCAGATGGGTTTTTCCCACAACGGACTCATGGTCATCGTGGGATCCTTAATTCCAGATTTTTATTGAATTCCAATTAGATTACATTACAGTGTAGAAACAGGCCCTTCGGCCCAACAAGTCCACACTGACCCACCGAAGCACAACCCACCCATTACCTAACACTACAGACAATTCCTACAGACTGTGGGAGGAAACCAGAGCACCCAGAGGAAACCCACACAGACACGGGGAGAACGTGCAAACTCCACACAGACAGTTGCCTGAGGCAGGAATTGAACCCAGGTCTCTGGTGCTGTGAGGCAGCAGTGCTAACCATTGTGCCACCGTGCCGCCCACAAATTCCAGTGTCTATTGTGGCAGGATTTGAACCCAGTTCCCAGAACATTGCCTGAGTCTCTAGATTAACAGTCCAGTGATAATAACGCAAGGCCATTGTGTACCCCAAGGTGCTTCATAGAGACATTATGAAACAAGGTATGATAGCGAGCCACGCAAGGAGGCATTAGGCACAAGCACATTAGATTAGATTAGATCAAATTACTTACAGTGTCGAAACAGGCCCTTCGGCCCAACAAGTCCACACCGAGCTGCCGAAGCGTAACCCACCCAGACCCATCCTCTTACATTAACCCCTTTACCCTAACACTATGGGCAATTTAGCACGGCCAATTCACCTAACCTGCACATTTTTTTTGGACTGTGGGAGGAAACCGGAGCACCCGGAGGAAACCCACACAGACACGGGGAGAATGTGCAAACTCCACACAGAGAGTTGCCTGAGGTGGGAATTGAACCTGGGTCTCTGGCAGCTGTGAGGCAGCAGTGCTAACCACTGTGCCACCGTCAAGAGTGTGTTGTAAAGGAAGCGAGGGAATTCTGGGTAGCACAGCCACTAATGGCATAGCAACCAAAATCAGAAATAAGAGGCCAGGTTTAAGGCAGTTTCGATGTCTCCGAGGGTTATGGGACAGGTTGTGGTTTCCTAGATAAGGATGAAGAGAAGGGCAAGGGTTTAATGAGTAAGTCATGCTTTGACTGGGAGCCCACATCTATCCACATCTCTGTATGCAATGGAAGAGTCCAGGCCTTGCTATGATTTCAAACACGGGCAGCAGAGTTTCGGTGAACCTCGAGTCCATGAAGGTTAGGAACCCGAGAGCAAATTTCAGGAAGGAACCCGACAGATTGGAAAGGGAAAAGCTATGGGCGGGCGGGGCATCCAATCAGAATGCTTTTTTTCAAAGACAGGCGATGTGAGTGGAACTGTGCTGTCCACTCAATGGGAAACCACTAACTCTGTGAGGTGCTCTTTGTGATGGGCAGAGAATTGGCAATGAAAAGAGGCTATATAGATTGATACTCATGGTAAAGATATTGTTCTGTGATGTGGACAGTGGTCCTGATTACGCCTGAAGGAAATGGTGACTCTCAGGGTAATGAAGACCACCGTGAACTCTGTCGTTGTGATATTCTTAACTATCGGGAACTTTTTTAAGCTGTTAGTTATTTGCTGTTTACAAGGGGATGGGACATAATCAATGTGCATAGATGTACATATTAGAGTTTTTTTAATGGTGATGACACGATGTGCTGATATTCATTAAACATTCTCTGTGTTGATGTACTTGGCTGTTGCATGTAATTCCTGATGAAGGGCTTATGCCCGAAACGTTGACTCTCCTGCTCTTCGGATGCTGCCTGTCCTGCTGTGCTTTTCCAGCACCTGCAGTCGCAACTGTTGAATGACCAACAAGAGGGTCATCTCCAGGCAGTCAGTCAGCACAGTTATCCTGGGATGACATTGCGAATCATCGCTGAAATGATCTGAGCAGCTCAATCATTCACCCCCGCACCCCCCAGCTGAAACATCACCCCAGCTTTGGGACATTCTGAAACAAACCAGGAGGAAACCACGTCTTTATCCCTTTTTCCCTTTTTCATTTGTGGGAAGTGGACATCGCTGGTGGAGCCAGTGTTCATTACACGTAATTGCCCAGAGGGCAGTTAAGAGCCTTTGCTATGGGTCTGGAGTCATATACAGAGTCATAGAATCCCTACGGTGCAGAAGGAGGCCATTCAGCCCATCCCTAGTCTGCACCGACCCTCCTAAGTGCGTCCCAACTATACCCATAACCCGACATGGGTTTTGTTTTTCACAGCCATGGCTACCCACCAACCCAGGGCCATTCTTAGCATTTCACAGAGTTTCTCAAGAAGGCTCAGTTTCATATCCTAGAATCCCTGCAGTGTGGAAACAGGCCATTCGGTCCATATTGACCCTCCCACCCAGACCAACCACTATTCACCCCCCCCCAACCCCATCCCTGTACCACTGCATTTCCCACGGCCAATCCAGCCAAACCTGCACCTCATTGGACCTTGAGAGGAGAACCCAGATCCCTGGCGCTGTGAGTCCCAGTGTGCTGCCCATAGCCCAGACCAGGTAAGGATGGCAGCTTTATTCCCTGAGGGACATTAGTGAACCAGGTGGGTTATTCTGACAATCAACAATGGTTTCGTGGTCATCATTAGACTCTTAATTCCAGATTGCTTTGAGTTCTCTCCTTCACTTGATGCTCACAGTGTGTTTTTTAAATTTTATTCAACAATACACATTTTTCAAAACGATTAGCATTAATAGCTGTATCTAGAGAAACAGCAATTCTACAAGGGAGAGGATTAGATTAGATTACTTACAGTGTGGAAACAGGCCCTTCGGCCCAACAAGTCCACACCGCCCCGCCGAAGCGTAACCCACCCATACCCCTACTTCTACCCCTTACCTAACACTACGGGCAATTTAACATGGCCAATTCACCTGACCTGCACATCTTTGGACTGTGGGAGGAAACCGGAGCACCCAGAGGAAACCCACGCAGACACAGGGAGAACGTGCAAACTCCACACAGTCAGTCGCCTGAGGCGGGAATTGAACCCAGGTCTCTGGCGCTGTGAGGCAGCAGTGCTAACCACTGTGCCACCGTGCCGCCCAAGCCCCAAACCCTAGCCTTCAACCAGTTTTCAGGGAAATGAGGGCAAACGTCAAATCCAGTTTCAATCATTACAAAACAGTAAGTACATATAAGACAGTCCAATTACATTAAAAAGTGCATAAAATATAGACCCCCAGTAACCCAGCAAGCCCCCTGTCCCTCCCACCTTACGGCTATTCTAAGGCAGCCCGCCCCTGCACCCCTTCCAGCTCTCGGTCCACCCCATGCCCCTGCCAGTTCTCGGTCCATCCCGTGCCCCTGCCAGTTCTCAGTCCACCCCATGCCCCTTCCAGCTCTCAGTCCATCCCATGTCCCTTCCAGCTCTTGGTCCACCCCATGCCCCTGCCAGTTCTCAGTCCACCCTGACACACCTTCCGACCCCCTCAAGGACAGCCCGTCTTGCTTCCCTCACAGAGTATTTTTTTTTCTCTTTTTTTTCTGTTCTCTTTAATTTTACCCCCACATTACCGCCTACTTATGGCAGTGCTTATTTTTCCCCTGCACCCAGGTTGTGTGTGTGCAGACACAGAGAAAGACACTAGGTGCACAAATCTTTATTTAGTTTCGGATGTGGAGATGCCGGTGTTGGACTGAGGTGTGCAAAGTTAAAAATCACACAACACCAGGTTATAGTCCAACAGGTTTATTTGGAAGCACACTCGCTTTCAGAGCGACGCCCCTTCATCGACCTGATGAAGGAGCAGCGCTCCGAAAGCTAGTGCTTCCAACTAAACCTGTTGGACTTTAACCTGGTGTTGTGTGATTTTTAACTTTACTCAGTTTCCACCACCAGGAAGAAAAGAAACACCCAAGTGAGCAGTGACAAGCAGTGCCCTTCACATCAAAGGGTAATGCTGTGTGATCAAACAGTGAAGGGGAGGGCAGGGATCAACTCAAAATAGAGTTGGACGGGGAAATAATGCACTCCACTCCCTGCGGCCTCTAGTGTATTGCACATCTTTGGCCGACGCTGATTGACCATCCCTTTTGTTGGTCAATCGTGCTCAGCTTGAATTGATATTTCCAAATCTATTCTGAAGTTGCTGTTTCATTCTCAATCCTTCAGTCTGCATCCTGGAGTTGAAACAGATTCTAGTACTACAGCAATAATATCTCAAGGGCCCCTTTTGAGCTTTATCCCTCTAAGTTAATCGAGAGCTTAATTGCAATGAAATAACATTTGCTAGCTCCGATTTCCTCTTGACTTTGACAAGGGCTGTCCAATTTATACATACCCCTATTCAAACAGATCTGCAGTCCCACTGAGTCAGACTTTTTCCATCAAAATTCGATCCCACACAGCCAATATCTCACTGCATTCATCATCCTGTTCACTCTGAGAGATTGTGATCATTGTCTCTTTAACCCAATTATCTTGCTTGTTTTATAGATCTGTCATGATAATAATTCCATGACTGTTAATTAGAGTATAAATGTCCCAATTGAATTGTATGCCAGATATTTGAGCCCTTTGGCTTGTAAAATTAGATTACTTCATCAGCCACTGTGAAACTGCAAACAGGTTTCAGAAATCTATCTGAATTCCTCATGCAAATACTCAGCTTACTGCTGGGTCATGGACTGGATATTTTGTCGCACTTAACTCCGAACTGACTCTAGCCTCTTGCATGAGTGTGATGGGATACTCCCCACTTGCCTGGCTGGGGGCAGCCCCAACAACACTCGAGAAGCTCAAACCCATCCAAGGCAAGCAGTCCAGTTGATTGGCACCCCAGCCATTACCTCCAATATCCACCCCCTCCACCATTGATGTTCAGGAGCAGCATGGCGTACCAAAGAAACTCACCAAAGACCCTCCGACACCACCTTGTAAACCCACGACCACTTCTGTCTGGAAGGACAAGGGCAGCAGATACAATTTCCCCTCCAAGCCACTCACCATCCTGACTTGGAAATAACCCCCTCCCCACCCCGTATCCGCAGGTGATACATTCCAAGGCCTGAAACCAGGGATAGTTGAGGATCCTATCATTCAAATGGGAAATTTACCACCCGGCAGCCCCCTGGAATTATTTCTGGAATGTTCCATGTAATATTTTCGCTAATCCACGGATAACTGAAACTGCAGAGACCGCATCCGTGGATATGGGGTTTCTCCTATATATCGCCGTTCCTTCCCTGTCACTGGGTCACAATCCTGGAATTCCCCTCCCTCAGGGCATTGTGGGTTAACCCACAGCAGGTGGACTGCAGCGGTTCAAGAAGGCAGCTCACCCCCCACCTTCTCAAGGAGGCAACTAGGGACGGGTAATACATGCTGGGCCCAGCCAGTGACATCTGTTATCCCACAGAAGGATAAGAAGAAATTAAAATTTCCTTTTTCTCACTTAAACAACTTCAAGATCAAAGACACAAATGAATCTTCAATTAGCGTCATAGAGTCATAGAGATATACAACATGGAAACAGACCCTTCAGTCCAACTTGTCCACGCTGACCAGATATCCCAACCTAATCTAGTCCCATTTGCCAGCATTTGGCCCAAATCCCTCTATATCCTTTTTATTCATAAACCCATCCAGATGTCTTTTAAATGTTCTTATTATATCATCCTTCACCACGTCCTCCATACACGTACCACTCTCTACATGAAACAGTTGTCCCTTAGGTCCCTTTTAAATCTTTCCCCTTTCACCTTAAACCTATGCCCTCTAGTTCGGGACTCCCCCACCCCAGGGAAAAGACCTTGTCCATTCCTGATAAAGGGCTTTTGCCCGAAACGTCGACTCTCCTGCTCCTCAGATGCTGCCTGACCTGCTGTGGTTTTCCAGCACCCCACTCTTGACTCTATTCTCCAACATCTGTAGTCCTCACTTTCCCCTTGTCTATTTACCCTATCCATGTCCCTCATGAATTTATAAACCTCTATGAGGTCACCCCTCAGCCTCCGATGTTCCAGGGAAAACAGCCCCAGCCTGTTCAGCCCCTCCCTTTAACTCAAACCTTCAACATCCTTGTAAATCTTTTCTGAACACTTTCAAGTTCCACAACATCCTTCCCATAGCAGAGAGACCAGAAGTGAATGCAGTATTCCAATAGAGGCCTAACCAATGTCCTACACCTCTGCAACATGACCTCCCAACATGTACTTGAGGAAAGAAGGGGAAAAAAGGAACTGATTTCTCTGCAAAGGTTAGCATTATAAGGAAAGTACTTTAGACAATAGGTTATTTTTGAAGATAAATGGAGAAAAGCAGAGGAAATTCTTTTTATTATGTTCTGGCTTGTGTGTCCCTGTTAGAATTCTCACACCATTGTTCCTGAAGTCTTGCAAATGCAGCTTGCTCGGCAAATACAATCCTGAGATGTTTCTTTAATCAATCACTCTTCCAAGAGGACAAATAAGTTCCATCCTGGACTGAGGTAGAAGGTTTCCCGTTCGGACACTGGAGGTTCCAGAGGGCAGTTTCTCCCCAGCAGGCTTTCCTCCGACTGAACCAAACAAAATCTTCAAAGCCCACGGTGAATGTACCCCTGACCTCTTTTTAAATAAACCACTTCAAGTATTTCTGCAAAACTCGAAATAAATTCCCTTTTCCACAGCCCTTCAAAAGTTAAGGCCTCCAGACAATATGGAGTGTAACATGTCATCATAATCAGGAAGGCTCATGGGATGTTGGCCTGTATTCCAAGGGGGTTGGAGTATGAGAAGTCTTACCACAACTGTACAAGGTGCTGGGGAGTTGGCCTGTATTCCAAGGGGGTTGGAGTATGAGAAGTCCTACTGCAACTGTACAAGATGCTGGGGAGACCACATCTGGAGCAGCTTTGTTCCCTTATTTAAGGAAAGATATCATTTCATTGGATGCAGGAGGTTCACTAAGATGGTCCCAGTTTGGAGGGATTGTCTTATGAACAAATGCTGAACAGTTTGGGATTCTATACACTGCAGTTTAGAAGAATGAGAGAGGTGATCTCCTTGAAACATATAGGATTCTTAAAGGGCTTGACAGGGTCAATGCTGAGAGAATGTTTCCCTTCGTGGGAGAGTCCAGTACCAGATGGACTCTGGTGCTGGAGGATATGACAGCGCCAAGGTAAGACTGAGATGAGGGGGAGTTTCTTTGGAACATCTTGTCACTGAGAGGAGTGTGAGCAGCTCCCTGTATATTTAAGGCTGAGATAGAGAGATTCTTGATCAGTCAGGCAATCAAGGGATCTTTTTTCATTTATTCATGGGGTGTGAGTGTCACTGTCTCTAGGCCATTATTTATTGCCCATCCCTAATTGCCCAGAGGGTAGTTAAGAGTCAACCCCATTGCTGTGGATCTGGAGTCACGTGTAAGCCAGCCCAGGTAAAGATGGCGGTTTCTTCCCTAAAGGACACTAGTGAACCAGATGGGATTTTCCGACAATCGTCAATGGTTTCCCTTTAAACCCTTTAATGGCTTTTTTTTTCATGAATTCAAATTACTGGGAAAGGTCAGGAATATGGACATGAGGATTGTCAGAACAGCCATGATCCTATTGAGTGTTAGAGTAGCCCTGAGGGGCCGAATGGCCTACTCTAGTTCCTGGATCATAAGCTTATTACTAGAATCAACTCACTGTAGCCTTTCCATTTTTTTTTATTTGTCTCCGTGTTACTTTAAGAATATTGAGGCACTGGAGAAGATGGAGAAATTTGCAAAAATGTTAACAAGGGACAAGAGATGTGAAATATTAGAAAGAAATAAGGCAGACTGAAGTTGTTTACAGAAAAGCTGTTTGTACAGATACCTAATTGAAGTCTAGGAAATTATGAACAGATAGATGTTTTATGTTCACTGGCTTACCAGAAGCAGTAGCCATAAAAACAAAAAGGTCATGATTGCACTGAAGAAATAATTCAGGAGTAACATCTGAACTCAGTGAGCAGGGGATTTGTCAGTATCAGCTTTTTATCACACTCAAGGTGAAAGCAGGCAAGTGTATGAGGGAGCGAGGATACGAATGGATTTAGACTTGAGAGTAACTGCAAGGGAAATGTCAGTATTGACCAAATTAGAGTCATAGAGTCATAGAGATATACAGCATGGAAACAGATCCTTCGGTCCAACCTGTCCATGCCGACCAGATATCCCAACCCAATCTAGTCCCACCTGGCCCAAATCCCTCCAAACCCTTCCTATTCATATACCCATCCAAATGGCTCTTAAATGTTGTAATTGTACCAGCCTCCACCACATCCTCTGGCAGCTCATTCCACACCCGTACCACCCTCTGTGTGAAAAAGTTGCCCCTTAAGTACCTTTCATATCTTTCCCCTCTCACCCTAAACCTATGCCCTCTAGTTTTGGACTCCTTAATCCCCAGGAAAAGACTTTGTCTATTTATCCTATCCATGCACCTCATAATTTTGTAAACTTCTAGAAGGTCACCCCTCAGCCTCTGACGCTCCTGGGTAAACAGCCCCAGCCTGTTCAGCCTCTCCCTATAGCTCAAATCCTCCAACCCTTGTAAATCTTTTCTGAACCCTTTCAAGTTTCACATCATCTTTCTGATAGGAAGGAGACCAGATTGCACATAATATTCCAACAGTGGCCTAACCAATGTCCAGTACAGCCGCAACATGCCCTCCCAACTCCTGTACTCAATACTCTGACCAATAAAGGAAAGTATACCAAACGCCTTCTTCATTATCCTATCTCCCTGCGACTCCACTTTCAAGGAGCTATGAACCTGCACTCCAAGGTCTCTTTGTTCAGCAACACTCCCTAGGACTTTACCATTAAGGCCCTCCATTTTGCCAGAGCGGCGAGCAGAGAAGGAGGAGCGAAGCCAGGGCTGCCGGGAAGGTAAGGGCTAAATTTATATTTGGGCAGTGGCGAAACCCGAAATACTACACGGGTAGTATCTCCCTCCCACCCCCCCCGCCCCCCCCCCGCCCCCCCGCCGAACGGAAGAAAAAGACCCTGTAAGGTAAGGCTTTTATTTCTTATCTTTCTTTTTCATGTATTTAAGTGCATTGTTTGGTTTTAGTTGGTTGATATAAAGCTAAGGCTGACGATGACAAGGGACCTCAGACCCGTGACATGTGCCTCTTGCCTGATGTGGGAGCTCAGGGACGTGGCTGATGTTCCCGACTCTTACACTTGGAAGAAGTGTGTCCAGCTGCAGCTCTTGTTTGACCACATGACGGCTCTGGAGCTGTGGACGGACTCACTGTGGAGCATCCGCGAGGCTGACGAGGTCGTGGGTAGTACGTCTGGCCAACTGGTCACACCGCAGGTTAGAGTTGCTGAGGGAGACAGTGAATGGGTGACCAAAAAGCAGAGATAAAGTAGGAAGGCAGTGCTGGTGTCTCCTGTGGTCATCTCCCTCCGAAACAGGTGGTGATGGCTCACCGGGGGAGGGAAGCAGTTGCCAGGATCATGGCACCGTGGTGGGCACTGCTGTTCAAAAGGGCGGGAAAAAGACTCATAGGACCATAGTCATAGGGGATTCTATTGTGAGGGGAGTAGATAGGCGGTTCTGTGGCTGAAAACGGGACTCCCGTATGGTATGTTGTCTCCTCAGGAGCTCGGGGGTCAGGGATGTCACCGATTGGCTGCAGAGCATTCGAAAAGGGGAGGGTGAACAGCCAGTTGTTTTGGTGCTTATAGGCACCAATGATATAAGTGAAAAACGAGATGAGGTCCTGAAGAAGAATTCAGGGAGCTAGGAAAGAAGTTAAAGGGGAGGACCTCAAAGGAAGTGATCTCGGGATTACCACCAGTGCCACGTGCTAGTCAGTGTAGAAATGAAAAAAATAGGCAGGATGAACACGTGGCTTGAGAGATGGTGTAGGAGGGAGGGGTTCAGATTTGTTGGACATTGCGACCGGTTCTGGGGAAAGTGGTGCTATTACAAAAGGGACAGTCTACATCTGAACCAGACTGGAACCGATGTCCTTGGGGGAGTTTTTGATCCTGCTGTTGGGGAGGTTTTAAACTAATGTGGCAGGGGACTGGGGACCAGAAGAGTAAACAAGTAGGCAGCGAGGTGGAGACTGGAGACTGTGAGAATTATGAAGATAACATTAATAAAAGGGAAGAGTAGGCAGAGAGCAGGTGAACGTAAAAGCACTGGTGGCCTGAAATGCATCTACTTTAATGCGAGGAGTATAGTGGGTCAGGCAGATGAACTTAGGGCTTGGATTGGTGCCTGGGAGTATGACATTATTGCCAGAGACTTGGTTGAAGGAAGGGCATGATGATTGGTAAATGAATGTTCCAGGATATAGACGCTTCAGACAGGACAGGGAGGGAAGTAAAAGAGGGGGTGGAGTTGCATTGCTGGTCAGGGAAGATATCACGGCTGTGCTAAAGGAGCACACTATGGAGGGCTGGAGCAGTGAGGCATTAAGGGTGGAGCTGAGAAATAAGAAGGGTGCAGTTACATTGTTGGGGCTGTATTACATTTGGGCAGTGGCTAAACCCGAAATACTACACGGGTAGTATCTCCCTCCCGCCCCCTC
Organism: Chiloscyllium punctatum; assembly: GCF_047496795.1. Classification (NCBI taxonomy): domain Eukaryota; kingdom Metazoa; phylum Chordata; class Chondrichthyes; order Orectolobiformes; family Hemiscylliidae; genus Chiloscyllium; species Chiloscyllium punctatum. Next base: position 120,063,639 of record NC_092746.1, on the reverse strand, counting down.
CTCTGAACGGAAGAAAAAGACCCTGTAAGGTAAGGCGTGAGGTAGAAGAACAAATAGGTAAACAGAATATGAACAGATGTAGAGGCAATAGGGAAGTGGTGATGGGAGATTTTAATTTTCCCAACATTGACTGGGATACACTTAGTGTCAGAGGTCTGGATGGAGTAGAATTTGGACAAAATGTCCAGGAGAGTTTTCTAGAGCAGTATGTCAATAGCCCGACGAGGGAAGGGGCCATATTGGACCTGGTACTGGGAACGAGCCAGGACAGGTGGTAGAAGTTGCGGTGGGGGATTTCTTTGGGAACAGTGACCACAATTCCGTAAGTTTTAGAATACTCATAGATAAAGAAGAGAGTGGTCCTAAGGGAAGATTATTAAACTGGGCCAAGGCCAATTATATCAAAATTAGGCAGGAGCTGGGAAATGTGGATTGGACACAGCTATTTGAAGGGAAGTCCACATTTGAGATGTGGGAGGTTTTCAAAGATAGGTTAAAGGTAGTGCAGGATAGGCATGTCCTGTTGAAGACAAAGGATAGGAAGGGGAAGATTCGTGAACTGTGGATGACAGGAGAAATTGTACAACTAGCCAAGAGGAAAAGGGAAGCGTACATAAGGTCTAGGCAGCTGAGAACAGAACAGGCCCTGGAGGAATATCGGGAGAGTAGGACAAGTCTTAAACAAGGAATCAAGCGGGCTAAAAGGGGTCATGAAATAGCTTTAGTTAGCAGAATTAAGGAAAATCCCAAAGCATTTTATTCTTATATAAGAAGCGGGTAACTAGAGAAAGGATTGGTCCACTAAAAGATAATGAAGGAAGGCTGTGTGCTGTATCTGAGAGAATGGGTGAGATTCTGAATGATTACTTTGCATCAGTGTCCACTGAGGAGAGGAACATGATGAATCTTGAGATAAGGGGCAGCACGGTGGCACAGTGGTTAGCACTGCTGCCACACAGCGCCAGAGACCCGGATTCAATTCCCGCCTCAGGCGACTGTCTGTGTGGAGTTTGCACATTCTCCCCGTGTCTGCGTTGGTTTCCTCTGGGTGCTCCGGTTTCCTCCCACAGTCCAAAGGTGTGCAGGTCAGGTGAATTGACCATGCTAAATTGCCCGTAGTGTTGGGTGAAGGGGTAAATGTAGGGGAATGGGTCTGGGTGGGTTGCTCTTTGGAGGGTCGGTGTGGACTTGTTGGGCCGAAGGGCCTGTTTCCACACTTTAACTAATCTAATCTAATTAAGTGTATAAGTCCTGCCCTAATTTGACTTTCCAAAATGCAGCACCTTGCATCTATTGAAATTAAACTCCATTTGCAAATCCGACAAAGATCAATCCAATAAAGGAATCCAATTCGGAAAGCAAAAACCACCTTGGAGCCATTCCGTATCGCTAATTAACAAAGTCACAAAAAATAAGGGGTCACCCATTTAAGACTGGAAGGTGAAGTAATCAGATCAGCCATGATCCTATTTGCTATAAATTCTGTGCCTTACAATTGTGTACTTCACTATCACCTGATGAAGGAGTGGCGCTCCCAAAACTAGCGCTTCCAATTAAACCTGTTGGACTATAACCTCATGTTGTGTGATTTTTAGCTTTGTACATCCCAGTCCAACACTGGCATCTCCAAATCATGATCCTATTGAAACAGGCTCGAGGGGCTGAATGGCCTCCTTCTGCTCCTAATTTGTATGTTACATGCAAACAAGAGGAAATAAAGCGAGGCAAGGATTACTGTCTGAAATTGTTGAACTCAGTTTTGAATCCAGACGGTTGGGGAGTGTCCAATTGTGTTCTGGAACATCTGCCAATTGTGTTCTGGGGTGGCACGGTGGCACAGTGGTTAGCACTGCTGCCTCACAGCGCCAGAGACCTGGGTTCAATTCCCGCCTCAGGCGACTGACTGTGTGGGGTTTGCACATTCTCCCCGTGTCTGCGTGGGTTTCCTCCGGGTGCTCCGGTTTCCTCCCACAGTCCAAAAATGTGCAGGTTAGGTGAATTGGCCACGCTAAATTGCCCATAGTGTTAGGTGTAGGGGAGTGGGTCTGGGTGGGTGCGCTTCGGCGGGTCAGTATGGACTTGTTGGGCCGAAGGGCCTGTTTCCACACTGTAAGTAATCTAATCTAATCCCAAAAGTAGAGCGGTTACATGAAGAACGAGGTGGAGGTTTAGAATGACAGGTATTTATTTCCGATTTATGTTTATTTAGCCGCGAACAAATTAATCTTGGAAACAATTGGAATGATACAATAACAACTATTTACAGCAGCTTAAATAAACATTCACACAGGCAGGTGTGGGCTTGAGAAATACCATTCAAAGATTCAGTACTTGCTTTTATACACATGGCATTATTTACAGTGTTGGCATTTCCAAACCATTCTGGCTTGTTGCTTTTCCTCACAAGATTCCTGAACCATAACAGACCCTGGGACGACAGCACTCCCGAGAATGCTGCATTGTGGGGAGTTCGCCAAAATTCGCAGCATTGTCTGACCACACAGGAAAATAAAGCAGCACGCATTCCGTCGCCAAGGGCTTTCCCAGCCAGTGGAACACTACTGAGGAGCAGTCACAAAGCACAAAGAACCTTCCAGCACAGGAACAGGCACTTCGGCCCTCCAAGCCTGTGCGAATCAGATCCTCTATCTAAACCCGTCGCCTATTTCTGAAGGATTTGTATCCCTCTGCTACCTGTCCACTCTTGTATCTGTCTAGGTACATCTTAAATGAAGAGTGACAGTAATAGGGTGATTGTTATGGGAGACTTTAACTTTCCTGATATTGATTGGGAAAGCTATAGCTCCAGTTCGTTAGATGGGTCAGTGTTTGTGCAATGTGTGCAGGAGAGTTTCCTGACACAATATGTAGATAAGCCAACAAGAGGTGAGGCCATACTGGATTTGGTTCTGGGTAACGAACCAGGCCAGGTATTAGAACTAGAGGTAGGTGAGCACTTTGGGGACAGTGACCACAATTCGGTGATTTTTACACTCGTGATGGAGAGGGATAAGTGTGTACTACAGGGCAAGAGTTATAGCTGGGGGCAGGGAAAGTATGATGCGTTGAGGCATGACTTAGGATGTGTGGATTGGAAAAGTAGATTCCAAGGCAAGAGCGTAATTGATATGTGGAACTTGTTCAAGGAGCAACTATTGAGTGTCCTTGATAAGTACGTACCTATCAGGCAGGGAGGAAAGGGTCGTGTGAGGGAGCCGTGGTTTAATAAGGAATTGGAATCCCTTGTTAAATGGAAGAGGGCGGCCTTTGTAAAGATGAGGCGTGAAGGTTCAATAGGGGCGATTGAGAGTTATAAGGTAGCCAGGAAGGACCTGAAGAGAGAGCTAAGAGCAGCAAGGAGGGGACATGAAAGGTCCTTAGTTGGTAGGATTAGGGAAAACCCTAAGGCTTTCTATAGGTATGTTAGGAATAAAAGAATGACGAGGGAAGGAATAGGTCCAATCAAGGATAGTAATGGGAAGCTGCATGTGGAGGCTGAAGAGATTGGGGAGGCACTGAATGAATACTTTTCGTCAGTATTCACTCAGGAACAGGACATTGTTGTCGATATGAATACTGAGGCACGAATAAGTAGAATGGATGGCTTTGAGATATGTAGAGAAGAGGTGTTGGAAATTCTGGCAAGGGTGAAAATAGATAAGTCCCCTGGGCCTGATGGCATTTATCCTAGGATTCTCCGGGAAGCAAGGGAGGAGATTGCAGAGCCATTGGCCTTGATTTTTGTGTCCTCTTTGTCTACAGGAGTAGTGCCAGAGGACTGGAGGCTAGCAAACGTGGTTCCCTTGTTCAAGAAGGGGAGTAGGGATAATCCTAGTAACTATAGGCCAGTGAGTCTCACTTCTGTTGTGGGCAAAGTCTTAGAGAAAATTGTAAGGGATAGGATTTATGCACATCTGGATAAGAATAATGTGATCAAGGATAGTCAGCATGGTTTTGTGAAGGGCAGGTCATGCCTCACAAACCTTATTGAATTCTTTGAGAAGGTGACTAAGGAGGTAGATGAGGGGAAAGTGGTAGATGTGGTATATATGGATTTTAGTAAGGCGTTTGATAAGGTCCCCCATGGTAGACTACTGCAGAAAATACAGAGATATGGCATTGAGGGTGAGTTGGAGGTTTGGATTAGGAATTGGCTGGCTGGAAGAAGACAGAGGGTAGTAGTTGATGGCAAAGGATCATCTTGGAGTGCCGTCACTAGCGGTGTTCCGCAAGGATCTGTTTTGGGACCATTGCTGTTTGTCATTTTTATAAATGACCTGGAGGAAGGGTTAGAAGGTTGGGTGAGCAAGTTTGCGGATGATACGAAAGTCGGAGGAGTTGTAGACAGTGAGGAAGGATATGGCAGGTTACAGCGGGATATAGAGAAGCTGCAGAGCTGGGCAGAAAGGTGGCAAATGGAGTTCAATGTAGCTAAGTGTGAGGTGATTCACTTTGGTAAGAGTAATAAAAAGATGGGGTACTGGGCTAATGGTCGGATACTTGGTAGTGTGGAAGAGCAGAGGGATCTTGGTGTCCATGTACACAGATCTCTGAAAGTTGCCACCCAGGTAAATAGTGCAGTGAAGAAGGCATATGGCGTACTGGCTTTTATTGGTAGAGGAATTGAGTTCCGGAGTCCTGAGGTCATGCTGCAGTTGTATAAGACTCTGGTGCGGCCGCATCTGGAATATTGTGTGCAGTTTTGGTCGCCATACTATAGGAAGGATGTGGAACGGGTGCAGAGGAAGTTTACCAGGATGTTGCCTGGTATGGTAGGAAGATCCTATGAGGAAAGGCTGAGGCACTTGGGGTTGTTTTCATTGTAGAAAAGAAGGTTTAGGGGTGACTTGATAGAGGTGTACAAGATGATTAGGGGGTTAGATAGGGTTGACAGTGAGAACCTTTTTCCACGTATGGAGTCAGCTATTACAAGGGGGCATAGCTTTAAATTAAGGGGGGGTAGATATAGGACTGATGTTAGGGGTAGGTTCTTCACTCAGCGAGTCGTTAGTTCATGGAATGCCCTGCCAGTAGCAGTGGTGGACTCTCCCTCTTTATGGGTATTTAAGCGGGCATTGGATAGGTATATGGAGGATAGTGGGTTAGTGTAGGTTAGGTGGGCTTTGATCGGCGCAACATCGAGGGCCGAAGGGCCTGTACTGCGCTGTATTCTTCTATGTTCTATGTTCTATGTTCTAAATTGAGTGGAGAACATACTTAGGGCGATGTGACTAAGAGCCAGGGAAAGAAGACATGGATACACCTCCAAACAGTATAATGTTGGAGAAAATGTTATAAATGAATAAATCATAGCAGCATATAAAAGGACTAGAGTAAGGGTGACTTTAATCTTCATGTTAATTGGGTCAATCAAGTTGGAAAGGGTTGGAATGAATTCATAGACAATATCACCGAGAACACTATGACATGGAGCCAACCAGGAGAACAGGCTTACTTGGATCTGGCAAGAGGGAATGAGGTAAATTTAACCAATGAACTGAGAGTAGAAGCTCCGTTAGGAAGTAGTTATCATAACATAACAGGCTTTAATATTCAGCGTGAGTGTGAGAAAATGCTGCTGTGCAGGACATTAGTGAGGCCACGATTGGAATATTGCGTGCGATTCTGGTCTCCCTCCGACAGAAAGGATGTTGTGAAACTTGACAGAGTTCAGAAAAGGATGTTGCCAGGGTTGGGGGATCTGAGCTACAGGGAGAGGCTGAACAGGCTGGGGCTGTTTTCCCTGGAGCGTCAGAGGCTGAGGGGTGACCTTATAGAGGTTTATAAAATCATGAGGGGCGTGGATAGGATAAATGGACAAGGTTTTTTTCCCCTGGATGCGGGAGTCCAGAACTAGAGGGCATAGGTTTAGGGTGAGAGGGGAAAGATATAAAAAGGACCTAAGGGGCAATTTTTTTCACGCAGAGGGTGGTACGTGTATGGAATGAGCTGCCAGAGGAAGTGGTGGAGACTGACACAATGTAAGAGGCATTTGGATGGGTATATGAATAGGAAGGGTTTGGAGGGATGCTGGCAGGTGGGACTAGAGTGGGTTGGGATGGATGAGTTGGACCGAAGGGTCTGTTTCTGTGCTGTACATCTCTATGACTCTATGACTTGGGTGAGAAACAACTGTGTTTAACTTAAACAAAAGGAATTACAGTGAAATGAAGATGGAGTTAGCGAAAGTGGTCCTGGACGCTGGATTAGCAGGAATGACAGTAAGCAAGCAATGAAGCACTCTCTGAAAATATCTCACTAAGGAGGAAAGATGCAAAGGGATGCGTAAACCAATCATGGCTAACCAAGGAAATTAAGGAGGGTGTCAAGTTGAAAGACATGGCATATAAAGACGCAAAAGTGAGTGACAGCCCCTTGGACTGGAATAAATGCAGAATCTAACAAAGAAGGATGGGAAAACTAATAAAGAGAGAGGAAATAAACCATGAGACCAAACTTGTGAGGGAGATAAAAGCTGACAGTAAGAGCTTCTTTAAATACAGAGGGACCTCGATTATCCGAATACCAATTATCCCAAAATTGGATTTTCCGAAGGACATCTTGAGATCCCGACAGACACATTACATCAAAGACGTGTGTCTGACACTGATCGTGTTGTTTGTTTACAGTGATTAAAGGTGCTGCCGGGACAGTCCAGGGTCAGGGGCGTGGGGGTGGTGTTGGGCATGGTTGGGTGGGGGGGGGGGGGGCAGTGTTGGGGGCAGGGGGAGGTGTTGGACAGGGTTGGGGAGGGCTGTCTTTGGAGCAGGGGAAGGTGTTGGACAGCGTTGGGGGGGTGGGGGCAGTGTTGGGGCGGGGGAGGTATTGGACAGCGTTGGGGGGCGGTGTTGGGGGCAGGGGGAGGAGTTGGACAGGGTTGGGGGGGCTGTCTTTGGGGCAGGGGGAGGTGTTGGACAGCGTTGGGGGGGTGGGGGCAGTGTTGGGGGCAGGGGGAGGTGTTGTACAGGGTTGGGGGTGGGGCGGTGTTGGGGGGGAGGTGTTAGACAGGGTTGGGGAGGTAGGAGTAGTTTTGGGGGGTGGGGGAGGTGTTGGACAAGGTTGGGGGGGTGGGGGCGGTGTTGGGGGGCAGGGGGAGGTGTTGGACAGCGTTGGGGGGGTGGGGGCAGTGTTGGGGCGGGGGAGGTATTGGACAGCGTTGGGGGGCGGTGTTGGGGGCAGGGGGAGGAGTTGGACAGGGTTGGGGATGTGGGGGTGGTTTTGAGGGGCAGGGGGAGGTGTTGGACTGGGTTGGGGTGGTGTTGGGGGCAGGGGGAGGTGTTGGACAGGGTTGGGGTGAGGGCAGTGTTGGCGGCGGGGAGGTGTTGGGGGTGGGGGAGGTGTTGGCGGCGGGGAGGTGTTGGGGGTGGGGGAGGTGTTGGAGGCGGGGGAGGTGTTGGTGGTGGGGGTGGTGTTGGCGGCGGGGGAGGTGTTGGACAGGGTTGGGGTGAGGGCAGTGTTGGCGGCGGGGAGGTGTTGGGGGTGGGGGAGGTGTTGGCGGCGGGGAGGTGTTGGGGGTGGGGGAGGTGTTGGCGGCGGGGAGGTGTTGGGGGTGGGGGAGGTGTTGGAGGCGGGGGAGGTGTTGGTGGTGGGGGTGGTGTTGGCAGCGATGTTGGGGGCGGGTGCGGTGTTGGGGGTGGAGGCGGTGTTGGGGGCAGGGGCGGGTGCAATATTAGGGGTTGGGCAGTGTTGGGGCGGGGGCAGTGTTGGGGGTGGTAGGAGGTGTTGGGGTGGGGGCAGTGTTGGGGGCGGGGGGAGGTGTTGGGGCAGGGGCAGTGTTGGGGTGGGGGCAGTGTTGGGGCAGAGCAGTGCTGGGTTGGGGGCAGTGTTGGGGGTGGGGGGAGGTGTTGGGTGCGTGGGCAGTGTTGGGTGGGGGCAGCGTTGGGGGTGGGGGCAGTGTTGGAGGCGTGGGCAGTGTTGGGGCGAGGGCGAGTCGGTGTTGGGGCGGAGGCAGTGTTGGGGGTGGGGGTAGTGTTGGAGGTGGGGGCAGCGTTGGGGCGGGGGCAGTGTTGGGGGAGAGGGCAGGGGCGGTGTTGGAGGCGGGGGCGGGTGTTAAGGTGGGGGCAGTGTTGGGGGCGGGGCAGTTTTGGGGGTTGGGCAGTGTTGGGGCGGGGGCAGTGTTGGGGGTGGTAGGAGGTGTTGGGGCGGGGGCAGTGTTGGGGGCGGGGACGGTGTTGGGGAATGGGCAGTGTTGGGGAGGTGGCAGTGTTGGGGTGGGGGCGGAGTTGGAGGCGGGGGCGGTGTTGGGGGTGGGGGCAGAGTTAGTGAGGGGGCAGTGTTGGGGGTGGGGGCAGTGTTGGGGTGGGGTTAATGTTGGGGCAGGGACAGTGTTGGGGCAGAGCAGTGTTGGGTTGGGGGCAGTGTTGGGGTTGAGGGGAGGTGTTGGGGTGGGGGCAGTGTTGGGGTGGGGACAGTGTTGGGGGTGGGGGCAGTGTTTGGGTGGGGACAGTGTTGGGGGTGGGGGCGGTGTTGGGGTTGGGGCAGTGTTGGGGGTGGGGGCAGTGTTGGGGGCAGGGCAGTGTTGGGGGCAGCGTTGGGGGTGGGGGCAGTGTTGGAAACACGGCAGTGTTGGGGTGGGTGCAATGTTGGGGGCGGAGGCAGTGTTGGGGATGGGGGCAGTGTTCGAGGTTGGGTCGGTGTTGGCGGTGGGGGCAGCGTTGGGGGTGGGGGAGCTGTTGGGGGTGGGGGTGATGTTGGGGGTGGGGGCGATGTTGGGGGTGGGGGCAGTGTCGGGGTGGGGGCGGTGTTGGGGTGGGGGCGGTGTTGGGGCAGGGGCAGAGTTGGGGGCGAGGGCAGTGTTGGGGTGGGGGCAGTGTTGGGGCGGGAGAAGTGTTGGGGAGGGGACAGTGTAGGGGCAGAGCAGTGCTGGGTGGGGGGCAGTGTTGGGGGCTGGGGGATGTGTTGGGTGCGTGGGCAGTGTTGGGGTGTGGGCAATGTTGGGGGTTGGGGGAGGTGTTGGGTGCGTGGGCAGTGTTGGGGTCGGGGCAGTGTTGGGGATGGGGGCAGTGACGGAGGTGGGGGCGGTGTTGGCAGTGGGGGCAGCGATGGGCCGGGGGAGCTGTTGGGGTTGCGGGTGATGTTGGGGGTGGGGGCAGTGTCGGGGTGGGGGCGGTGTTGGATGTGTGGGCGGTGTTGGGTGTGTGGGTGGTGTTGGGTGTGTGGGCGGTGTTGGGGTGGGGGCGGTGTTGGGGGTGGGGGCGGTGTTGGGGCGGGGGCAGTGTTGGGGTGGGGACAGTGTTGGGGGCGGGGACAGTGTTGGGGGCGTGGCGCTGTTGGGGGTGGGGGTAGTATTGGGGCGTGGGCAGTGTTGTGGTGGGGGCAGTGTTGGGGTGGGGGCAGTGTTGGGGATGGGGGCAGTGTTCGGGCGGGGGCAGTGTTGGGGCGGGGGGCAGTGTTGGGGCGGGGTAGTGTTGGGGGTGGGGGCGGTGTTGGGGGTGGGGGCAGTGTTAGGGATGGGGCAGTGTTGGGGGTGGGGGCAGTGTTGGAGGTGGGGGCAGTGTTGGAGGTGGGGGCAATGTTGGGGATGGGGGCAGTGTTGGGGCGGGGACAGTGTTGGGGCGGGGGAAGTGTTGGGTCGGGGGTAGTGTTGAGGGTGGGGGCGGAGTTGGGGGTGGGGGCAGAGTTGGAGCCGGGGCAGTGTTTGGGGTGGGGGCAGTGTTGGGGATAGGGGGGCGGTGTTGGGGTTGGGTCAGTATTGGGGGTTGGGCCAGAGTTGTGGGTGGGGACAGTGTTGGGGGTGGGGGCAGTGTTGGGGTGGGGGCAGTGTTGGGGGTGGGGGCAGTGTTGGGGTGAGAGCGGTGTTGGGGGTGGGGGCAGTGTTGGGGGCAGTGGCAGTGTTGTGTGGGCGGCAGTGTTGGGGGCGGGGGCGGTGTTGGGGGTGGGGGTAGTGTTGGAGGTGGGGCGGTGTTGGGGCGGGGGGCAGTGTTGGGGCGGGGGGCAGTGTTGCGGCAGGGGTAGTGTTAGGGGTGGGGGCGGTGTTGGGGGTGGGGGTAGTGTTAGGGGTGGGGGCGGTGTTGGGGGTGGGGGCAGTGTTGGGGATGGGGGCAGTGTTGGGGATGCGGGCAGTGTTGGTCGGGGGCAGTGTTGGAGGTGGGGGCAGTGTGGGGGGTGGGGGCAGTGTTGGGGGTGGGGGCAGTGTTGGGGCGGGGACAGTGTTGGGGCAGGGGCAGTGTTGGGGCTGGGGTAGTGTTGGGGCTGGGGTAGTGTTGGGGTGGGGGCAGTGTTGGGGGTGGGGTAGTGTTGGGGTGGGGGCAGTGTTGGGGGTGGTGGCAGTGTTGGGGGTGGGGGCAGTGTTGGGGGTGGGGGCAGTGTTGGGGCGGGGACAGTGTTGGGGCAGGGGCAGTGTTGGGGCTGGGGTAGTGTTGGGGCTGGGGTAGTGTTGGGGTGGGGGTAGTGTTGGGGGTGGGGGCAGAGTGGGAGCCGGGGCAGTGTTTTTCTGGAGGCAGTGTTGGGGATGGAGGCGGTGTTGGGGGTGGGGGCAGTGTTGGCGGTGGGGGCATTGTTTGGGGTGGGGGCAGTGTTGGGGATGGGGGCGGTGTTGGGGGTGGGGGCAGTGTTGAGACGGGGGCAGTGTTGGGGTTGTGGAGGTGTTGGACAGGGTTGGGGGGTGGGGGTGGTGTTGGGGTGGGGGCAGTGATGGAGATGGGGGCAGTGTTGGGGTGGGGGCAGTGTTGGGGTGGGGGCAATGTTGGGGCGGGGGCAATGTTGCGGTTGGGGGCAGTGTTGGGGTGGGGGCAGTGTTGGGACAGGGGAGGTGTTGAACAGGGTTGAGGGGTGGGGGCGGTGTTGGGGGTGTGGGCAGTGTTGGGGTGGGGGGGATGTGTTGTACGGCATTGGGGGGGAGGTATTGGACAGGAGTGGGGGCGGTGTTGGGGTTGGGGGCAGTGTTGGGGGTGGGGGCAGTGTTGGGGGTGGGGGCAGTGTTGGGGGTGGGGGCAGTGTTGGGGGTGGTCGCAGTGTTGGGGGTGGGGGCAGTGTTGGGGGTGGGGGCAGTGTTGGAGCGGGGGCGGTGTTGGGGGTGGGGGCAGTGTTGGAGCGGGGGCGGTGTTGGGGGTGGGGGCAGTGTTGGAGCGGGGGCGGTGTTGGGGGTGGGGGCAGTTTTGGGGGCGGGGCAGTGTTGGGGGTGGGGGCAGTGTTGGGGGTGGGGGCAGTTTTGGGGGTGGTCGCAGTGTTGGGGGTGGGGGCAGTTTTGGGGGCGGGGCAGTGTTGGGGGTGGGGGCAGTGTTGGGGGTGGGGGCAGTGTTGGGGGTGGGGGCAGTGTTGGAGCGGGGGCAGTGTTGGGGATGGGGGCAGTTTTGGGGGCGGGGCAGTGTTGGGGGTGGGGGCAGTGTTGGGGGTGGGGGCCGTGTTGGGGCGGGGGCAGTGTTGGGGGTGGGGGCAGTGTTGGGGGTGGGGGCAGTGTTGGAGCGGGGGCAGTGTTGGGGGTGGGGGCAGTTTTGGGGGCGGGGCAGTGTTGGTGCAGGGGGAGGTGTTGGACAGGGTTGGGGGCGGGGGCGGTGTTGGGGGTGGGGGGAGAATGTGTTGTACGGCTGGTTGGGTGGTTGGTATTGGACAGGAGTGGGGGCAGTGTTGGGGCTGGGCTGGGGGGAGATGTTGGGGACGGGGGCGTTGTGTGCTGCTGAACGGGGAGCAGACTTTAAAAACTCTGAGCCCCAGAGACAAGGCATTGAATCGATCATCTAAACGAAATACTGCCCAACCATCTCGTTCAGATAATTGAGATTCCTCTGGAAGGGAGGGGTCAAAGTGAAGATGGACCCCCTTAGAAAATAAATCTGGGGAGATGGGGGTTTTGAGAACAAGGAAATAGCAGAGAAATTAAACAGATATCTTCAATCACTCTTCATAGTGGAACATACTTTGAACATCCCATTAATACAAAAGAATACAGGGGAGGAATTAATACCATCACCACCACTCCCGAACTCTCCCGCCCAGTGGTTATGTAAATTAATGGCTGGCATAGAGATCTGGGCTCAAGGGGATACAGGAATTAGACAGCAAAGTGCAGACAGGATCGGGTTGAATTGCTGAGTAGATCAGAGAGGGTCCTGCTCCCAGCTCTTATGTAAGTCTCAAAGTGTATGTCAGCAACCCCCTTAACACCGTCTCACAAAGTCACTTCCAAACTGTCAACAAATCAGGGCACTGGCACACTGACATTCCCCCGAGAGGGCAGGGCCAACAGGGACAGCTACTAGACCTCTGACAGTGCAGCACTCCCTCAGTACTGTCCCTCTGATAGTGCAGCACTCCCTCAGTACTGTCCCTCTGACAGTGCAGCACTCCCTCAGTACTGTCCCTCTGACAGTGCGGCACTCCCTCAGCACTGACCCTCTGACAGTGCAGCACTCCCTCAGTACTGTCCCTCTGACAGTGCAGCACTCCCTCAGTACTGTCCCTCTGACAGTGCGGCACTCCCTCAGCACTGACCCTCCAACAGTGCGGCACTCCCTCAGTACTGACCCTCTGACAGTGCAGCACTCCCTCAGTACTGACCCTATGACAGTGCAGCACTCCCTCAGCACTGACCCTCTGACAGTGCAGCACTCCCTCAGTTCTGTCCCTCTGACAGTGCAGCACTCCCTCAGCACTGACCCTATGACAGTGCGGCACTCCCTCAGCACTGACCCTCTGACAGTGCAGCACTCCCTCAGTACTGTCCCTCTGATAGTGCAGCACTCCCTCAGTACTGTCCCTCTGACAGTGCAGCACTCCCTCAGCACTGACCCTCCAACAGTGCGGCACTCCCTCAGTACTGTCCCTCTGACAGTGCAGCACTCCCTCAGTACTGTCCCTCTGACAGTGCGGCTCTCCCTCAGCACTGACCCTCCGACAGTGCTGCACTCCCTCAGCACTGACCCTCTGACAGTGCAGCACTCCCTCAGCACTGACCCTATGACAGTGCGGCTCTCCCTCAGCACTGACCCTCCGACAGTGCTGCACTCCCTCAGCACTGACCCTATGACAGTGCGGCACTCCCTCAGCACTGACCCTCTGACAGTGCAGCACTCCCTCAGTACTGTCCCTCTGACAGTGCAGCACTCCCTCAGTACTGTCCCTCTGACAGTGCGGCACTCCCTCAGCACTGACCCTCCAACAGTGCGGCACTCCCTCAGTACTGACCCTCTGACAGTGCAGCACTCCCTCAGTACTGTCCCTCTGACAGTGCGGCACTCCCTCAGTACTGTCCCTCTGACAGTGCGGCACTCCCTCAGCACTGACCCTCCAACAGTGCGGCACTCCCTCAGTACTGTCCCTCTGACAGTGCAGCACTCCCTCAGTACTGTCCCTCTGACAGTGCGGCTCTCCCTCAGCACTGACCCTCCGACAGTGCTGCACTCCCTCAGCACTGACCCTATGACAGTGCAGCACTCCCTCAGCACTGACCCTATGACAGTGCAGCACTCCCTCAGCACTGACCCTCCGACAGTGCGGCTCTCCCTCAGCACTGACCCTCTGACAGTGCGGCCCTCCCTCAGCACTGCACTGGAACATCAACCCAAATGTGGCCCTGGGTCTCCAGTATGGGACATGACTATCCTACTCAGGGGAAGTTTGGTCCATTGCGATACCTTTGGAGTGGCAGAAACATCTAAAGAATGGTCTGGGTATTGTCCCACTGAGACGCTTGATGTACAGACCATCTGGAACGTTACCAACAGCTTTGAAACCAGGAAGTTTGAATATAAACCAAAGAAGTCACTTTACAGGAAGAGATGTAACATGCAGCATTTCATCTTCATCATTTACAAATCGCTTCTCAAATGTAGCGTGTGAACCCCTCCTTTTCAGAACGAGTGGAGGCTGTTTTCCCTGTCTGATGTTTTCCGTTTCGGACTGAATCTGTCCAGCAAGGAGATCTGTGTGGCGTAGGCTATCCCACTGCTCTCTGTCGACAAGTTCCGTTTATGCCTTGTCTTGAAGGGGTTTTCTCTCTTGGGCCACTGCCGTCTCCAACACTTCCTCAGCTCGGCCAGAACCTAACAGGGCAAGACAGAGGTAAGACGCATCTCCATAACGTGGGCTCCCTGTGCTGGAGATCTGAACCACGGTCAGAGATGGCTGCAGAAACTCAACAGGTCCGGTAGCATCTGCGGCGAAAGCAGGTACTGCAGATGCTGGAGATCAGAGTCTAGCTTAGGGCCGTGCTGGGAAAGCACAGCAGGTCAGGCAGCATACGAGGCGCAGGAGAATCGACCTTTCTGGCAAAAACCCTTCATCAAGAAGGTCTCCTGCCCAAAATGACGATTTTCCTGCTCCTCGGATGCTGCCTGACCTGCTGTGCTTTTCCAGCACCGCTCTAATCCCGGCAGCATCTGCGGAGATTCGCAGAGCTGTATAACACGGAAACAGACCCTTCGGCCCAACTCATCCATGCTGACCAGATATCCTAAATTAATCTAGTCTCATTTGCCAGCACCAGACCCATATCCCTCCAAACCCTTCCTATTCATATACCCATCCAAATGCCTCTTAAATGTTGCAATTGTACCAGCCTCCACCACTTCCTCTGGCAGCTCATTCCATACACGTACCACCCTCTGTATGAAAAAGCTGCCCTTTAGGTCTCTTTTGTATCTTTCCCCTCTCATTCTAAACCTATGCCCTCTAGTTCTGGACTCCCCCACCCCAGGGAAAAGACTTCGCCTATTTACCCTATCCATGCCCCTCATGATTTTATAAACCTCTATAAGGTCACCCCTCAGCCTCCGACGGTCCAGAGAAAACAGCCCCAGCCTGTTCAGCCAAGCCCTCCAACCCTGGCAACATCCTTGCAAATCTTTTCTGAACCCTTTCAAGTTTCACGACATCTTTCTGATAGGAGTGAGACGAGAATTGCACGCAATAGTGCAGAAGCTTACTATCATCCATCCCACTGCCCACCTCAGCGTTGTTCTCTCTCTCTGGGCTCCATCTCCCTCTGTCTGCTCACTCCACCCTCCTCCCTACCACTCCTTAACCTACTGCCTTCAGCAGAGTTAACATTTTGAGAGAGCAAATTACTCGGATGCTGGAATCTACACTGGAATCAAAAAATGCTGGAAATCTCAACAGATCAGGCAGCACCCGCGCAGACAGAGTGAGCCAATGTCTTCAGTCTAGATGAGCATTTTGCAGTCACGTCTTGAGTTCAGTGGCCCTTCCTCAGAGCTGATAGTTGCTAGGAAAAGGTGGGAGAGCAGCTGGAGGTTAAGGTGTGCTGGGTTGGCAGCAGTGAGCAGACAGGCAAAGGTGGAGCCCAGAGCGAGAGAGAATGACAGTGAGACAGACAAAGGGATGGATGAGAGTAAGCCCAAGGAGAAAGCAAAGGGGCAGATATTGGGGACCCCCATTAGTGAGAGAAAATGGATTGGCTGTGCTGAAAGCAGGTAAGACAAAAGTGAGGACTGCAGATGCTGGACTTCAGAGTCAAGCGAGTGGCGCTGGAAAAGCACAGCTGGTCAGGCAGCATCCGAGGAGCAGGAGAATCGACGTTTCGGGCATCGTTGAAGGGTTTTTGCCCGAAACGTCGATTCTCCTGCGCCTCGGATGCTGCCTGACCTGCTGTGCTTTTCCAGCGCCACACTGATCCTGATTGTACTGAAAGCAATCTATGTCATGTCACATGGTGGGGGGGGGGGACGAAAGGGCATAGAGAAAGGTGTTCACATTTGAAAAGTATCGATAGTGAATCCTGAAGGCTGCAGGGTCCTCGTGGGGAAATTGAGATGCTGTTCTTCCAGCTAGTGCTGAGATTCACTGGAGCACAGCAGCAAGCCTGAGACAGAGATGTTGGCCAGGGAACAGGCCGGGATGTTAAAGTGGTGGGCAATTGGAAACTGCTGAGTTTTCTGGGACAGAACTTTTTTTTTTGCAAGCAGAACATTTTCATCCCTTCTTTCTGTCTCGAGACTGAGCTATGAACGAATTGGTTAAACCACCTAAACAGCCAGTCATTTCCAACAATGACTTTGTTCCAGTCTTGTTGATTTATTTTTGTGCTTTGTTTGAGAAAGGTTGCACATGTGGAAGCACGCAACCAAAAAAAAAATACAATTGCAGAGAGAATTAAATTGCCCAGGGGACAGGCAGAAGTCTGTATTGTACTTTGTCCTGATTTATGTCATAACAAACTCAACTTGACATTGAAAGTGTCCATGTCTTCCGTTGAACAGCGGTGCAGAACTTATTCCTGTGATCAACAAGCTTCCCGTAAACACCCCTTGCTGCACAGAAAGCAGTGAACAACAAACTGGCCAACAATCACGATTACAACAAAGGCTCAGAATTATTTACAATTTGGGCCAGGCTTTACGAGGTAGAAGTTGGAGGATAAAGGAATGCAGTGAGTGGAAAGATGAAAAAAAAGCTTGAATTCTTCACACTTGGGGAAATTGAGCACAGCATCACAGCTAGAGGCACGTCAGCCCATTGACACTCTACTGGCTGTGTACCACAGCTCATAATTAGATCAAAAAGGAATGACTTCACCAGAAGCTAGATTATACAACGCTGCGTAATGCACAGCTTAGTTCAGAAACCTTACCCTAACCCTAACCCTAACCCTAACCCTAACCCTAACCCTATCGCTGCGTAATGCACAGCTTAGTTCAGAAACCTTACCCTAACCCTAACCCTAACCCTAACCCTAACCCTAACCCTAACCCTAACCCTATCCCTAACCCTATCGCATAATGCACAATTTAGGTCAGAAACCTTACCCTAACCCTAACCCTATCGCAGGCCAGAAACCTTACCCGAACCCTAACCCTAACCCTAACCCTAACCCTGACCCTAACCCTAACCCTAACCCTAACCCGATTGCATCTTAGGTCAGAAACCTTACACTAACACTAACCCTAATCCGAACCCTAACCCTAACCCTAACCCTACCCTAACCATAACCCTAATCCTAACCCTAACCTTAACCCTAAAATGCACAATTTAGGTCAGAAACCTTACCCTAACCCTAACCCTAACCCTATCACAGGCCAGAAACCTTACCCGAACCCTAACCCTAACCCTAACCCTGACCCTAACCCTAACCCTAACCCTAACCCGATTGCATCTTAGGTCAGAAACCTTACACTAACCCTAACCCTAATCTGAACCCTAACCCTAAACCGAAACCCTAATCTTAACCCTAACCCTAACCATAACCTTAACCCCAACCATAACCCTAACCCTAACCCTAACCCTACCCTAACCATAACCCTAATCCTAACCCTAACCTTAACCCTATAATGCACAGTTTAGGTCAGAAACCTTACCCTAACCCTAACCCTAATCCTAACCCTAACCCTATAATGCACAGTTTAGGTCAGAAACCTTACCCTAACCCTAACCCTAATCCTAACCCTAACCCTATAATGCACAGTTTAGGTCAGAAACCTTACCCTAACCCTAACCCTAATCCTAACCCTAACCCTATAATGCACAGTTTAGGTCAGAAACCTTACCCTAACCCTAACCCTAACTCTAACCCTAACCTTAACCCTAACCCTACCCTAACCATAACCCTAATCCTAATCCTAACCCTAACCCTAACCCGAACCCTATAATGCACAGCTTAGGTCAGAAACCTTACCCTAACCCTAACCCTAACCTTAACCCGATCCCTACCCTAACCCTAACCGTAATCCTAACCCTATAATGCACAGTTTAGGTCAGAAACCTTACCCTAACCCTAACCCTAACCGTAATCCTAACCCTATAATGCACAGTTTAGGTCAGAAACCTTACCCTAACCCTAACCCTAACCTTAACCCGATCCCTACCCTAACCCTAACCGTAATCCTAACCCTATAATGCACAGTTTAGGTCAGAAACCTTACCCTAACCCTAACCCTAACCGTAATCCTAACCCTATAATGCACAGTTTAGGTCAGAAACCTTACCCTAACCCTAACCCTAACCTTAACCCGATCCCTACCCTAACCCTAACCGTAATCCTAACCCTATAATGCACAGTTTAGGTCAGAAACCTTACCCTAACCCTAACCCTAACCGTAATCCTAACCCTATAATGCACAGCTTAGGTCAGAAACCTTACCCTAACCCTAACCCTAACCCTAACCCTAACCCTATAATGCACAGTTTAAATCAGAAACCTAATCCTAACCCTAAACCTAACTCTAACCCTAACCCTAACCCAAACCTAACCCCAACTCTAACCCTAACCCTAACCTTAACCCGATCCCTACCCTAACCCTAACCCTAACCCTAACCCAAATCCTAAACCATTCCCTAACCCTAACCATGACCCTGACTGCAAACCCAATCTTGACCCAAACTCCAACTCTAACGCGACCCTAACCCAAACCCTGACCTTAACCTTAACCCTAATGCTGATCCTAATCCTAACAAGGACTTTGACTCCAACCCTGACCTTAACACTAACACTAACCTTAACCCTGATCCTGACCCTGACCATCAACCTAACCCTGACCCTAACCTTAACCCTGACACTGACCCTAACCCGAACCCTAACCCTGATCCTAACCCTGACCCTAACCCTAACCCTAATCCTAACCCTGATCCTGACCCTGATCCTAACCCTGACCCTAACCATAACCCTGACCCTGACCCTAACCTTAACCCTGACCCTGAGCCGAACCCTTACCTTAACCCTGATCCTGACCCTGACCCTAACCCTAACCTTAACACTACCCTGACCCTAACCCTGACCCTAACCATAACCCTGACCCTGACCCTAACCCTGACTCTAACCCTGAACCTAATCCTAACTCTGAACCTGATCCTGACCCTAACTCTAACCCTAACCCTGATTCTGACCCGAACCCTAACCCTGATCCTGACCCTAACCCTAATCCTGACCCTGATCCTGACCCTGATCCTGACCCTAACCCTAACCCTGACCCTGATCCTGACCCTAACCCTGACCCAGAACCTGACACTAAGCGTGACCCTCATCCTGACCCTAACCCTAACCCTAACCCTGACTCTGATCCTGACCCTGATCCTGACCCTAACCCTAACCCTGACCCTAACCTTAAACCTGACCCTAACCTAACCCTGACCCGAACCCTAACCCTGATCCTGACCCTAACCTTGACCCTAACCCTGACCCTAACCCTGATCCTGACCCCGACCCTAAACCTAATCCTAACTCTAACCCTGACTCTGACCCTAACTATAACCCTAACCCTTATCCTGACCCTAACTATAACCCTAACCCTGGCACTAAACCGAACCCTGACCCTAACTCTAACCCTGATGCTGACCCTAACCCTAACCATGACACCGATCCTAAATATAACGCTAACCCTAACCCTGACCCTAACCCTAACCCTGATCCTGACCCTAAACCTAACCCTGAACCTGACCCTAACTATAACCCTAACCCTGACCCTAACCAACCCCTAATCCTAACCCTAACCCTAACCCTGATCCTGACCCTAAATATAACTCCAACCCTGAACCTAACCTTAACCCTGACCCTTACCCTGACCCTGACCCTAACCCTGATCCTGACCCTGACCCAAACCCTAACCCTGACTCTAACCCTGAACCTAATCCAAACCCTAACCCTGAACCTAATGCAAACCCTAACCCTGACCCTAATCCTGACTCTAACCCTGAACCTAATCCTAACCCTGACCCTGATCCTAACCCTAAACCTAATTCTAGCCCTAATCCTGACCCTAACCCTAACCCTGACCCTAACCCAAATCGTAACCCTGACACTGACCCTAACCATAACCCTGACTCTGACCCTAATCATAACCCTAACCCTGACCTTGACCCTGACATTAGCCCAGATCCTAACTCTGATCATAACTCTAATTCTAACTCTGACCTTAACTCTAAAACTGACCGCGACCCAAATCCTAACCCTGACCCTAACCCTGATCCTAACCTGAACCTAATCCTAACCCTGATCCTGACCCTAACCCTAACCCTAAACCTGACCCTAACCCTAACCCTGACCCTGATCCTGATCTTAACCCTAACCCTGACCCAGAACCTGACCCTAACCGGGACCCTGATCGTGATCCTAACCCTAACCCTAACCCTGACTCTGAACCTGACCCTGATCCTGACCCTAACCCTATCCCTGACCCTAACCCTAACCCTGATCCTAAACCTGACCCTAACCTAACCCTGACCCTAACCCTAACTCTGGTCCTGACCCTAACCCTGATCCTGAACCTAAACCTAACCCTGACCCTGATCCTGACCCTGACCCTAACCCTGACCCTCCACTGACCCTAACCCTGACCCTGACCCTAACTCTGACCCTGACCCTGACCTGAACCCTCACCCTAACCCTGATCCTGATCCTAACCCTAACCCTAATGCTGGCCCTAACCCTGACCTTGAACATGACCCTAACCTAATCGAAAACCTGATCCTGATCCTAACCCTAACCCAAACCCCAACCCTAAACCTAAGTCCTAACAATAACTCTGACTGTAAACCTAAACCTGACCTAAACCCTAACACTGACCTTGACCCTCACCATACTATTAACCCTAACCATAACTCTGACCCTAATCATAACCTTGACCTAAGCTCCAAAGCTGGCCCTAACCCTAACCCTGACCCTAACCCTATCCTTAAACCTATCCTGACACTAACCCTGACATGAACTCTAACCCTAACCCTCACCCTAAAATAACCTTAATTTTCTCTCTGACCCTAACTCTGACCCCCACCCCAACCCTGACCCTAACCATGAACCTAATCCTAACCCTAACCTTCGCCCAAACTCTAACCCTAAACCAAACCCTAACCCAACTCTAACCCTGACCCTAGTGCTAACCCTGACCCCAACCTGAACCCTAATCCAGACCCTAACTGTGACCCTAATCATGACCCTAATCCAGATCCTAACCTTGCCCTCAACCCTGACCCTAATCATGACCCTAATCCAGCCCCTAACCCTGTCCCCAACTCTGATCCTAATCACGATCCAGATCTTAATGCTGACCCTGACCCCAACCCTGACCCCTGACCCTGACCCCAACCCTGACCACAACCCTGACCTTAACCCTTAACCTAACCCTATCCTGAACCTGACCCTAACCCTAATGCTGTCAATATCTGAATCCTATCCCTGACCTTAACTCTAACCCTACTCTTGGCCCTAACCTGAAGCTGAAAAATGATCTTAACCCTAAACATGACTCTAACCCTAATACTGACATTGACCCAAACCCTGACCCTCACCTTAAAACTGGCCCTGACATTAACCCTGATCCTAGCCCTGACCCTAACCCTAACTCTAACTCTGAACCTAGCCCTAACCCCGACCCCAACCCTGAATCTAACCCAGATCCTAACCCTGATCATAACTCTAATTCTAATTCTAACTCTGACCTTAACTCTAAACCTGACCCTGACCCAAACCCTAACCCTGACTCTAACCCTGAACCTAATCCTAAACCAGACCCTGACCATGACCCTAAACCTAGCACTAACCCTAAACCAAACCCTAATCCTAACACTGACCTGACCTGAACACTAACCCTAATCCTACCCTAATCCTAACCCCCAACCCTAAACCTAAGTCTGACTCTAAACCTAAACCTGACCCTAACCCTGACACTGATCTTAATATTAATCCTAACTATGACTCTGACCTTAACCTTAACCTTAACGCTGAAACTGACCCTAATCCTAACCCTGACCTAAACTCCAAAGCTGGTCCTAACCCTAACTCTGACCCTAATCCTATCCTTAAATCTACCCTGACCCTAACCCTGACCTAAACTCCAAAGCTGGTCCTAACCCTAACCCGGACCCTAACCCTATCCTTAAACCTATCCTGACCCTAACCCTGACATAAACTCTAACACTAATCCTAACCCTAACCATAACCTAAATTCTAAACCCAACCCTAACTCCAATCCTAACCCTAAACCTAAGCCTAAACCAAAACCTAACCCTAAATCAAACCCTAACCCGAACCTTAATCCTATCTCTGATCCTAACTCTGACTCTCACCCCAACCCTGACCATAACCCTGACCCTAACCCAAATCCTAACCCAACTCTAACCCTGACCCTAGCGCTAACCTTGACCCTAACCCTGACCCTAATCATAACCCTAATCCTGACCCTAAACCTGACCCCAACCGTGACCCTAATCATAGACAATAGACAATAGGTGCAGGAGTAGGCCATTCTGCCCTTTGAGCCTGCACCGCCATTCAATATGATCATGGCTGATCATCCTTAATCAGTATCCTGTTCCTGCCTTATCTCCATAACCCTTGATTCCACTATCTTTGAGAGCTCTATCCAACTCTTTATTAATTGAATCCAGAGACTGGGCCTCCACTGCCCTCTGGGGCAGAGCATTCCACACAGCCACCACTCTTTGGGTGAAGAAGTTTCTCCTCATCTCTGTCCTAAATGGTCTACCCCGTATTTTTAAGTTGTGTCCTCTGGTTCGGCACTCCCCCATCAACGGAAATATGTTCCCTCCTGCCAGAGTGTCCAGTCCTTTCATAATCTTATATGTCTCAATCAGATCCCCTCTCAGTCTTCTAAACTCAAGGGTATACAAGCCCAGTCGCTTCAGTCTTTCAGTGTAAGGTAATCCTGCCATTCCAGGAATTGACCTCGTGAACCTACGCTGCACTCCCTCAATAGCCAGAATGTCTTTCCTCAAATTTGGAGACCAGAACTGCACACAGTACTCCAGGTGTGGTCTCACCAGGGCCCTGTACAGCTGCAGAAGCACCTCTTTGCTTCTATACTCAATCCCTCTTGTTATGAAGGCCAACATGCTATTAGCCTTCTTCACTACCTGCTGTGCCTGCATGCTTACCTTCATTGACTGGTGTACAAGAACACCCAGATCTCTTTGTACTGCCCCTTTACCTAAATTGATTCCATTGAGGTAGTAATCTGCCTTCCTGTTCTTGCCACTAAAGTGAATAACCATACATTTATCCACATTAAACTGCATCTGCCATTCATCTGACCACTCACCTAACCTGTCCAGGATACCCTGTAATCTCCTAACATCCTCCTCACATTTCACCCTGCCACCCAGCTTTGTATCATCAGCAAATTTGCTAATGTTATTACTAATACCATCTTCTATATCATTAATATATATTGTAAAAAGCTGCGGTCCCAGCACTGATCCCTGCGGTACCCCACTGGTCACTGCCTGCCATTCCGAAATGGAGCCGTTTATCACTACTCTTTGTTTCCTATCAGCCAACCAATTTTCAATCCGATCTAATACTTTGCCCCCAATACCATGCACCCTAAGTTTGCTCACTAACCTCCTATGTGGGACTTCGTCAAAAGCTTTCTGAAAGTCCAGCTACACTACATCTACTGGATCTCCCTCGTCCATCTTCAGAGTTACATCCTCAAAAA
The DNA here is from genome assembly GCF_047496795.1 of Chiloscyllium punctatum. Taxonomy (NCBI): domain Eukaryota; kingdom Metazoa; phylum Chordata; class Chondrichthyes; order Orectolobiformes; family Hemiscylliidae; genus Chiloscyllium; species Chiloscyllium punctatum. The sequence goes on along the minus strand of NC_092746.1, from coordinate 120,040,300 downwards.
ATTCAAGAAGATTAGTCAAGCATGATTTCCCCTTCATAAGTCCATGCTGACTCTGACCTGTCCTGTTACGACTATCCAGATTTGTCATAATTTCATCCTTTATAATAGACTCCAGCATCTTTCCCACCACTGAGGTCAGACTAACTGGTCTATAATTTCCTGCTTTCTCTCTCCCACCTTTCTTAAAAAGTGGTACAACATTAGCCACCCTCCAATCCGCAGGAACTGATCCTGAATCTATCAAACACTGGAAAATAATCACCGACGCATCCACGATTTCTCGAGCCACTTCCTTCAGTATCCTGGGATGTAGACCATCAGGCCCCAGAGACTTATCAACCTTCAGACCTGACAGTCTCTCCAACACCAAATCCTGGCAAATATAAATTCCCTTAAGTTCAGGTCCTTCAGCCACTGTTACCTCAGGGAGATTGCTTGTGTCTTCCCCAGTGAACACAGATCTGAAGTACCCTTTTATTTTTCTGCCATTTCTTTGTTCCCCGTAATACATTCCACTTCCCTCCAAGGGCCCAAGGGTTCCTTCCATATCCACCACAAATTCACCTGCACCTCCACACACATCAGTTACTGCATCCGCTGCATCCGATGTGGCCTCCTCTATATTGGGGAGACAGGCCGCCTACTTGCGGAATGTTTCAGAGAACACCTCTGGGACACCCGCACCAACCAACCCAACCACCCCGTGGCTGAACACTTCAACTCCCCCTCCCACTCCGCCAAGGACATGCAGGTCCTTGGCCTCCTCCATCGCCAGACCCTGACCACACGACGCCTGGAGGAAGAACGACTCATCTTCCGCCTAGGAACCCTCCAACCACACGGGATGAACTCAGATTTCTCCAGTTTCCTCATTTCCCCTCCCCCCACTTTATCTCAGTCCCAACCCTCGAACTCAGCACCACCTTCCTAACCTGCAATCTTCTTCCCAACCTCTCCGCCCCCACCCCCACTCCGGCCTATCACCCTCACCTTGACCTCCTTCCACCTATCGCATTTCCAACGCCCCTCCCCCAAGTCCCTCCTCCCTACCTTTTATCTTAGCCTGCTCGGCACACCTTCCTCATTCCTGAAGAAGGGCTTATGCCCGAAACGTCGATTCTCCTGCTCCTTGGATGCTGCCTGACCTGCTGCGCTTTTCCAGCAACACATTTTTAAGCTCTGATCTCCAGCATCTGCAGTCCTCACTTTCTCCACAGAATAACTGATACAAGGACTGAGTTACAGACTGGAATCTAACTGAGGGGTTCAGAGTGTTTTATATTCAGAATAACACATACAGGGACTGAGTTGCAGACAGGAATCGAACCGAGGGTTCAGAGTGTTTTATATTCAGAATAACACATACAGGGACTGAGTTACAGACTGGAATCGTATCGAGGGTTCAGTGTGGGTTGTACATAGAATAACAGATACCCTAGAGTGAGTTACAGAGTGGAATCTAACTGAGGGATTCAGAGGGGTTTATATAATGAATAACAGATTCAGGGAGTGAATTACAGACTGGAATCTAACTGAGGGGTTCAAAGTGTTTTATATATAGAATAACAGATACTGGGAGTGAGTTACAAACTGGAATCGAATCAAGGATTCGGGGGGGGGTTGTACATAGGTACCCTAGACTGAGTTACAGACTGGAATCTAATCGAGAGGTTCAGAGTGTTTTATACATAGAATAACCGATACCCTAGAGTGAGTTACAGTTTGGAATCTAATAATGGGGTTCAGAGTGCTTTATGTATAGAATTGCAGATACCCTAGAGTGAGTTACAGACAGGAATTGAATTGAGGGGTTCAGCATGGGTTATATCTTGAATAACAGAGACCCTGGGATGAGTTATAGTCTGAAATCAAATAGAGGGGTTCAGGGTGGGTTGTACATAGAATAACAGATACCCTAGAATGAATTACAGACTGGAATCTAATCAAGTGGTTCAGAAGGGTTTATATAATGAATAACAGATACCCTAGAGTGTGTTACAGACTGGAATCTAATCAAGGGATTCAGTGTTGTATATACAGGATAACAGAAACAGGGAGTGAGTTACAGACTGAAATCTGATCAAGGAGTTCAGAGTGATTTATGTACAGAATAATAGATACAGGGAGTGTGTTACAGACTGGAATATAATCAAGGGTTTCAGTGTTTTATATACAGAATAGCAGATGCAGGGAATGAGTTGCAGACTGGAATCTGATCAAGGTTTTCAGAGTGTTTTATATACAGAATAACAAATACCTTAGAGTGAGTTACAGACTGGAATGTAATCAAGGGATTCAGAATGTTTTATACACAGAATACCAGATACCCTAGAGCGAGTTACAGACTGGAATCTAATCGGGGGTTCAGGTTGGTTTATATATAGAATAACAGACACCCTGGAGTGAGTTATCGTCTGGAATTGAATCATGGGTTTCAGGGCGGGTTGTGTATAGAACAATAGATACCTGGGAGTGAGTTACAGGCTGGAATCTAATTAAAATGCTTGAGATGTTTATTTACAAAGTTTGTGGTATTAACTAGAGACTGTTTTAATTAAAGTTTTTAGAAACCATTTTCCTCTGCTTCCTCCTGAAGCCACTGTGGGTGAATTTTGATAGAGTCCGAGGGAAAATTCCAAACATTTCCACACCCCTTGATTGTTTCCATCTCTGATACTGTCATCAAGCAGTAAATCATTCCTTACCTCTCCATTCAAGAAACAGTATAGTAAAGCCACAATAAAGCCCTGTATAAAACAGAAAAATTTAGAAACCATCAGTTAAAAGTGTGCAATTTGATTAGTTTTCAATATTAATAAGGTGCATCTATTACCAGTAACAGTGAACTCCTTGGAGAATAAGCAGCACATTGTCATAGTGACAGTGAGGTGGGTGATCCGAAGGGAGATTACAACTTTGGGCAATGCTTTGAATGTAGAGTATGGAGTAAGGAAGTTGCTGGAACTCCCTCCTTAAGGGCATTGTGGGTCAACCTACAGTCCAGCACTTCGAGAAGGCAGCTCACCCCCCCACACTCTTGAGGGGCAACTGGGGATGCTGGCTGAGCCAGTGATTCCGATGTTCCATGATTGGTTTTAATAAAGAGAGCTGCAGACCAGATACATGTTAGACTGGCCCGAATGCTGTTGAGTTGGATTTTACAAGGGGGCAGGTTCCTCCTAATGTGGTAACACTGATGTCTTGTATAACATAACAACAGGAGTAGGCCATTCAGCCCCTTGAGCCTGTTCCACCATTCATTTAGATTGTGGATGATCTGCGGCCTAACTCCATATATCTGCCTTTAATACCTTTGCTTAACAAAACATTATCCATTCCAGATTCAAAGTTACGATTGATACTGCACCCATTGCCATTTGTGGAAGAGAGTGCCAAACATCTATCACCCTTTGTGTAGCGAAAAGCTTCCTAATATCTCTCCTGAATGGTTTGGCCTCGATCCTTAGACTATGCCTCTCGCTCTAGAATGCCCAACCAGTGGAATGACAACTCTCCTACTAATATTAGATTAGATTCGATTCCCTACAGTGTGGAAATAGGCCCTTCAGCCCAACAAATCCACACCGACCCTCCGAAGAGCAACCCACCCAGACCCATTCCCCTACATTAACCCCTGACTAATGCATCTAATGTTCTGTTAGCTTTCCTGATTACCTCTCCCTTGGCCGCCTCCTCCAAGCTAAAAGCCATGAGACCCTGGCTGTCCTGCAGCAATAACACACTGGGAGTGGGCTGGGGCATCAATTAGATGCTCACTCTGACTGGGCCCAAATTCCCTTGGCTGGGGGTTCAGTGGTATACCAGAGCTAGAAGAGACTAGTGGTCACTTCTGGTACTACAAGCATCCCAAAGAAGAGAGAGAAAAACTTACTAAATCTGAGTGACCTCTGCATGGGTTCTACCTGGAAAACCCAGTGGAGGTGGGTGTGGGGGGGGGGGTGGGTAGACCCAACCTCAAGGAGCCATGTGCAGGGGGGGGGGGGGGGGTGTGGAGGGATGGTCACGGGCAGGGAAAAGGAGCCCTTCCCCTGGGGCGCAGGAACCCCTTACAAAGGAGGTGAGCTCCCCTTGGTGCCCACCAGCTGCCCAGGAGACGGACACTGCCTTCCTGTCAACCCCCTCCTGCAGACTGTAACATTGAGGGAAGTGGCAGTGTGGGCAGATACTTGCTCACTTTGGGACTCCCAGAGGCCTGAGGATGCATGGACCTGTCTGACTGCTCTCTGCCTCGTCACTACCACCCCCCCCCCCCCCCCCCCCCCAGTCACACGGGAACTACACCCATCACCAAAACCAGCCTTCTATATTTACCCTGTCAAGGCCACTCACATCTGACATGTTCCAATCCAGTTGCTACTCCCTCTTTGAAACTCCAGTGGACACAAATCCAGCCGGTCTAACGTTTCAAATAAGGCAGCCCAGTCATTCCAGGTATTAGTCTGGTAAATCTTCTCTAAACTGTATACCACCCACTTACATCTTCCTTTAGGAAGGTGACAAATACAGTGCATAACGTTGCCGATGCGGTCTCGCTGGTGCCTTGTATAAGGTAGCCATGATGTGGTGGTGGACTGGGGTGGACCGAGTTAAAAATCACACAACACCAGGTGATAGTCCAACTGGTTTATTTGGAAGTACTAACTTTCGGAGCGCTGCTCCTCCATCAGGAGTAGGCCATTCAGCCCATTCCACCATTAAGTGAGATCAGAGCTGATCACTGGCCTATCCCCAGATACCTGCATATCTCTTAACGCCTTTCCTGTACATTAAGTTGGTTGTAGATTTAAAGTTACAACTGACGGTGCACCCACTGCTGTTCCTGGAAGAGAGCTCCAGACCTCTCCGATGCTTTTGCGTATAGAAATACTTCCAAACTTGGTCTGGCCCTAATTATGTCCCTAGCTCTGGAATCCCAAGCCAGTGGAAATCGAATATCTTAATATCTTGAAGACTTCAAGCAAATCACTCCCATAACCTTCCAAATTCTACAGAAAATAGGCCAAATTCATTTCATCCTCTCTTCATAACTTAACCCCTGAAAGTCCAGGTATCATTCCTCAAACATACACTGCCCAGACCAATATATCCATCCTAAGATGTGGTGCTCAGATCTGCTCACAGTACTCCAAGTGTAATTAAAGCATAACCTCCCTGGATTTGTTTGCAATGTCTCCTCACAATGTAGAGTGTTCTGTTCGCTTTTCTGATTACTTGTTAAATCTGCACACTAGCGTTTTGCAATTCTTGCACCCAAATCTTTCTGCACGCCAGAACACTCACTATTTCGATAGTGATGGCAGATTTCCTTCCCTAAAGAAGGTAAGACAGCTTTATTTCAATTCGTTCACAGGATGAGGGCGTCACTGGCTGGGCTAGCATTTATTGCCCAGAGAGCAGTTCAGAATCAATCACATTGCTGTGGGTCTGATGTCACACATAAGCCAGACCAGCTAAGGATGAATATTTCCTTCCTTCAGGAACTTCAATGAACCAGATGGGATTTTCCCTGACAAACAGCTTTGTAGCCACCATTAGACTGCTAGATATTTATTGAATTCAACTGCTATGGCAGCGTTTGAATCTAGAACACTCCCTGACTCTCTGGGTTAATGGTCTAGCAATAATCTCACCTCCCCTTAAACTGCAATGAGTGTTTGCAGCAATCAATAATGGTAATATCATCACCACAGGACTGTCTTGTTTTAACTCTAGACTTTAAAAAAAATTCAATTGCAACATTTGTGGGACCCAAATCCAAACCCCATTGAGTAATGGTCTGGAATGACGGGAAAGTTACTAAGGCCCCACTCTCATTAGAGAGAGAGAGTGAGAGAGAGCGAGAGAGAGAGAGAGAGAGGTGGTGATTTAACCTCAGGGTCCCAATGCCTCAGGTGAGGGGAGAGAGTGAGAAGGTGGGACCTGAATGCTGACCTGAGCCAATGTGGGATTTGAGCCTGTGCTGTTGGTACCACTCCACATTGTAAACAAATGATTTCTGGGTCGAGAATACCAGTCCAGCAGCATTCCCTGTCACCTGCTCTCCATGAAATAGTTTTAAGAAGGAAATCTCATTGACAAACCCAGAAGACACAGGAGCAGAAATTAGGCCATTCAGCCCATCGTGTCTGCTTCACCATTCAATCCTGGCTGATACATTTCTCGGCCTCATTCTCCCACTTTCTCCCCATAACCCTTGATCCCCTTAATTCAAGAACCTATCTATCTCAGTTTTAAACATATTCAGTGACCTGGCCTCCACAACCTTCTATGGCAATGAATTCCATAGATTCCCCACTCTCTGGCTGAAGAAGTTTCTCCTTATCTTCATTCTAAAAGGTCTTCCTTTTACTCTAAGGTTGTGCCCTCGGGTCCGAGGCTCTCCTACCAATAGAAACATCTTCCCAACATCCACTCGGTGCAGGCCATTCAGTATTCCGTGTGTTTCAATCAGATCCCCCTCCATCCTCCTAAACTCCATTGAATATAGACCCAGAGTCCTCAAATGTTCCTCATATGTTAAGCTGTTCATTCCTGGGACCATTCTCATGAACCTCCTCTGAGCACGCTCCAGGGCCAGTACATCCTTCCTGAGATATGGGGCCCAAAACTGCGCACAATACTCCAAATGTGGTCTCACCAGTGCCTCAGAAGTACACCCCTGCTTTTATAATTCAAGTCCTCTCAAAATAAATGCCATCACTGCATTTGCCTTCCTAACTACTGACTCAACCTTCAAGGTTACCTTGAGAGAAACCTGGACCAGAACTCCCAAGTCTCTTTGCATTTCAGACTTCTGAATTTTCTCCCCATTTAGAAAATAGTCCATGCCTCTATTCTTCCTACCACAGTGCGTGACCTCACATTTTCCCACATTGTACTCCATCTGCCACTTCTTTGCCAACTCTCCTAAACTCCAAATCCTTCTGTAGCCTTCTCACCTCCTCAATGCTACCTGTCACTCTACCTATCTTTGTAGGGTCTGCAAACTTTGTCAGAATGCCCTCAGTTCCTTCATCTAGATCGTTAATGTACAAAGTGAAAAGTTATGGTCCCACGCTGACACTTGTGGAACACCACTTGTCATCGGCTGCCATCCTGAGAAAGATCCTTTATCCCCACTCTCTGCTTTCTGTCAGACAGCCAAGTTTTTATCCATGCTAGCACCTTGCCTCTAACACTGTGGGCCTTTACCTTACTCAGTAGTCTCCTGTGCGGCACCTTGTCAAAGATCATCTGGACTCCAGGTAGATAACATCCACTGTCCTGATGAAGGGCTTTTGCCCAAAACGTTGATTTTCCTGCTCCTCAGATGCTGCCTGACCTGCTGTGCTTTTCCAGCACCACTCTAATCTAGACTCTGATTTCCAGCATCTGCAGTCCTCACTTTTGCCAAGATGATATCCATGGGCTCTCCCTGGTCTAATCTGCTTGTTCCTCCCTCAAAGAGTTCGAGCAGATTTGTCAGACATGACCTGCCCTTGATGAAACCATGCTGACTTCACCCTATTTTACCATTCACCTCCAAATATTCAGAAATCTCATCCTTCCCAATGGTTTCCAGGATCTTACCCATGACTGGGATTAGGCTAATCGGTCTGGAATTTTCCATCTTTTGCCTTACTCCCTTTTTAAGCAGTTAGCTATTTTCCAGTCCTCTGGGACCCTCCCTGATACTAGCGATTCTAACACCTTCACTATCTCTTCAGCTATCTCCCTTAGAACTCTAGGGCATAGTCCATCTGGTCCAGATGATTTATCCACCTTCAGGCCATTCAGTTTTTCTAGTACCTTCTCCTTGGGGATGACCACCGTACTGAGCTGTGCCCCCTCACTCTTGAATTTATGGGATGTTACTTGTGTCTTTCACTGTGAAGACAGATGCCAAGTAATTAGTCAGTTCCTCAGCAATTTCTTTGTTCCCCACCAATATCTCTCCAGCATCATTTTCCAGCATCCCAATGTCCACTTTTGCCTCTGTTTTGCTCTTTAGATATCTAAAGATACTCTTACAGTCTTCCTTTATATTACTGGCTAGCTTACCCTCATGTTTAATCTTCCTTTTTTTTATGCCCTCTTTTGGTCTTTGTAAGCTTCCCAAACCTCTGGTTTCCCACTGCCCTTTGCCACTTTCTCATTTGCTTTTATTTTATCCCTAACTTCCCTAGTCAGCCTCATCCTCCCAGTATCATGCTTCGTTTTCCTAGAGATGAATCCCTACTGTGTCTCCTGAATTAATCCCAGAAACTCCTGCCTTTGCCGTTCCACTGTCTTTCCTGCTCCTCCCTCATGTCTCAATCGTTGCCTTTATTCAGCTACAATATCATTACCTCTGATTCTATCTTCTCCCTCTCAAATTGCAGAGTAAATTGAATCCTATTTTGATCACTGCCTCCAGAGGGTTCCTTCACCTTAAGCTTCCTTATCAAGTCAGACTCATTGCACAACACTAAATCCAGTTTTGCCTGTTCCCTAGAGGGGTCCACCACAAGCTGCTCCAAAACACCATCTTGCAGACTTCCCCAAATTCCTTTCCTTGCAATCCACTACCAAACTGATTTTCCCAGTCCACTTGCATATTAAAACTCCCCATGATCATTGTAACTTTGCCTTTCCTACACATCTTTTCTATCTCCCGGTGTATCTTGCGCCCCAGCTCCTGACTACTGTTTGGAGGCCTTTCCTGCTCACTAACAAATACATTACAGCAAGATGGTGTCCAAGTGGTATTATCACTCAACTGTTCATCCAGAGACCCTGATAATGTTCAGGGTAACTGGGTTTAAATTCCATCACAGCAATTGAATTCAATAAAAAAATTGGAATTAAGAGTCTAATGATGCCCATAAATCCATCCTCAATTGTCTATAAAAACAAACTCCATCTGATTCACTAATGCCCTTTAGGGAAGGAAGCTGCCATCCTTATACAGTCTGGCCTACATGTGACTCCAGACGCACAGCAATTGTGGGTGACTCTTAACTGCCCTTTGGGCAATTAGGGATGGACAATAAATACTGGCCTGGTCAGCGATATCTTCTTTCTATGAATGAACAGAGAAAATCATCATTCTGGTAGCTATAATAAGCAAGGGGTGAACTGCTTGCCTGATGTTGACTCAGTATTCCAAAGGGTCAGTGAAGAGTAAGGATTTCTTGAACTGTGAGCTCCTGATCTTCACACATCATGAGCCATGCCTTTGTAAATGGCACCGATGAACAGTCAGCTTTAGCGTGACATAGACGGCAGTGTGTGCTGAGTGTAGGTGGTGCGGGGGTGGGGTTGGTACCTGAAATGATCCGATGCCAAGTTCGATGAAGATTTTCAGATCTTCTGCAACGTTATCGGGAAAACACGCACACACTATATAATGGACCCCGAACAGCGGGATCAGCAGCAAAGTCGATTTTGTTAGTCTCCTGGAAAAGAAATTGGAAGTTTATTTTTTTCAAAACACCTCCCTGGACAAAAGATTTGTCTTTAATTGTTTGGTAGCGCACAACTGAGGTATTTCTGAAAAAAAGACATCCATATTGAAGCTTATTCAACTTGCACTGATCAGGACAGTTTGCAAGAATATCAAAACACAGGGGAAACAACCTTAATTTTGTACAAGAGGAGACTGTGGACTGTATATAAGAAGCTGCATGTACTGATGCACAGAGTATCATTCTTTACAAAAGGACATACATTTAAACACACTGAGTCTTTCTAACACAGCAACGTACATAAGAGTCATTGTTTGGTTCTGTGACCGTGACGACGCCCTGGCTAATCTGAGTCAACATATCTGATTGAAACAAAGCAGTTAACTGCCAGTCGTCATTAACTGGTGAATTCTGTCTTTACTTAAAGAACACATTATGAAAGTGAATCTACATTCATCGTTCTCACAACGGTATTAGCCCCAATTAATACTTCTTCCCAAAGGGGAATCTCCAATCGTGTTCCACATGGTACTTACATGAAATGGGAGGGGGAGTTCCCTCCAACATCTGGTGATCTCAGTTTCTGCATGAGAACGCGAATGATGTTCAGGAATATTAGGAAGTTAATCTGAAATAACAACCAACAGAACATTCAGATTCTCTGTCATTAAGATGTGGAGGTGCTGGTATTGGACTGGGGTGGATTTGAAATCATACAATCGTTTGGAGCATTGCTCCTTCATCAGATGACATTCTCCATTTTATCTTCTTGCCTGGGAGAATCTTGAATTAGGAGGCACAGTTGCAAATCAACTTATCAGGAGGGCAAAAATGGGACACAAAATAGCTTTGGCAAATAGGGTTAAGGAGAATCCAAAGTGATTTTATAAATTCCTTAAGGACAAAAGGGTAACTAGGGAGAGAATAGGGCCTCTCAAAGATCATCAAAGGGGCCTTTGCATGGAGCTGTAGGAGGTGGGGAAGACACTAAACAAATATTTTGTATTAATATTTACTGTGGAAAAGGACATGGAAGATATAGAATGTAGGGAAATAGACGGTGACATCTTGCAAAATGTCCAGATTACAGAGGAGGAAGTGCTGGATGTTTTGAAATGCATAAAAGTGGATAAATCACCAGGACCTGTTCAGGTGTACCCTAGAACTCTGTGAGAAGCCAGAGAAGTGATTGCTGGGTCTCTTGCTGAGATATTTATATCATCGATAGTCACAGGTGAGGTGCCGAAAAATGGAGATTGGCAAACGTGGTGCAACTGTTTAAGAAGGGTGGTAAGGACAAGCCAGGGAACTATAGACCAGTGAACCTGACCTCGGTGGTGGGCAAGTTGTTGGTGGGAATCCTGAGGGACAGGATGTACATGTATTTGGAAAGGCAAGGACTGATTAGAGATAGTCAACATGGCTTTGTGTGTGGGAAATCATGTCTCACAAACTTGATTGAGTTTTTTGAAGAAGTAACAAAGAAGATTAATGAGGGCAGAGCAGTAGATGTGATCTATATGGACTTCAGTAAGGCGTTCGACAAGGTTCCCCATGGGAGACTGATTAGCAAGGTTAGATCTCATGGAATACAGGGAGAACTAGCCATTTGGATACAGAACTGGCTCAAAGGTAGAAGACAGAGGGTGGTGGTAGAAGGTTGTTTTTCAGACTGGAGGCCTGTGACCAGTGGAGTGCCACAAGGATCTGTGCTGGGTCCTTTACTTTTTGTCATTTATATAAATGATTTGGATGTGAGCATAAGAGGTACAGTTAGTAAGTTTGCAGATGACACCAAAATTGGAGATGTAGTGGACAGCGAAGAGGGTTACCAGATGGGCCAATGGGCTGAGAAGTGGCAGATGGAGTTTAATTCAGAAAATGGCGAGGTGCTGGATTTTGGGAAAGCAAATCTTAGCAGGACTTATACACTGAATAGTAAGGTCCTAGGGAGTGGTGATGAACAAAGAGACCTTGGAGTGCAGGTTCATAGCTCCTTGAAAGTGGAGTCGCAGGTAGATAGGATAGTGAAGAAGGCGTTTGATATGCTTTCCTTTATTGGTCAGAGTATTGAGTACAGGAGTTGGCAGGTTGAGGGGTGACCTTATAGAGGTTTATAAAATCATGAGGGGCATGGATAGGATAAATAGACAAAGTCTCTTCCCTGGGTGAGGGAGTCCAGAACTTGATGGCATAGGTTTCGGGTGAGAGGGGAAAAAAAACCTAAGGGGCAACACTTTTACACAGAGGGTGGTACGGGTACGGAATAAGCTGCCAGAGGAAGTGGTGGAGGCTGGTACAATTGCAACATTTAAAAGGCATCTGGATGGGTATATGAATAAGAAGGGCTTGGAGGGATATGGGCTAGGTGCTGGCAAGTGGGACGAGATTGGGTCGGGATATCTGGTCGGCATGGACAAGTTGGACAGAAGGGTCTGTTTCTGTGCTGTAAATCTCTATGACTCTATGACTCGGTATGTTGAAGCCATTCAGCAGAGCACATTGCTCTGCCCGAATGTGTTAACCAAGTGATGTATGCCGTCCTTTAGGCTGTCCTCTGTCTGGTTGCCATGGTGTTGACAAATATCGAAGGATGCAATCTTTTTTAGGACGACCTTCTCTCTCATGAAGTCAACAATCCAGCATGTCCAGCAAACTGCTCTGAAAACTCTGCCCTTATTTTGACGGCTGGGGCAAATTGTTGCTGAGGCAATCCACAACATTCTTATACAATTCTGAACACGGCAGCCCATCACCATAACAGACACCTTAAAAATGTTGAAGCAGCAAGAAATGTAGAAACACAGAAAATTGCAGGAGGCCATTCAGCCCTTCAAGCCTGCATTTCCATTCCATCTGACCCTGGCTGACCATGCAAGCTCTGTAGTTGAGAGTCCGATGCTGGAAAAACACAGCAGGTCAGGCAGCGCCCAAGGAGCAGGAGAGTCGACATTTTGGGCATAAGCCCTTCATCAGGATTCCTGATGCAAGGCTTATCCCCAAAACGTTGATTCTCCTGCTCCTCGGATGCTACCTGACCTGCTGTGCTTTTTCAGCATCGGACTCTCGCCTCTGATCTCCAACATCTACAGTCCTTACGCTCTCCATGTAATCTCAGTGTCCCATTCCCGCCCTCTCCACATACCCGTTGTTCCCTTTAGCTGGAACGGCCAACTCCAGCTCCCTCCTGAATATATTGAATGAACTGGCCCCAACAGCTTCCTGTGGGAGAGAAATCCACAGGGTCACAACTCTTGGAGTGAAGAAATTCTCCCTTATCTCAGTCCTGAATGGAATCTCCTATTATTCTTGGACTGTGATCCTAGTTCTGGACTTTCCCAACATTGGGAACATTCTTCCCGAATCTAGCCTGTTCAGTCCCATCAGGATTTTCTGTGTTTCTATGAGATCACCTGAACATTCCTATAAATTCCAACAGGTCCAAGCCCAGTTGATCAGGCCTTTCCTCATATATCAGTCCTGCCATCCCAAGAACCAGTCTGGTGAACCTTTGCTGGGTTCCCTCAATGTCCTTCCTCAGACGAGGAGACCAAAACTGCAGACAATACGCAAGGTGTGGCCGCACCAAGGCGCTGTATAACTGCAGCAAGAAAACCCTACTCCAATACCAGAATCCTCTCTCTATGAAGGACAGCATGCCATGAGCTTTTCTCACCACCCACGTGCCAACCTTCAGTGACTCTTCCACCAAGATACTCAGGTCTCGTTGTATCTCACCTTTTCCTAAACTTGCCCCCATTCAGGTAATAAACTGCCTTTTGTTGGGCGGTAGTGTGGGGGTAATAAATAAAAAACAAAGCAAAAAATCTGCCTTCTCGTTTTTGTAGACCAAGTGGAGAATCTCACCTTTATCCACGTTATGTTGCATTTGCCGAATATTTGCCCACTCAGCCAGTCTGTCCAGATCACCCTGCAGCTCTCTGACCATCCCCCTCTCGGCACACACTGCTAGATCGGGGCTTTTGCCGAAAACCGCTGATGCACCCTTCCTTGAGCTGTACACAATCTACGTACAAATCTTGATGGAAGATGGGCCAAACATTTTGTGTGACATTGTTAACAGGCAGACCACAGTCACACAGTGAAAATATTACACTGTCCTGAGAACGGGGCACCACACCCAAAAGGTGAACGCTGATTAATCTCCACCTGCTGAGTATTGCAAACAACTTCTGCTTTTGTTTATAAAACATTATCTTAGATCCACTATTTGTTTTATTCAGCCAATGATTGCAGACTGACACGGTGCGGGGACGGTCAGTGGCTGGAGACTGACACAGAGCGGGGACGGTCAGTGGCTGGAGGGTCACCCAGAGCAGGGACAGTCAGTGGCTGGAGACTGACACGGAGCAGGGACGGTCAGTGGCTGGAGACTGACATGGAGCAGGGACAGTCAGTGGCTGGAGACTGACACAGAGCAGGGATGGTCAGTGGCTGGAGACTGACACGGAGCAGGGACGGTCAGTGGCTGGAGACTGACACGGAGTGGGGATGGTCACTGGCTGGAGACTGACACGGAGTGGGGATGGTCACTGGCTGGAGACTGACACAGAGCGGGGACGGTCACTGGCTGGAGGGTCACACAGAGCGGGGATGGTCACTGGCTGGAGACTGACACAGAGCGGGGATGGTCAGTGGCTGGAGACTGACACGGAGTGGGGACGGTCAGTGGCTGGAGACTGACACGGAGTGGGGACGGTCAGTGGCTGGAGACTGACACGGAGTGGGGATGGTCACTGGCTGGAGGGTCACCCAGAGCAGGGACGGTCAGTGGCTGGAGACTGACACGGAGCAGGGACGGTCAGTGGCTGGAGACTGACACGGAGTGGGGATGGTCAGTGGCTGGAGACTGACACAGAGCGGGGATGGTCACTGGCTGGAGACTGACACAGAGCGGGGACGGTCACTGGCTGGAGACTGACACGGAGTGGGGACGGTCAGTGGCTGGAGACTGACACGGAGTGGGGACGGTCAGTGGCTGGAGACTGACATGGAGTGGGGATGGTCAGTGGCTGGAGGGTCACACAGAGCGGGGATGGTCACTGGCTGGAGACTGACACAGAGCGGGGACGGTCAGTGGCTGGAGACTGACACAGAGCGGGGATGGTCAGTGGCTGGAGACTGACACGGAGTGGGGACGGTCAGTGGCTGGAGACTGACACGGAGTGGGGATGGTCACTGGCTGGAGGGTCACCCAGAGCAGGGACAGTCAGTGGCTGGAGACTGACACGGAACGGGGACGGTCACTGGCTGGAGACTGACACAGAGCGGGGATGGTCAGTGGCTGGAGGGTCACCCAGAGCAGGGACGGTCAGTGGCTGGAGACTGACACGGAGTGGGGATGGTCACTGGCTGGAGACTGACACGGAGTGGGGATGGTCACTGGCTGGAGACTGACACAGAGCGGGGATGGTCAGTGGCTGGAGACTGACACGGAGTGGGGACGGTCAGTGGCTGGAGACTGACACGGAGTGGGGACGGTCAGTGGCTGGAGACTGACACGGAGTGGGGATGGTCACTGGCTGGAGGGTCACCCAGAGCAGGGACGGTCAGTGGCTGGAGACTGACACGGAGCAGGGACGGTCAGTGGCTGGAGACTGACACGGAGTGGGGATGGTCAGTGGCTGGAGACTGACACAGAGCGGGGATGGTCACTGGCTGGAGACTGACACAGAGCGGGGACGGTCACTGGCTGGAGACTGACACGGAGTGGGGACGGTCAGTGGCTGGAGACTGACACGGAGTGGGGACGGTCAGTGGCTGGAGACTGACATGGAGTGGGGATGGTCAGTGGCTGGAGGGTCACACAGAGCGGGGATGGTCACTGGCTGGAGACTGACACAGAGCGGGGACGGTCAGTGGCTGGAGACTGACACAGAGCGGGGATGGTCAGTGGCTGGAGACTGACACGGAGTGGGGACGGTCAGTGGCTGGAGACTGACACGGAGTGGGGATGGTCACTGGCTGGAGGGTCACCCAGAGCAGGGACAGTCAGTGGCTGGAGACTGACACGGAACGGGGACGGTCACTGGCTGGAGACTGACACAGAGCGGGGATGGTCAGTGGCTGGAGGGTCACCCAGAGCAGGGACGGTCAGTGGCTGGAGACTGACACGGAGCGGGGACGGTCACTGGCTGGAGACTGACACAGAGCGGGGATGGTCAGTGGCTGGAGGGTCACCCAGAGCAGGGACAGTCAGTGGCTGGAGACTGACACGGAGCAGGGACGGTCAGTGGCTGGAGACTGACACAGAGTAGGGACGGTCAGTGGCTGGAGACTGACACAGAGTAGGGACGGTCAGTGGCTGGAGACTGACACAGAGTAGGGACAGTCAGTGGCTGGAGACTGACACAGAGCAGGGACGGTCAGTGGCTGGAGGGTCACACAGAGCAGGGACGGTCAGTGGCTGGAGACTGACACAGAGCAGGGATGGCCAGTGGATGGAGGGTCACACAGAGTGTGGCGGTCAGTGGCTGGAGACTGACACGGAGCAGGGACGGTCAGTGGCTGGATGGTCACACAGAGCGGGGATGGTCAGTGGCTGGAGACTGACACGGAGGGGGGATGGTCAGTGGCTGGAGGGTCACACAGAGCGGGGACGGTCAATGGCTGGATATTGACAAGGAATGGGACGGTCAGTGTCTCGAGACTGACACAGAGTGGGGACGGTCAGTGGCTGTAGGATCACACAGAGCACTGCGGTCAGTGGCTGGAGACTGTCATGGAGCGGGAATGGGCAGTGGCCGGAGAATGACATGGAGCAGGGATGGTCAGTGGCTGGAGACTGACACAGAGCAGGGATGGCCAATGGCTGGAGGGTTACACAGAGCAGGGACAGTCAGTGGCTGGAGACTGACACGGAGCCGGGATGGTCAGTGGCTGGAGACTGACGCGGAGTGGGGACGGTCAGTGGCTGGAGACTGACACGGAGCCGGGATGGTCAGTGGCTGGAGACTGACACGGAGTGGGGATGGTCAGTGGCTGGAGACTGACTTGGAGCAGGAATGGGCAGTGGCTGGAGACTGACACAGAGTGGGGGTGGTCGGTGGTGGAGGGTCACACAGAGTGGGGATGGTCAGTTGCTGGAGACAGATTCAGAGCGGGGACGGTCAGTGGTTGGATACTGACACAGAGCTGGGTGGTCAGTGGCTGGAGACTGACACGGAGAGGGGACGGTCAGTGGCTGGAGGGTCACACAGAGGAGGGTGGTCAGTGGCCGGAGACTGACATGGAGCGGGGATGGTCAGAGGCTGGAGGGTCACACAGAGTGGGGACGGTCAGTGGCTGGAGGGTCACACAGAGGAGGGCGGTCAGTGGGTGGAGACTGACACGGAGCAGGGATGGTCAGTGGCTGGAGACTGACATGGAGCGGGGATGGTCAGTGGCTGGAGGGTCACACAGAGGAGGGACGGTCAGTGGCTGGAGACTGACATGGAGCGGGGATGGTCAGTGGCTGGAGGGTCACACAGAGGAGGGCGGTCAGTGGCCAGAGACTGACATGGAGCGGGGACGGTCAGAGGCTGGAGACTGACATGGAGCGGGGATGGTCAGTGGCTGGAGGGTCACACAGAGCAGGGTGGTCAGTGGCTGGAGGGTCACACAGAGCAGGGCGGTCAGTAGCTGGAGACCGAAACAGAGCAGGGCGGTCAGTGGCTGGAGACTGACACAGAGCAGGGATGGTCAGTGGCTGGAGACTGACACAGAGCAGGGACGGTCAGTGGCTGGAGACTGACAAGGAGTGGGGATGGTCAGTGGCTGGAGGGTCACACAGAGCGGGGCGGCCAGTGGCTGGAGACTGACATGGAGCGGGGATGGTCAGTGGCGGGAGGCTGGAGTGGGGATGGGTGTTGGACTGGGTATGTGCCAGCGGTCAGCAGCTTGTGAGGCCGGTCTGACCACATGTTGAGCCCCGCCCTGCACCGATCTAGCGCAGGTTATCTCTGGAAAGGCTGGGATGTCTGTCTTTTTAACTTTAGTTCTCGTGTTTGTCAGTTATTCTCTAAGTGACCATGAGTAATGTAACTTCTTTCCCTTTGCTTCCCTTTATTTCTGTATTATGTGTCTGCGTTCTGGACTTTGGTGCGTTGTAGTCGGGATGGTACCGTGTGTGGTGGTATTGTAGCCTTCTCACTGTACTCCTGTACTTGAGTACACGTGACAATAAAGGGTCTTCCGTTCTATTCAGTTCTGCTCTGTTCACCAACGAGCCTGCAATATTTGGAATGCTCCTGAAAACATTCCATTGAAAAACATTGAGTACACGAGCAAAAGGCTGAGTATACACAGTGCTGAGGGAGGGCTGCACGGCTGGAGCTGAGATCTTCAACCAAGGCCTGACCCGTGGTCTCAAATGGGAGTAACCCCATTGGCATGAGGGTGAAAACAATGACTGCAGATGCAGGAAACCAGATTCTGGATTAGTGGTGCTGGAAGAGCACAGCAGTTCAGGATGTCAGTTCAAGTCCTGGTGGTGTTGCCCCTGGAACTCTGAGCAGTAGCTGTCCCTTGACTGACCAACCTGTTAGAACGGATTGTCCTTAAGGACGATCAAAAGTGCAGGTTTACCAAAAGCTCTTTGGAGATCCCTCTCCTCGCCAAAAGGCCTGCAACTATTTGTGGGATCTTTCTGTGCAAGAAGGAGGCTGGTGTTTCCTACATTACCGCACTGACACGATTTGATGACAGGCTTTGTGGCTCGGGGTGGTTTATCCGGAGGGTAAGCAAGGCTTCCCTTTGTGCGGCATTGTGGTGTCAGACTACAAACCATTAATACGCTAATTTGATCAGGCCCTTCATTCGTTCCATCCAATGGTTTTTACGTACCAGAACCGTAAGGAGAATGGCACCTCTTAATATCCACCAGATGTATTCATTCGCATTGTCATCCCAACATCTAGCAGAGAATCAGTCCGTTAATATTCGGTAATCAGGCTCTTCCACAATGAATTACTGTCACTGTACAACGCTGCTTTTTACCATGAGGAGAGGGTGAGGACTGTGGACGCTGGAGATCAGAGTCGAGAGTGCGGTGCTGGAAAAGCACAGCAGCTCAGGCGGCACCCGAGGAGCAGGAGAATCAATATTTCGGGCATCAGCCCTTCATTCCTGATGAAGGGCTTATGCCTGAAACATCGTCTCTACTATGCCTCAGATGCTGCCTGACCTGTTGCGCTTTTCCAGCACCACCCTTTTTGACTGCAGTTCTCACTTTCGCCCAGTCACTTTCTATCATGGACCCCATTTCAGTAATTTGCCTTTAAACTAGGTTCAATTTTGGTCAGAAAAGTGGGAAGGGTACCTATTACCTAAATGGGGAGAGACTTTGGGGTGCTCCGGTGCAGAGGGATCTTGGTGACCTTCTTCACGAGTCACAGAAAACTAGCAATGTCGGTACAGCAGATAATAAAGGCAGCGAATGAAATGTTGGGTTTTATCGCTAAAGGAATAGAATATCGAGGGAAGGATGTATTGCTGCAACTATACAAGGCAATGGTGAGACTGCACCTGGAGTGTTGGTCCCCTTATTTGAGGAAAGATGTAAGAGGATTGGAGGCAATTCAGAGGAGGTTCACTAGATTGGTCTCAGAGATGAGGGGATTGTCGTATGAAGAGAGATTGAACAGTTTAGGCCTATACTCTCTGGAATGTAGAAGGGGAGATCAAATTGAGGTATTCAAGATGATAAACGGTGAGGATAAAATAGACGTGGAGTGGATGCTTCCTCTTATGGGGCATTCTGGGACAAGAAGCCTTAGTGGTAGGGTAAGGGGCAGCAAATTTAAAACAGGGTTATGGGAAACTACTTCTCCCAAAGGATTGTGAATCTGTGGAATTCACTCCCCCAGAGTGCGGCTGATGCTGGGACAGTGAGTAAGTTTAAGGAGGAGTTAGACAGATTGTTAATTGGAAATGGGTTGAAGGGATACGGGGAGAATGGGGGTGAGGAACATATCAGCCATTATCGAATGGTGGAGCAGACTCGATGGGCCGAATGGCCTAATTCTGCTCCTATACCTTATGACCTCATGAGTTCAATTTTCACTTGTATATTGTCTTGAATGAAATGGTGCAGGGTTTGAGTTGGAAAGGGAGGCTGGGGCAGTTTTCCCTGGAGCATCGGAGACTGAGGGGTGACCTTATAGAGGTTTATAAAATCATGAGGGGCATGGATAGGATAAATAGACAAGGTCTTTTTCCGAGGGTCGGGGAATCTGAGACTAGAGGGCATAGGTTTAAGGTGAAAGGGGAAAGAGGGTGGTACGTGTGTGGAATGAGCTGCCAGAGGAAGTGATGGAGGCTGGTACAATTACAACATTTAAAAGGCATTCAGACAGGTATGTGGATATGAAAGGTTCAGAGGGATATGGGCCAAACATTGGCAAACGGAATATGTTTAGCTTGGGAAAATGGACGAAAGGTCTGTTTCCCTGATGTTTGACTCTATGGTAATGCACCCACCTCTGAGCCAGAGCGACCTGGCTTCAGTCCCCACACACCCCAGACCTGTGTCAAAAGGTGTCTAGGTAGGTTGGTTAAAAATACCCATTGATGTGATGGCAGGATTGCTGTTGAGGGTTGGTTAGCTCAGTTGATTGGACAGCTGGTTTCCAATGCAGAATGACAGTGACAGAGTGGGTTCAACTCTCACGCCAGCTGAGGTTACCATGGCGATTCCACCTTCTCGACCTCTCCCCTCACCTGAAGGATGTGGTGACCCTCAGGTTAAACCCGTCACCTGCTGTTTCTCCCTCACGAGACAGCAGCTCCAGGGGTTTGGTGGGACTTTGAGGATGGATGAATTCCTCAGGGAGGGAGTGAAATAAGTGAGGCCTTAGGGGCCGAAAGTAGGAACAGGGCACTGAGTTGGGTGATCAGCCATGATCACATTGGGGGAGTGGGCTGAATGGCCTCCACCAGTTCCTAATTTCTGTGTTTCTACTCACACCCCATGCATGCAGAGTTAAAGTCAGGCCCTGGTGTGATTTTAACTTACTTTCTGTTATCCACATTCAGCTTCACAATAATCCAAATCACAATTACAATGGTTGGAGCCCCTATGAGAGATGGGACAAAATGGTGTTTACAACTCAGCTCCTCAAACGCTTTGAGGTATCAGTTAACATGCCATTATTCTGATTATATATCAAATATTCAAACTTTACCTCAACGGCATTGATACTACTCAACATCGATTAAAAATCAGCGGAGGTGAGCAAATTGTGTCGGATTTTAATCTCTGCGTTGGCCCAGCCCTAAGTCACAAGCACCCACCACATCCCTTGCCCATCTCGTTTCCCTCTTCTCTCAACCGTGTCTCCTCAAACAAATCCTGGAGAAACTCAGCAGGTCTGGCGGCAAGCAGGAGAGAGAAAAACAGTTCACATTCAAGTCTGGCATGACACCTCTTCACTTCTGAAAAAGAGTTACACCGGACTCAAAACGTTACTCCTGTTCTGAAGAGGTCACTACGTAGGTAAGACAGAAGACAGTTAAGAGTTGACCACAAGGCTATGGGCCTGGAGTCACATGTCGGCTAGACCAGGTTAAATGGTATTCTTATTTATTCACTTGAGGAACATAGGTGTCACTGGCTGGGCACAGCAGTTATTACCCGTCCCTAGTTGCCCCCTTGAGAAGGTGGGGGTGAACTGCCTTCTTGAACCGCTGCAGTCCACCTGCTGTGGGTTGACCCACAATGCCCTGAGGGAGGGAATTCCAGGATTTTGACCTAGCGACAGTGAAGGAATGGGGATATATTTCCAAGTCAGGATGGTGAGGGGCTTGGAGGGAACTTGCAGGGGGTGATGTTCCCATGTATCTGCTGCCCCTTGTCCTTCAAGATGGAAGTGGTCGTGGGTTTGGAAGATGCTGTCTGAGGATTTTTGATGAATTTCTGCAGTGCATCTTGTAGATAGTACACACTGCAGTTACTGAGTCTTGGTGGTGGAGGGAGTAGATGCTTGGGGATGTGGTGCCAATCAAATGGGCTGGTTTGTCCTGGATGGTGTCAAGCTTCTTGAGTGTTGTTGGAGCTGCCCCCATCCAGGCAAGTGGGGAGTATTCCATCACCCTCCTGACTTGTGCCTGGAGATGGTGGACAGGCCTTTGGGAGGAGCCACAATGTTGATGTGGAAAGTCCAGTTGAGTTTTAGGTAATGTACCTTTCACTTCACTTTAAGAATGATCAATGGTAGTGCTCACTGTTGTCAATATTGAGATGAATTTTCAATCCCAGATTTATTCAATCAATGAGATCTACATTCTATCAGTCGCTGTGAGATTTGGACCCCTTCCTCCTCGGTCTGCTAGTTTACGAGTCCAGTGACCTTGCCACCATTCTACCTGTGCCTTTCCCACTGTTTGCACATGTTATGAGGGTTTCTGCCTTGAGTCATAGAATTCCTACAGCGTGGAAGCAAGCCATTCACTCCATCAAGACCACACTGACCCTCTGAAGAGCAACCCACCCAGACCCACCCCATCCCTGTATTTAATTAATCAAAACCTGCATACCCATTCTAAGTGATTAAAGAGATGAAAGGTTTAGAGGGATATGGGCCAAACATTGGCAAATGGAACGAGTTTAGTTTGGGAAACGGGTTGGCATGGATGAAGGGTCTGTTTCCACGATGAATGACTCTATGGTAGTGCATTCACTTCTGAGCCAGAGAGATCTGGCATGGCACAGTGGCACAGTGGTTAGCACTGCTGCCTCACAGCACCAGAGACCCAGGTTCAATTCCCACCTCAGGCGACTCTCTGTGCGGACTTTGCACATTCTCCCTGTGTCTGCGTGGGTTTCCTCCGGGTGCTCCGGTTTCCTCCCACAGTCCAAAAAAAATGTGCAGGTCAGGTGAATTGGCCATGCTAAATTACCCATAGTGTTAGGTGAAGGGGTAAATGTAGGGGAATGGGTCTGGGTGGGTTGCGCTTCAGTGGGTCGGTGTGGACTTGTTGTGCCAAAGGGCCTGTTTCCACACTATAAATAACCTAATCTAATCTGGCTTCAGTCCCCACACACCCCAGACCTGTGTCAATATGTGTCTAGGTAAGCTGGTTACAAATACCCATTGGTGTGATGGCAGGATTACTGTTAAGGGTTGGTTACTCAGTTGATTGGACGGCTGGTTTCCAATACTGAATGATAGTGACAGCGTGGGTTCAATACTCATGCCAGCTGAGGTTACCATGGAGACCCCAGCTCCTCAACCTCTCCCCTTACCTGAGGAACCTTCTAGGTTTGTCTAATATATTGTATGACACTTTGATCTTCTGCTGTAAATTCTGTGTCCTATGATCCTGTCCCACGAGTTACTTAACGAAGGAGCAGCGCTCCGAAAGCTAATGCTTCCAAATAAACCTGTTGGACTGTCACCTGGTGTTGTGTGATTTTTAACTTTTCCCATGAAGGGCCCGCCTAACCTGAACATCCCTGCACACTATCTGCAAATTCCTGCGGCCAATCCACCCTAACCTGCACATCTTTGGATTGTGGGAGAAAATGGAGAATGTGAAAACTCCACGCAGACAGTTGCCCGAGGCTGGGATGAGGTAGTAGGAGAAAGTGAGGACGGCAGATGCTGGAGATCAGAGTTGAGAGTGTGATGCTGGAAAAGCACAGCAGGTCAGGCAGCATCCGAGGAGCAAGAGAATCAACGTTTCAGGCATAAGCCCTTCGTCAGGAATGAGGCTTGTGGGCCGAGGGAGATAAATAGGAGGAGGGGCGGGGTAGGGCTGGGAGGAAGGTCGCTAAGGATGTGATATGTCTATAAAGGTGGCGAAGAAGGTGAGAGGTCAGAGAGGAGGGTGGAGTGGATAGCTGGGAAAGATGATGGACAGGTAGGACAAGCCAAGGAGGGGGCAATGCTGAGTTGGAAGGTTGCGACTAGGATAAGGCGCGGGGAGGGGAATGAGGAAACTTACCTTCCCCTGTCACTGGAGAATGTGTAAAACCTGCCCCCTCCCCTCCGTCCAAGGCTCCAAGGGATCCTTCCAGATCCATCAGAAATTCACCTGTATCTCCACCAATGTTATCTACTGTATCCGTTGCACCTGGTGCGGTCTCCTCTACATCGGGGAGACAGGATGCCTTCTTGCGGTTCATTTCAGAGAACATCTCTGGAACATCCGCACTCACCAACCCCACCGCCCTGTGGCTGAACACTTCAACACCCCCTCCCCTCCCCAACACTCTGTCAAGGACATGCAGGTCCTGGGCCTCCTCCATCACCAAACCATTACCACCTGACACCTGGAGGAGAAACGGCTCATATTCAGCCTTGAGACCCTGCGACCACACGGAATAGATGTGGATTTCAACAGCTTCCTCATCTCCCCTCCCCCAACCTTATCCCAGATCCAACCTTCCAACTCGGCACTGCCTTTTGGGCCTCTCCTACCTGTCCATCTTCCGTCCATCTTCCTTCTCATCTATCAGCTCAACGCTCTTTTCTGACCTATCACCTTCTCCCTCACCTTCACCCACCTATCACACTCTCAGCTCCCTTCCCCCCAGCCCCCTCCCCATTTATCTCTCAGCCCTTGGCCCTCAAGCCTCATTCCTGATGAAGGAACATTGATCCTCCTGCTCCTCGGATGCTGCCTGACCTGCTGTGCTTTTCCAGCCCCACACTGAGGTAGTAGTGCCAGCCACTGGTCCAATGTGCCAACCCAACCATCCTTTCAGACAAGATGTTGCACACCCGAACCACGACCCGCTGGTGCTAACATTGCCCCTACTCTGAAGGAATGGCTGAGACCGAACGAAACGAGGGAAACCAGGCTACGGATGTATTAATGAAGGCTCACTCAGTCATGTAAGCATGGGGAGCTGGTCTTGAGTGGGGGAGGCTGGGTTTTATGGGGAGCAACTAACCGAAATGAAGCTCCTGCTAAACTTGTGGACTTGGACTCTGTTTGAGTGAAGTTAACGTTTGGAGTCCAGGCTGGGCAGGAGAAATATCCATTCGACCATCAGATCATCCCTCCACTCTGAGTCTTGAGCCCCTCTTCCAGAAATGCCAACAGAGTGAGCCACCAATGGTCATGCCCAGCACGCTCCACCCCCCTCCCCTGTCACATCCCCACACAGGCCCAACGACCAAAACCAGCTCCCCACCTCCAACTTCCCACCTCAATCCAATCCCCGGCCCTCCGCAAAACGTGAAATACTGACCCCAACCGATGAAACAGTACGACCAGAAGTACTTTTTGTTCGATACAAAGGCAAGGCTGAGCAGGGTCTGGAGGTACAATCCTTCGACCATGAGCCATGTGAAGTTGGCCAGGGTGCAGTAGTGGAAGACGGTGACTGCAGCTTTACAGGTCGCCTGGAGAACGTGAAAAAGAGGAAATGACATTGATCCACCCAGAATAAGGAAAGGTTGTTTTGAGCTAACTGGTCTCCAAGCTCCTCAATGAATTTCTGCGCAGCCTTGATTCCTCCATCAGCCTCCCCTTGTTTTCTGTTCAGTGGAAATGCATTCCCACACTCTCCACTCACGGGCTGGTACATTCCCTCACTCTCCACTCACGGGCTGGCACATTCCCTCACGGGATGGTACATTCCCATACTCTGAGCGAGGGATGGAGGTTGCAACTAAATCCCCCACCAGATCGATTGCCAACATGAGACCACAACAAATCACAGAACTGCTGTCGTGCAGAAAGAGGCCATTTGGCCCATTGTTCCTGTGCTGAGGGTTCACTGCTATTCCCCTTTGCACCAAACAACCACCCAACCCCCACTGCCCTTATCTTGACCCTGCCCTCCACCATCTTTCCAGCCAGTACATTCCATACTCTAACCACTCACCCATTGAAAAAACTTCCTTATCACTTTGTTAAAGAGTAATTCTTTCATGAGACATGGTGGGGGAGGGGGGGTTCAAAGATAAAGCCAGTGTTTGTTGCCCATCCCTCATTGACCCTTGAACTGAGTGTCTTGCTCAGACCCTTACAGAGGGCAGATAGGACCCAACCAAGTTGCTGTGGGTCTGGAGTCACATGGGGGGCCAGGTCGGGTTTGGATGGCAGATCTCCTTCCCTGAAGGACATTAGTGACCCAGATGGAGTTTTTCCAGCAATTGATGACTATCTCATTCGTTATCAATGGACCAGCTTTTCAATTGCAGATTTATGAATAGAATTTAGATGGGCTTCAGATTGGTATGACAGTTCAGCGCAACATCGAGGGCCGAAGGGCCTGTACTGTGCTGTAATGTTCTATGTTACTTATCTAGTGACATTCACAGAAATATAGATAATAGGAGCAGGAGTAGGCCATTCAGCCCTTCGAGCCTGCTGCACCATTCAACATGATCATCTAACTCAGTGTCCTCTTCCTGTTTTTTTCCCCCACATCCCTTTAACCCTGGGAGATATATCTAACTCCTTCTTGAAACCATTCAATGCCTTGGTCTCAACCGCCGTCTTTGGTAGAGAATTCCACATGCTCACCTCTCTCTGGCTAAAGGTGTTTCTCCTCATCTCGGACCTAAACGGTCTACTCCAGTTATCCTTAGACTGTGACTCCCTGGTTCAGGATTCTCCCTGGCCATTGGGAACATCCTTCCTGCGTTTACTCTGTCGAGCCCTGATGGAACTCTTTTCCCACTACACCTCCATTTTTCTCTACTTTATTCATACTTGCCTCTTGTGCACGTGTCTTCGTATCTGAGCCTTGTGTTCTCAATCCTTTCACAAGTGGGAGCATGCCCTCTATATTAGTAGGACCAGACATTTTGACTCCTGAATCTACTCCACTGTTAAATAATGAACAAAAGAGAAGCACAGCACAGAAACAGGCCCTTCGGCCTTCCAAGGCTGTGCCGACCATCATGCTCTAACTAAACTAAAAAAAAAACAAACCTTCTGCCCTTATTCGGTCCGTATCACTCTATTTCCTCCCTATTCATGTCATCATCCAGATGCCTCTGAAATATTGCCAACCTGCCTGTTTCCACCACCTCTTCTGGTAGTGCTTTTCAGGCTCCTTCCACTCTCTGTGTGAAAAATTTACATCGCACATCTCCCTTAAATTGACGGCACGGTGGCTCAGTGGTTAGCACAGCTGCCTCACAGCGCCAGGGACCTGGGTTTGATCCCAGCATCAGGCGACTGCCTGTGTGGAGTTTGTACATTCTCCCTGTGTCTGTGGGTTTCCTCCGGGTGCTCCGGTTTCCCCCCCACAGTCCAAAAATGTGCAGGTTAGGGTGAATTGGCCAGGCTAAATTGCCCAGAGTGCTAGGTGCATTAGTCAGGGGTAAATCTAGGATAGTTGGGGAATGGGTCTGGATGGGTTACTCTTTGGAGGGTTGGTGTGGACTGGTTGGGCCGAAGGGCCTGTTTCCATAGTGTAGGGAATCTAATCTCAACACTCCCCCTGTAATTGAAACTTCAACTCTGGGGGGAAAAAGCCTCTCATAATTTTGTCGATGTCTATCAGGTTTCCTCTCAGCCGCTGTTTTCCCAGTGAGAACAATCCTCGTCTTTTTAACCTTTCCTCGTAGCCAATACCCTCGAGATCCGGCAACATCCTGGTGAACCTTCTCCACCCTCTCTCCAAAGCCTCCACGTCCCTCTGGTAGTGTGGTGACCAAAACAGCACGCAATACTCCAGTACGGCTGACCAGACAGAGATTCAGTTGCGCTGTACGTCCCAATATCTATCAATAATCTGATTCTGAATTGAACATATTCAATGACCCAGCCCCCAGTGCTCACTGGGAATAACAGTCCAGACCCTTGTGACCCTCTGATAGAAAATAAACCACCGTCCTCTCAGTTCTTAACAGCGATCTCTTATTTTTTAAGTGTCCCCCTCATTCTACATTCCCTCCCAAGGGGAAATGTCTTTGCGTATCTGATCTGTGATGCTCCCTCCGAATCAACCAGATCACCTCTCATTCTGCTAAACTCCAGTCAGTACAGAGCCAGCCTTAGTTCATAATATTTTCTTACATCGTTCATCTCATATTAATGATGCTGACCAAAGGGGGGGGGGGTGACCATCTCTAGCAATCCCTATTTCATTTGGTTAGACCGTTTACGTAGGCCATTCAGCCCATCGAATCAGCTCCGCCATTTAACGAGATCATGACTGATCTGATAACCCTCAACTCCACTTGCTTGCCTTTTTCCCCCAAAACCCTTGACTCCTTTACTGATTAAACATCTGTCTTAGCCCTGAGCAAATTTAATGACCTTTCTCTAAAGCTCTCTGAGATAAAGAAGTCCACAGACTCACTCCCCTCTGACAGAAGAAAGTCCTCATTTCTGTCTTAAACGCACAACACCTTATTCTGAGACCGTACCCTCTGGTCCCAGACTCTCCCACAAGGGGAAACAGCCTCTCTACATCGACCCTATCCAGTCTCCTAAGATTCTTGTGTGTTTCAATAATGTCTCTTCTCATTCTGCCAAACTCCGAGTCTAGCCCCAGCCTATCCAGTCGCTCAAGATAAGGCAGTCCCTCCAAACTCGGGGCCAACCTGATCATGTTGAGACGAATGGCACTGAAGGGACCTGATGAAAGCTTATTCCCAATAATTCCACTTAAACAAACCCCAGTTCGACATGGACAATTTGAGTCGGACATTGTGACAAGGAGTTGCATTTGTATGGCACCTTTCTTGACCTCAGAGCATCCCAAAGCGTTTCACAGAGTGTAGTACTTATTGAAATGCAACAATTTGTTGTCATGAAGGTGATAGGATGTGCACAGAATGCAGTATTGCACAATCATGTGCTTTTGAGACTTTATAAAGCTCTAGTTAGGCCCCATTTAGAGTACTGTGTCCAGTTATGGGCCCTACACCTCAGGAAGGACATACTGGCACTGAAGCGTGCCCAGTGGAGATTCACACGGGTGATCCCTGGAATGGTAGACCTAACATACGATGAATGGCTGAGGATCCTGGGATTGTATTCATTAGAGTTTAGAAGGTTGAGGGGAGATCTAATAGAAACTTACAAGATAATGCACGGCTTAGAGAGGGTGGACGCTGGCAAGTTGTTTTCGTTAGGCGGGGAGACTAGGACCCATGGCACAGCCTTAGAATTAGAGGAGGTCAATTTTGAATGGAAATGAGGAGACATTTCTTCAGCCAGAGAGTGGTGGACCTGTGGGATTCATTGCCATGGAGCGCGGTGGAGACCAGGATGTTAAATCTCTTCAAGGCAGAGATTGATAAATTCTTGATCTCTCAAGTAATTAAGGCATACTGGGAGAGAGTGGGGAAGTGGAATTGAAATACCCATCAGCCATGATTAAATGGCCTTACTTCTACCCCTCTGTCTTATAGTCTTAGGGCCCAGATATCCAGGAGGTGGTGCTGCAGTGATAACATCACTGGGCTTATACAATACCCTACAGTGTGGAAAGAGGCCATACGGCCCATTGAACCAGCACCAATCCCTCCAAAGAGCAGTCCCTGCTAGTCCAGCCCAACCATAAGACCTTAAGTCATAGGAGCAGAAATTAGGCCATTCAGCCCATTGACTCTGCTCCACCATTCAATCCTGGGCTGATAAGTTTCTCACCCCCATTCTCTCACTTTCTCCCCATAATCCTTGATCCCCTTGCTACTCAAGAACCTATCTATCTCAGTCTTAAATATACCCAATGACCTGGTCTCCACAGGCTTCTGTGGCAGTGAATTACACAGATTCCCCACTCTCTGGCTGAAGAAGTTTCTCCTTATCTCCATTTTGAAGGGTCTTCCCTTTACTCTAAGTTTATATCCTCAGGTCCTAGTCTCTCCTACCAATAGATACATCTTCCCAGCATCCACTCCATCCAGGCCATTCAGTATTCTGTTTGTTTCAATTAGATACCCCCCACCCCCATCCTTCTAAACTCCATCGAGTATGAACTCCAGACTTCTCAAATGTTTCTCACATGGTAAGCATAACATTCCTGGGACCATTCTTGCGAACCTCCTCTGAACATGCTCCAGGGCCAGTATGTCCTTCCTGAGATATGGGGCCCAAAACTGCGCACAATATTCCAAAGGTGGTCTGACCAGAACCTTATAGGAGTACACCCCTGCTTTTATATTCAAGTCCTCTAAGAATAAATGCCATCATTACATTTGCCTTCCTAACTACTGACTCGACCTGCAAGTTTACTGTGAGAGAGTCCTGGACTAGAACTCCTAAGTCTATTTGTACTTCAGATTTCTCTCCCCATTAAGAAAATAATGCATGCGTCTATTCTTCCTACCAAAGTGCATAACCTCACACTTTCCCACATAGTACTCCATCCTTCTTTGCCCACTCTCTTAACCTGTCCAAATCCTTCCACATTCCTGAAGAAGGGCTTATGCCCGAAACGTCGATTCTCCTGCCCCTTGGATGCTGCCTGACCTGCTGCGCTTTTCCAGCAACACATTTTCAGCTCTGATCTCCAGCATCTGCAGTCCTCACTTTCTCCTCAAATCCTTCCACAGCCTCCCCACCTCCTCAATGCTACCTGTCCCTCCACCTGTACATCCTTGAACATTACAGACAACTTCCCATGGCTAATCCGCTCTACCCTGCACATCTTTGGACTGGGGGAAACCAGAGCACCCGGAGGAAACCCGTACTGACGCAGTGAGAATGTGCAAACTCCACACAGTTGCCCGAGGCTGGAATCGAACCTGGGTCTCTGGTTCTGTGAGGCAGCAGTGCTAACCACTGAGCCACTGTACTGCACTCTAGTAACCCAGAGGCTCCCAATACTCTGAGGACATCAGTTGGAATCCCACCAGGGAAGATGGTGAGATTTGAACTCAATGTTAGCCCTACGTAAGAGGTACTGTAGGAATTTTGTATGTTCCATATGGTTCACTAATGCCCTTTAGCGAAGTGAATCGATTGTTTTTAACTGGTCTGGCCTACATGTGACTGCAGACCTTGAGTGATCTGGTTGACTCTTAACTATTCTCTGAATTGGCCCTGGCAAGACACTCAAAACAAGGGGTAATTTGACAATAAAGGCTGCTCCAGCTAGTGACACCCACATCCCATGAATAAACCAAACAAAAAGAAAGAAAAAAAGCGTTGGGGTTTACTTCAGCTAGGACTCCAGCAAAAGTCATCCCCCAGTATCCCCCTTCCACTGGGATTGTGTATAACAGACTGAGAGAGACAGGATAACGTCCTCCATTTTCATGGTTCAATCAAGAAGCATATCACTCTTTGCCAATTAGAATTAACATAAAGATGTCCTACCGTTGAGATGGAGCAATGGTCGATTGCGTTGCTCGAGAAAAAGATGGCATCTTTGGTCAAGACTGAAGCAGCGCGGAGGACGAAGGAGACAAAGAGATTCAAGTGAATGTAATTGCGAGTGCAGTGAAATTTCCTGGGTGAGGTGATAGACAATTTGTTACACACACGCAGACACACTCAAAACAATGGCCGAATGAACAAAATCTGTAATCGATCAAACCTCATACCTGAAGGCTGTGAATATGATGATAGCGATTATCAAGGTGATCATGGATGTAACATATCCGACTGTGTACCCATTTTTAACGTTGAAATAATAAGTCTTCTGATATAGGTTTTTAAAAAAGAGAAACATTTTAAATTGTGCACACTGTTGATTGTACCAACTAAAAGCAGAGCATGTCAATTTTAGCTCAAGTTCACTCTTCAGAAAGCTTTAAGGGAATAGGTAGTTAATTTCCCAAGCCTGATCCATCACTGAGCAAGATCATAGAGTCATAGAGATGTACAGCACAGAAAGAGACCTTTCGGTCCAACTCGTCCATGCTGACTAGATATCCTAACCTAATCTAGTCCCATTTGCCAGCACTTGGCCCATATCACTCCAAACCCTTCCTATTCATATACCCATCCAGATGCCTTTTAAATGTTGTAATTGTACTAGCCTCCACCACTTCCTCTGGCAGCTCATTCCATACACTCATCATCCTCTGTGTGAAAGATTTGCCCCTTAGGTCCCTTTTAAATCTTTCCCCTCTAACCCTAAACCTATGCCCTCTAGTTCTGGACTCTCCCACCCCAGGGCAAAGACTTTGTCTATTTACCCTATCCATGCCCCTCATGATTTTATAAACCACTATAAGGTCACCCCTCAGCCTCCAACACTCCAGGGAAAACAGCTCCAGCCTATTCAGCCTCTCCCTATTCAACCCTCCAACCCTGGCAATTTCCTTGTAAATCTTTTCTGAACTCTTTTCAAGTTTCATAACATCCTTCCTAAAGGAGGGAGACCAGAATTGAACCAGTATTCCAAAAGTGTCCTAACCAATGTCCTTACAGCCACAACATGACCTCCCAACTCCTGTACTCAATGCATTGATCAGTAAAGCCAAACATACCAAACGCCTTCTTCACTATCCTATCTATCTGCAACTCTACTTTCAAGGAGCTATGAACCTGCACTCCAAAGTCTCTTTGATCAGCAACACACCTCCGGACCTTACCATTAAGTGTATAAGTCCTGCCCTGATTTGTCTTACCAATATGCAGCACCTCACATTTATCTGAATTAAACTCCATCTGCCGCACCTCGGCCCATTTGGCCCATTTGATCGAAATCCCATTGTACTCTGAGGTAATCTTTTTTGGCCATAGTCGATCTGTAACACACCTCCATCCCCTCATTTTCCCATCTTCCTTCTCCGGATAAAAATCATTTTTTGAAATTGTTAACTATTTGGAATCTCTTTAAATGGATTGGGCAGATAGATTAGTTCATTCACAGGGTGAGGGTGTCACTGGCTAGGCCAACATTTATTGCCCATCCCTAATTACCCAGAGTGCAGTTCAGAGTCAACCCCATTGCTGTGGGTCTGGAGTCACATGTAGGCCAGACCAGGTAAGGATGACAGTTTCCTTCCCTCAAGGACATTAGTGAACCAGATGGATTTTGACAATGGATAAGGGTTTCATAGTCATCATCAGACTCTGAATTCCAGATTTGTTTAGAATTGAAAGGACATTGTACTATTTGCTGTGATGGGATTCGATCTCAGTTCCTCTAGAACATTCCCTGGGTCTCTGGAGTAACATTCCAGCAATGATACCACTGGGTCACTGGAATGACAGTAAGCAAGGACTGGCAGACATTTAACATGTCAACTCACGATTCCCAATGAAACAACCCCCCCAGGGACAAAGAACATGTCTAACCTACGGCTAACCCAGGAAGTTAAAGTTGAAAGAAAAAGTGTGTGAGGAGGTGAAAGTCAATGATAATCCTAAAACCTGGGATTAATTCAGCAAAGGAGGACTGAGAAGATAGTAAAGACAGAGAAAATAAACAATGTGGGCAAATCACTTGAGGAATCTACAAACTGACAATAAGAGTTTTTTAAAAAATACATAAAAAGGAAGAGAGTTGTCAAAGTGAACATTCTTTCATGAATCTGGAAGGATGGTTATGGGGAATGAAGAAACGGCAGAGAAGTTAAAGTGGTCTTTTGCATCAATCCCTTTGGTGGTTGCATCAAACATTGCATTAACACTGAAGAATACAGGCATTAAGTACTTGTGACAAAGATGGATATGTTCTCTGGCCCAGATGGCTTGCACCCTTGGATTCTGAAAGAGGTAGCTACAGAGATAGTGAATGCATTGGTTGTAATTTTTCTTGAATGACACTGGATTCTAGAGAAGTACCAGAGGATTGTAAAACTGTTAATGGTGTTATCCATATTCAAAAAGCAGGTAACTACAGGCCAGATAACCAAACATTGTTGGAAAATTACTGGGATCAATTAATAAGGAGGCAATGACAGACCATTTAGAAAATCATAATCTGAACAAGCAGAGTCAGCACGGCTTTGGAAAAGGGAAATTATATCTGACTAATTTCAAGGACGTCTCAACCAGAATGAATCGAGGGGAACCAGTTAATGTGTTGCATTTGGACTTCTAAAAGGCATTTAACACGGTATTTCGCAAAACACTGTTGTAACCACAGTGTTGACGGTAGGATATTGGCATGGAATGAGAATTGGCTTATGGGCAAGAAACAGCGAGTGGGGATCAGAGGTTTCTTTTTCACATTGGTGACCTGTGGCCAGTGGAGTTCCACAGAGATCAGTGCTGGGACCATTTATAAGATGATCAGAGGATTAGATAGGGTAGACAGTGAGAGTCTTTTTCCCAGGATGATGACGTCAGCTTGTACGAGGGGGCATAACTACAAATTGAGGGTTGATAGATTTAAGACAGATGTCAGAGGCAGGTTCTTTACGCGGAGAGTGGCAAGGGTGTGGAATGCCCTACCTGCTAATGTAGTCAACTCAGCCACATTAGGGAGATTTAAACAATCCTTAGATAAGCACATGGATGATTTTGGGATAGTGTAGGGGGACGAGCTGAGAATAGTTCACAGGTCGGCGCAACATCGAGGGCCAAAGGGCCTGTTCTGCGCTGTATTGTTCTATGTTCTATAATATATGTTAACAACTTGGAGGAAGGAAGCAAATATATTTTAGACAAACTTAAAGATGATACAAAAATCAGTGGAAAGGCAGGTTGCGAGAGGGAGGCAGTTTACAGAGAGATATTGATAAGTTTAAGTAAGTGGGTAAAAAAAAATGGAAAATGGAGTATAATGTGGGCAAATGTGGCTCATTTTGGAGAGGAGACCAAAAGAATAGAGTATCATTTAAATGGGAGAAAACTGCAGGAAGGTTGCAACACAAAGGGACTTGGGGATACTTGTAAATGAAACACACAGAGCTAGCACATTGGTGCAGCAGGTCATCAGGAAGGGTCATGGAATGTTGGCCCTTATTTCAAGAGGGTTGGAGTATAAGAGTAGGGAAGTTGGGAGGTCATGTTGTGGTTGTACAGGGCATTGGTTAGACCACTGTTGGAATATTGCGTGCAATTCTGGTCTCCCTGCTATAGGAAGGATGTTGTGAAACTTGAAAGGGTTCGGAAAAGATTTACAAGGATGTTGCCAGGGTTGGAGGATCTGAGCTATTGGGAGAGGCTGAACAGGCTGGGGCTGTTTTCCCTGGAGCGTCAGAGGCTGAGGGGTGACCTCATAGAGGTTTACAAAATTATGAGGGGCATGGATAGGATAAATAGACAAAGTCTTTCCCTCTGGTTCACTTAATATCCTTTGGAGAGGGAAATCTGCCATCCTTACCCAGTCTGCAGAATATGTGACTCCAGACCCACAGCCTGATGGTTGGATGCCCCTCACTTGCCCAGTTCAAGGAGCAATTAGGTATGGCTAACTAATTGCAGCCCAGCCAGTGATGCCCATATCCCATGACAGAATGAAAATCTAGGTGTAGCTGAGTCACACAGGGTGGTAGGATAGTCAAAATGTCACCCTTTTGAGGAACAGGCCACTCACCTGGAGGATTGGGGCCATTCCTGCATTGAGAGGAGAGACAGGAATCTCATATGAGGCCAGTAGGTGACCTTACAGTTTCCCGTTCTCTCACACACTCATTATCACCCCCTCATAGGAGGATGACATCTGTATATAGTAACTCTTTTAAATCTTTCCCCTCTCACCTTAAACCTACATCCTCTAGTTCTGAACTCCCCCACCCCACGGAAAAGACCTTGTGTATTCAGGCAAAAGTGAGGACTGCAGATGGACTGGAGATCAGAGTCTAGGGTTTCCCGATGAAGGACTTTTGCCCGAAACACCAATTTTTCTGCTCCTCGGCTGCTGCCTGACCTGCCTGTTTTTCCAGCCCCACTCTAATCTAGACCTTGTCTATTCACCCTATCCATGCCCCCTGCACCCCCCCCCTCCCCCTCCCCCCAATGATTTTATAAACTTGTATTAGGTCACCCCTCAGCCTCCGACACTCCAGGGAAAAACAGCCCCAGCCTATTCAGCCTCTCCTTAAAGCTCAAACCCTGTGCAGGAATATTCTGCGCACGGTGTGCCCACACAGATCACCGCACTGGGAGTCCAATTCTACCTGATGTTTTCAGTTCCCGCAATAGAGAATCAGTCATTCTTTTGAAAGATTGCAAGATGATTTGCATCAGCTGACTGGGAGCAAATTGGCACAGAGTTAGCTCAAACACAAGAAACATAGAAGGGGGGAGTGATTCAATAAAGTGTTTATGCAAAGGATTGTTAATCTAAGTGATCACAACTGTTGAAGTCACCCAACTGTAGGATTACAAAGTGATACTGACAATTACTTCCGTAAACAAATGAAAGTGGGCTGGAGAAGTATGGTAAATACAATTATGGTGCACAGTCAAAGAAGCAAAGCAGTGAATAGCCATCACGAGAAAACAAGCAAGTGGGAGTGAGTCCAAACTGTCAAAGGAAATGCAGTAAATTGTGAAACTGAATTAGTTTATTTTAAAAATAAAGCATATACAATGATAATGGGGTGGCTGTGGTCTCGTATTTTTCTCAAACTACTAATCCAGAGATCCGCTGTGTGACCTGGCCAGGGAGGACACAGGTTCCTATTCCCACCAGAACACCAGGGATAATTTCAATTCAATTCATTAAATCAACGGTTAGCCTCAATAATAGTGACTGGGCAACCACTTCTGGCTTTTTGGAGAAAAATTCCTCGACTTCACCCATGTCCTTTTTACTGAAGGAAATTTGCCACCTTTCGCCAGTCTGACCTCCATGTGACCCCAGACCCACAGCAATGCTACGGAGTCTTCATGCCCTGAAGTATTATGGGGTGGACAAAATCCACTGTGCCTGCATCTGCACGATGGTCTGCTCTGGTTGTATTGTACAGCGCTGATATCCTGCCCTTTCCCCTTATCCTTCTGCAACAATTCTATCCAAAGCATCATCCGATGCCCCTCTTGAAGGCCTCAGTTGAACCTGCCTCCACCACATTTCCAGGCGGTGTATTCCACACCCTCACTACATGCTGGGTGAGGACGGTGTTTTTCCCTCCCGCTGTCCTTGCTTTGTTTGGACATCATTTTAAATCCGTGTCCTCTTGGTTTTTCTCGCCTTCCATGAGAGGGGACAATTTAAGCGTATCGACTCTACAGAGCGAGAGAATCATGCAGCATGGAAAAAGACCAACCAGTCCATGCTGAACACGTTCCCCAAACTAAACTGGTTCCACTTGCCTGCCCCTTGGGGCCATACCCCTTTATACCTTCATGTACTTGTCTTTTTAATGGGGCGACTGTACCTGCATCTATCGCTTCCTCCAGCAGGTCATTCCGCACACGAACCAGCCTCTGTGTGAAAAAGTTTCCTTTTTAAATCTTTCTCCTCTCACATTTAAACCTATGCCCTCTAGTTCTGAACTCGCCCCTTCCCCAGGGAAAAGACCTTTACTGTTCACCTTATCTTTGTTCCTCACGATTTCATAAACCTCTATCAGGTCACTTCCTGGCGCTCCAGTGAAAGAAATCCCAGCCTCTCCTTATTACTCCAACGCCAACCCTCCAGTCCCGGTAACAACCCTTTCAATCTTGCCTACATCCTTTCCAAATCAAAATACCCCTCATCACAGGGTGACCACCACTCAAAATTTTGAAAACCTCTCTCCAATCTTTTCCCAATGTTCTTCTTTTCAGGAAGTCCAGTGCCAACCTCTTCAATCTATCCTCAGCACTGAAGTTTCTCATCTCTAGAGCCACTTCCTCCAATGTATTCAAATCTTTTCTGTACGGTGCCCACAAGTGTATACAATACACTTGTCAAGGTCTTTTCAAGTATCATTGCACTTGTACACTATTTCCCCCTTAATAAAGCCGAGGACACATAGGGTCATAAGAAATAGGAACAGGGATAGACCATCTGGCCCCTTAAGCCTGCTCCACCATTCAATAGGATCGAGATGTAGGTTTGCTCACTGAGCTGGAAGGTACATTTCCAGATGTTTCGTCACCTACTAGGTAACTAGTATCAAAAC
Organism: Chiloscyllium punctatum; assembly: GCF_047496795.1. Lineage (NCBI taxonomy): Eukaryota > Metazoa > Chordata > Chondrichthyes > Orectolobiformes > Hemiscylliidae > Chiloscyllium > Chiloscyllium punctatum. Next base: position 120,002,979 of record NC_092746.1, on the reverse strand, counting down.
ATTTGGAAATGAACCTTCCAACTCAGCCAGCAAACCTACATCCAGAAACTCAACCTGAACTACAAATCTTCTCAAAACTCGCTAATTCAACAGGATCATGGTTGATCCAACATTCCTCACATTCACTCTGTCCTATCCTTTCCCCGTAACTCCTGATTCCCTGAGTGATCAACAATATCTCCGTCTCAGCCTTGGTTATACACAAGGACTCTGCCCCCATAACTCATTGTTAGACAAGGAGGAGGCCGGAAGAACACAGCAAGCCTGGGCAGCGTCAGGAGGTGGAGGACACAACTACCAGTCCTGAAGAAGGGTTAGTACCCAAAACGTTGACTTCCCCACCTCCTGACGCTGCCTGGCTTGCTGTGTTCTTCCAGCCTCCTGCTTGTCCATTTTGGATTCCAGCTTCCTATGTGTCTTATTTTGTCTTCGGTGGCAAGAAATTCAAAAGACTCAGTCGGGCGTCATATTGGAGCTGTTTGGGACATTGGTGAGGCCATTCTTAGAATACTGCATTCAATTCTGGTCTTCCTGCTAGTGAACTTGAAAGGGTTCAGAAAAGATTTACAAGGATGTGGCCAGGGTTGGAGGGTTTGAGCTATAGGGAGAGGCTGAATAGGCTGGGGCTGTTTTCCCTGGAGCGTCGGAGGCTAAGGGGCGACCTTATAGAGGTTTATAAAATCATGACGGGCATGGATAGGATAAATAGACAAGGTCTTTTCCCTGGGGTCGGGGAGTCCAGAACCATAGGGTATAGGTTTAGGGTGAGAGGGGAAAGATATAAAAGAGACCTAAGGGCAACTTTGTAGCACTGTGAATAGAATGAGCTGCCAGAGGAAGTGGTGAGGGGCTGTGAGCTGAGGGGGGTGGTGAGATAAATGGGAGGGGGCCCCCTTGGCTCCCAGCCTCATTTCTGTGGAAGGGCTTTTGCCCGAAACGTCGATTCTCCTGCTCCTCGGACGCTGCCTGACCTGCCGTGCTTTTCCAGCACCACACTCTCGACTCTGACTCTCTAGCATCTGCAGTCCTCACGTCCGCCTGGAGGGAGGGGTGGAGGTTGGTGCAATGACAACATTTAAAAGAAATCTGGATGGGTATATGAATAGGAAGGGCTTGGAGGGATATGGGCCGGCTGCTGGCAAATGGAACGAGGTCAGATTGGGACATCTGGTCAGCACTGGCAAGTTGGACCAAAGGGTCTGTTTCTGTGCCGTACGACTCTACAACTCAAAGAAATTCCTCCTCATCTCAGTCTTCGATTGCTGCCCCTTTATTCTGAGACTACTCCCTCTGCTCCTACACTGTCCAATGGGGAGAAACATCCTCTCAGCATTTGCCCTGTCGAGCTCTGAAGTATCCCATATGTTTTAATGAGATCACCTCTCACGCTCCTGAACTCCAGTGACTGGAGTGCCAACCTGTTTCGCCCCACTGCCCTCTCGCCATCCTGCCACCTTTAATGACCCATGCACATATCCACCCAACTCCCTCTGCTCCTGCTTCTTCCTAACTGCCCTCTGAAATGGGCGAGCAACCCACTCAATTTGAGTCATTCAGGCTTGGGCAACAAACAACCCCCCCCCCCCCCCCCCGCCACACTTCATCAAAAAAATAAATAACGATGAGCCTCGGAGAATAATCAACCCTCCTGGACTAAATTTATAAGGGTCTTCTGATGTTCGGAATTCACGTGCTGTAGCCGCGTAATAAAGGCTGCGGACAGGAAATGCCTAAACACCACATGCACACACCAGGTTACTACTGAATCCATAGGAGAGTTCTCTCGGAAGTTCACAAGTCTCATTGAAGTCGGGAATAAGTTTGCTCCAGCCATGTTCTGTGCACTTGCGGTATATCACGCCAGTGACATCTAAACAAAATAAACCAAATGGATGAAGACTGAAGTAACAGTGAGATCGAATTTAACGCTGGCAAGGTAAAACATACAGAACGAAGATAATATGGAGGCATCAAGCTTTTTTATTTTCGTAAGATAACCTCCGCCTTTAGATTAGATTACTTACAGTGTGGAAACAGGCCCTTCAGCCCAACAAGTCCACACCGACCCTCCAAAGAGCAACCCACCCAGACCCATTCCCCTACATTTACCCCTTCACCTAACACTATAGGCAATTCAGCATGGCCAATTCACCTAACCTGCACATTTTTGGATTGTGGGAGGAAACCAGAGCACCCAGAGGAAACCCATGCAGACATGGGGAGAATGTGCAAACTCCACACAGAGTGTTGCTTGAGGCGGGAATTGAACCCGAGTCTCTGGCGCTGTGACGCAGCAGTGCTAACCACCATGCCACCTTTATTTTGTTGTCAAAGCGATTTGTGACTGGGTCATAAGTGGCCATGAGCTCTCTTACACTTTGGAGTCCATGGTAAGACAGTATTGTGAACAGAGATCCCCTCTGGTCCCTGTACTCTGTCCTTGGGCAGATTCATTGTTCCATTTTCAAAGAGAAACAGAACTCTGTTTCAGAGTTTTAACATGACCGGTGCAGGTAACTGCAGCTAAAATATCGCATGTAAGAGAAAATAAAGAAGGATTTGTTTTTATAAAGTGTTTCGTAAAACCACCAGCTATCACAGAACAAAATACAGGTACATTCGGAATGGAGCTTGCAACGGAGTAAAGTACTTCAAACCATTTTACCACCATGAAACCTCGAGATAAGTCAATCTTGTGTCTTCACCAATATTTAGTTTCAACATCCCAGAATACAGCCGCCCGCTTGATTGGCACCTTATCCATCACCTTAAACATCCACTCCCTCCACCACTGACACTCAGTAGCAGCAGTGTGGACCATCTACAAGATGCACTGCAGGAATTCACCAAAGATCCTCAGACAGCTGCTTCCAAACCCATGACCACTTCCATCCAGAAGAACAAGGACAGCAACACACGGGAACACCACCAGCTGCAAATCCCCCTCTAAGCCACACTCCATTTTGACTTAGAAATACATCAGCTGTTCTCGCACTGTTGCTGGGTCAAGATTTTGGAATTCCCTCCGTAATGGCATTGTGGGTCTACCTACACCAGGTGGACTGCAGCGGTTCAAGAAGGTAGCTCACCCCCCACCTTCTCAAGGCCAATTAGTGATGGATAATAAATATTGGCCGGATAGTGATGTGCATGTCACATCAGTGAACTAAAAAGAATATTCTGCTCATTACCACCAATCCCATCAATACTCTCTTTAATTAACTGAATTCCAACATACATTCTTATTATTATCCACAATAGCAAGATGTTAATACTCTCTCCATCCATAGAACCATCACTAAATCCTACTGGATCATAGTTAAGTGCCTCATTAATAAGACAAATTACCATACCACCACTATTAGTTTCAGGCTATTTCCCACAATCCACTAAACACTGAACAGTTTTCCTGATATTTGGAATAGTAGTTTGGCTTCTATCAGACTAACCTGGTTCTAATTCTACTCTCACAGCATATTCCAAACCCTTGATTACTTCCATCTATAAGCACAAGGGCAGTAGATACATGGGAACACCAGCACCTGCAAGTTCCCCTCCAAGTCACACATCCTGACTTGGAAATATATCACCATTCCTTCAGTGTCTCTGGGTCAGAATCCTGGAATTGCCTCCCTAAGGGCATTGTGGGTCAACCCACAGCAGGTGGACTGCAGCGGTTCAAGAAGGCAACCTTCTCAAGGGGGAAACTAGCGACCGGCAATAAATGCTGGGCCCAGCCAGCGACCCCCAGATGAGTGAGGAAAGGCTCCAAGCTGGAGCCATCATCAGCTTTACAGGATGAATCTCACAGGCCAGCAAGTGACTGCTTAACTCTCACTATGACAGCTCTTTCAAAAGATCTGCCCAGAGTTCGATCACTGTTCTGCTGCTCATTGAGATGAAGATTAGGACATGTTACCAACAGAAGAAAATGCTTACTTGTCTTCACTGAAGGAGGGTCCCCAAAGTCCGGACAGGGCCTGCTGACTACTTCCCCGATCATAGCTGAGGGCCAACAGATCAAAGTTCTCCATTCCCAAAGGCAACCTGCAGAGAGGGAACCACAGAAATGTCAGAGCCTCAAGGTAAGTGTCATTCCTCCAATATTACCTCATGAGCATTTACAGACTCCCCTTTACCAAAGGAAGGTAATGGCCTCGTGGTATTATCACTGCGCTGTTAACCGCAAGGCCTCCAGTAACATTCTGGGGACCTGCGTTTGAATCTTGCCAGGGCAGGTGGTGGAATTTGAATTCAGTACAAATCTGAAATTTAGAGTCAGTTGATGGAAAAAAAACCCCATCTGGTTCACTCATGTCCTTTAGGGAAGGAAACTGTCATCTTTTCCAGGTCTGGCCTACATGTGACTCCAGACTCACAGCCACGTGGCTGACCCTTAACTGACCTCTGGGCAATAAATGCCTGTCCAGCCAGTGTGGCCCTCATCCTGTGAACAAATTTTAAAAATTGCCAATGCCTCATACAAGGTGAAACCTTCTAAAGAAAGCTCCCTGACCGGAGAATCTTTACCCACCTTCCTTCGACCATATGAATTTGAGTTATTATTGTCACATGTACTGAGATACAGTGAAAAGTATTGTTTTGTGTGCTATTATACCTTACACAAGTTCATCGGGGCAATAGAACAGAATACAGAATACAGTGTTACAGATACAGAGAAGATGCAGAGAAAGATTAACTATGAGAGATCCGTTCAAAAATCTGTTGTTCTGTCATGATCATTGCAGTGAATCCTCAGCTCAGAATATTCAGATACTGGATTAGTGGTGCTGGAAGAGCACAGCAGTTCAGGCAGCATCCAACGAGCAGCCAAATCGACGTTTCGGGCAAAAGCCCTTCATCAGGAATAAAGGCAGTGAGCCTGAAGCGTGGAGAGATAAGCTAGAGGAGGGTGGGGGTGGGGAGAGAGTAGCATAGAGTACAATGGGTGAGTGGGGGAGGAGATGCCACCCTCCTCTAGCTTATCTCTCCATGCTTCAGGCTCACTGCCTTTATTCCTGATGAAGGGCTTTTGCCCGAAACGTCGATTTCGCTGCTCGTTGGATGCTGCCTGAACTGCTGTGCTCTTCCAGCACCACTAATCCAGTATTTGCTTTCCAGCATCTGCAGTTATTGTTTTTACCTCAGAATATTCAGAGTTGAGCCATTTTGTTGGCAAACTGCACAGTGATGTTTCAGTGATGGAAGCTCAGTACTGTCACCAGAGAACTGAACCCATTTCAAAATAACATTTTTGTTCATGCACCCCTTTGAGAATTTGTCAAGGAATATTTTTGCCTTTTAGGATGATGCTTTGGTTTTCAAGGACTCCCTTTCCACTCAAATGGACTCCTTCATCCTTTACAATGCGCCCACCTAATAATAAAGCCATCTGCATTGCGTTGATGTAATGGAATATTTAGACTCATTGTTGTGGTTCTGTTCGCCAAGCTGGGAATTTGTGTTGCAGACGTTTCGTCCCCTGTCTAGGTGACATCCTCAGTGCTTGGGAGCCTCCTGTGAAGCACTTCTGTGATCTTTCCTCTGGCATTTGTAGTGGCCTGTCTCTGCCGCTTCCGGTTGTCAGTTCCAGCTGTCCGCTGCAGTGGCCGGTATATTGGGTCCAGGTCGATGTGTTTGTTGATAGAGTCTGTGGATGAGTGCCATGCCTCTAGGAATTCCCTGGCTGTTCTCTGTTTGGCTTGTCCTATAATAGTAGTGTTGTCCCAGTCGAATTCATGTTGCTTGTCATCTGCGTGCGTAGCTACTAAGGATAGCTGGTCGTGTCGTTTCGTGGCTAGTTGGTGTTCATGGATACAGATCGTTAGCTGTCTTCCTGTTTGTCCTATGTAATGTTTTGTACAGTCCTTGCATGGGATTTTGTACACTACGTAGGTTTTGCTCATGCTGGGTATCGGGTCCTTCGTTCTGGTGAGTTGTTGTCTGAGCGTGGCTGTTGGTTTGTGTGCTGTTATGAGTCCTAGTGGTCGCAGTAGTCTGGCTGTCAGTTCAGAAACGTTTTTGATGTATGGTAACGTGGCTAGTCCTTTGGGTTGTGGCATGTCCTCATTCCGTTGTCTTTCCCTTAGGCATCTGTTGATGAAATTGCGGGGGTATCCGTTTTTGGCGAATACATTGTATAGGTGTTCTTCTTCCTCTTTTTGCAGTTCTGGTGTGCTGCAGTGTGTTGTGGCCCTTTTGAACAGTGTCTTGATGCAACTTCTTTTGTGTGTGTTGGGGTGGTTGCTTTCATAGTTTAGGACTTGGTCTGTGTGTGTGTCTTTCCTGTAAACCTTTGTGGTGAATTCTCCGTTCGGTGTTCTCTGTACCATCACGTCTAGGAATGGGAGTTGGTTGTCCTTTTCTTCCTCTCTCGTGAATCGGATTCCTGTGAGTGTGGCGTTGTCTGTGACCCCCCCTCCCCCCCCCCCCCCCCCATGTACCCTCCCCATGACCTCCCTGAGACCACGCCATACCCTCCCCATGATCCCTCCATGATACCCTGTGTACCCTCTCCATGATCTACCCATGACCCCCCCTGTGTACCCACCCCATTACCCCCCCGTACCCTCCCCATGATACCCTCTCCATGATCTCCCCATGACTCCTCCATGTACCCTCCCCATGACCCCCCCTGTGTACCATCCCCATGATCTCTCCATGACCCCTCCCGTGTACCCACCCCATGATCTCCCCATGACCCCTCCCCGTGTACCCTCCCCATGATCTCCCCATGACCCCCCTGTACCCTCCCCATGATCTCCCCATGACCCCCCTGTACCCTCCCCATGATCTCCCCATGACCCCCCTGTACCCTCCCCATGATCTCCCCATGACCCCTCCGTGTACCCACCCCATGATCTCCCCATGACCCCTCCGTGTACCCACCCCATGATCTCCCCATGACCCCCCTGTACCCTCCCCATGATCTCCCCATGACCCCCCTGTACCCTCCCCATGATCTCCCCATGACCCCCCCCTGTACCCTCCCCATGACCCCCCCCTGTACCCTCCCCATGATCTCCCCATGACCCCCCCCCTGTACCCTCCCCATGATCTCCCCATGACCCCCCCGTACCCTCCCCATGATCTCCCCATGACCCCCCCCGTGTACCCTCCCCATGACCCCCCCCTCCATGTACCCTCCCCATGACCCCCCCGTGTACCCTCCCCATGACCCCCCCCGTACCCTCCCCATGACCCCCCCGTGTACCCTCCCCATGACCCCCCCTGTACCCTCCCCATGATCTCCCCATGACCCCCCTCCGTGTACCCTCCCCATGACCCCCCCTCCGTGTACCCTCCCCATGACCCCCCCCTCCGTGTACCCTCCCCATGACCCCCCTCCGTGTACCCTCCCCATGACCCCCCCCCTCCGTGTACCCTCCCCATGACCCCCCCTCCGTGTACCCTCCCCATGACCCCCCCCTCCGTGTACCCTCCCCATGACCCCCCCCGTGTACCCTCCCCATGACCCCCCCCTCCGTGTACCCTCCCCATGACCCCCCCTCCGTGTACCCTCCCCATGACCCCCCCCTCCGTGTACCCTCCCCATGACCCCCCCCTCCGTGTACCCTCCCCATGACCCCCCCCCTCCGTGTACCCTCCCCATGACCCCCCCCTCCGTGTACCCTCCCCATGACCCCCCCCGTGTATCCTCCCCATGACCCCCCCTCCGTGTACCCTCCCCATGACCCCCCCCCTCCGTGTACCCTCCCCATGACCCCCCCTCCGTGTACCCTCCCCATGACCCCCCCCTCCGTGTACCCTCCCCATGACCCCCCCCTCCGTGTACCCTCCCCATGACCCCCCCCTCCGTGTCCCCTCCCCATGACCCCCCCCTCCGTGTACCCTCCCCATGACCCCCTCCGTGTACCCTCCCCATGATCTCCCCATGACCCCCCCCGTGTACCCTCCCCATGACCCCCCCCGTGTACCCTCCCCATGATCTCCCCATGACCCCCCCCCGTGTACCCTCCCCATGATCTCCCCATGATCCCCCATGTACCCTCCCCATGAGCCCCCCGTGACTACCGTGTAACCTCCCCATGATCTCCCCATGATGCACCCGTGTACCCTCTCCATGATCTCCCCATGACCCCGCCTGTGTACCCTTCCCATGACCTCCCCATTACCCCCCCGTGTACCCTCCCCATGAACCCTCCCCATGATCTCCCCATGACGCCCCCGTACCCTCCCTGTGACCTCCCTGTGACCCCCGTGTACCCTCCCCATGACCTCCCTGTGACCCCCCGTGTACCCTCCCCATGACCTCCCTGTGACCCCTCTGTAGACCTCCTTCTGTGACTGTCCCACATCTCTCTTTGTGACCTCTCCTCACAGCCTTCCCCCATGATCTCCCCCATGACCAAGGGAGCTTCGTGGACCACTTGCATTAGAACAGATGCCTACACTCGATGGACACACCTATTAGCAATTATATCTGGGGGAAACTGGTGATCCATCCCATTTAAATTTGTCAGAATCGGTTTGTGTCAACTGAAATCCTCTGAATTTTAAACCTGTTACAGATAGTGTGAATGGGAATTGACAATATGCCTCATTCCTGATGAAGGGCGTTTCCTGATGAAAGGGTGCCAGCATCATCACTGACCCCCTTCCCACCTCGGGAATGGTCTCCTACAGCCTCTTCCATCAGGCAGAGGGGACAGAAACCTGAGCACAGGCACCAGCAGGATCAGGAACAGCTTCTTCCCAGCTGTTATTAGACTGATGAATGGATTCCCTAATTTCAAATAATGCTGACCTTGTTAATATTGATCTTATCTAGTGCACGTCCTGTGCACTGTAATATGGATGTCTTACTGTGTCCAAGTTATTTTTCACCCTATGCGCTGTATGTCCTTGCTTACTACGATCTGTCCGTACTGTTCTCTAACAAAACTTTTCACTGTACTTCGGGACATGTGACGGCAAATCAAATCAGGTTAAATCGAAGGGTCTGTTTCCGTGCCCTACACCTCCATGTCTCTCTGACATAGCACCTTAAAAATAGGAACATTTCTCATTTGGGAATTATGCAACTTGGTGGTGGGGGTGGTTGTCTTTCCACAGAGTGCGCACGCTGGGACAGAACAGAAGCAAAGCCACATACCAGATGACTCGGCAGTGGCATTGTTAAATTCTCTCGACTGGTTTGCTATGATCTGTGTACAGCTGGCCTTATTCTCTAGGATGCGTTGAAGAATTTCACACGTTGGATGTATAGTGCTTGCCTGTGACCATAAAACACAAACACATTATTATTATAATAGCGGTTAATCACTCCAGCAACCGAAAGAAGATTGTAAGCATGAAATTAACATCAAACATTTTGCAGCATTTTAATGACTACAGTCACCCAGGCAATTGACAACTTCTTAAAGCATTGTAAGGACCAAGATGCCCAAATGCCACGGAGCGGCACGGTGGCTCAGTGGTTAGCACTGCTGCCTCACAGCGCCAGGGACCTGGGTTTGATTCCCACTTATGCCCGAAACATCGACTCTCCTGCTCCTCGGATACTACCTGACCGGCTGTGCTTTTCCAGCACCACACTGTCGACTCTGATCTCCAGCATCCGCATGTCCCCACTCTCCACTACTACCTCATCGTGCCAGGATCCGGGCTTCGATCCCAGCCTCGGGCGACTGTCTGTGTGGAGTTTGCACATTCTCCCCGTGTCTGCGTGGGTTTCCTTCCACAGTCCAAAAACCTGCAGGTCAGGGGAATTGGCAGTGCAAAATTGCCCATCGTGTAGGTGCATTAGTTAGGGGTAAATACAGTGGAATGGGTCTGGGTGGGTTACTCTTTGGAGGGTCGGTGTGGACTTGTTGGGCCAAAGGGCCTATTTCCACACTGTAGAGAATCTAATCTAAATAGCTATGATCCCCCCCCCCCCCAAAACAACAATGTACAGATCACTTTTACTGACATTGAGAGATACGTATGGGAATAAGTCACTGGGGATTACTCGTGCATATTAGGGGGTTGCAATCACAGTTACCTAACGTGGGCAGTCAAAGATTTATTGTAATTTTCTGACAGTTCATTGAATTTATTAAGAGCGTGTTAATTAGAAGTAGCAGTAGGCCATTCTGATGAAGAAACACCAGACTTGAAATATTAACTCTGCTTTCTCTCCACTGCCAGACCTGCTGAGTTTCTCCAGCGATATTGTTGTTGTGAGGAAATGGGCAAGTCGATTTTTTTCGATCGCTGATGGCAAACAGTAAGATTCAAACTGACCAATCGAGTTGAAGGTCCCATGAGGCCATCCCAAATGGGAAATCCATGAACCCTCTTCCTGACATTGGCCCGCCCACAAGTCCAGGGTGAGGAGTGGCATTTGGGGGGGCAGTGGCTGTGGAGTAGTGGGTGAGGTTGGGTGGCGAGACCAAGACAGAACCACCTGCTAAAGTGACGGGGGGGCGGGGGGGAAGGAGGGGCAGGCTTTGGGCAGTGGGTAATGGTGGCACCCCTCTGTGAGTATGCCAACATCACCCACTAGATGATGGCATCAGACACCCCAGAGATTGTCACAGTACACTTAGTGGAACCACACAGCAAGTCACCTAGACTTGAATCCTGGCTGACAAGTATATTTCTCTAATCTCACATTATTATGTTATTTGACCAAATCTTCATTTGCTGCAGGTGTATCTGTCCATGACAGTATCGGAAAGAGCGACCACCGCACAGTCCTAGTGGAGACAAAGTCCCACCTTCACATTGAGACTACCCTCCATGGTGTTGTGTGGCACTATCACCGTGCTCAATGGGTCAGACTTCAAACAGATCCAGTAACTCAAGCCTGGGCATCCATGAGGCACTGTGGGTCACCAACAGCAGCAGAACTGTACTCCAGCACAATCTGTAACCTCATGGCCCGGCATATCCCCCACTCAACCATTACCATCACGCCAGGGGATCAACCCTGGTTCAATGGAGAGTGCAGGAGGGCATGCTGGGAGCAGCACCAGGCATCCCTGAAGATGAGGTGTCAACCTGGTGAAGCCACCAAGCAGGACTACCTGCCAAACAGCAGAAGCAGCAAGTGATAGACAGAGCTAATCGATCCCACCACCAACGGATCAGATCTAAGCTCTGCAGTCCTGTCACATCCAGTTGTGAATGGTGGTGGGCAATTAAACAACTCCCTGGAGGAGGAGGCTCCACAAATATCCCCCTCCTCAACGATGGAAGGGCCCAGCACATCAGAGCAAAAGATAAGGCTGAAGCTCTCCCAGCAACCTTCATCCAGAAGTGCTGAGGGGATGGTCCATCTCGGCCTCCCCCAGTGGGTCCCCACCATCACAGATCCCAGTCTTCAGTCAATTCCATTCACTCCACGTGATATCAAGGAACGGTTGGAGACACTGGATACTGCAAAGGCTATGGGCCCTGACAACATTCCAGCAATGGTACTGAAGACTTGTGATCTGGAATTTGCCGCACCCCTAACCAAGCTGTTCCAATACAGTTACAACACTGGCATCTACCCCACAATGTGGAAAATGTCCAGGTATGTCCTGTACATAAAAAGCAGGATAAATCCAACCCAACCAATTATCGCCCCATCAGTCTACTCTCGATCATCAGTAAAGTGATGGAAGGTGTCACCAACAGGGCTATCAAGCAGCACCTGCTCAGCAATGACCTGCTCAGTGATGCCCAGTTTGGGTTCCACCAGGGTCACTCAGCTCCTGACCTCATTACAGCCTTGGGTCAAACATGGACACAGAGCTGAATTCCAGAGGGTGAGGGGAGAGGGACAGCCCTTGACATCAAGGCTGCATTTGACTGAGGGTGGTATCAAGGAGCCCTGGCAAAACTGGAATCAATGGGTATCAGGGGGCAAGCTCTCCACTGGTTGGGGTCATACCTGGCACAAAGGAAGATGGTCGAGGTTGTTGGAGGTCAGTCATCTCAGCTCCAGGACATCTCTGCAGGAGTTCCTCAGGGGAGCGTCCTAGACCCCAACCATCTTCAGCTGCTCCATCAATGACCTTCCCTCCATCATAAGGTTACATTGCACAATGTTCTGCACCATTTATGACTCCTCAGATACCAACAGTACACATCCAAATGCAACAAGAATTGGACATATATGTCCAGGCTTGGGCTAAGAAGTGCCATGTAACCTCTGTATCACATCAATGCCAAGCATAAAACAGAGAGACCTCGGGCTTCGGGTACATAATTCTTTGAAATTTCTGTCACAGGTTTTCAGGATGGTTAAGAAGGCGTTTAACACACTGGGCTTCATTGCTCAGACCTTTGAGTACAGGAGTTGGGGGAATGCCATGTTGAGGTTGTACAGGACATTGGTGAGGCCTGTTCTGGAGTATTGTATCCAGTTCTGGTCACCCCGTTATAAGAAGGTAACTATTAAACTGGAGAGGGTTTGAAAAAGACTAACCAGGATGTTGCTGCAACTGGAGCGTTTGAGTTATAATGAGATGCTGGATAGGCTGGGACTTTTTTCACCGGCACGTAGGGAGTTGACAGGTTTATAAAATCATGAGGGGTATAGATAAGGTGACGAGCAAAGGCGTTTCCCCTAAGGTTGGGGATTTCAAAATCCATCATTAAGGTGAGAGGAGGAAAAATTGAAAAGGACAAGAGGGGCAACTTTTTTTACCTAGAGGGTGGTTCGTGTGTGGAATGAACTGTCCGAGGAAGCATTGGATGCAGGTACAGTTACGACATTTAAAAAGCATTTGGATAAGATTTGGAGGGACATGGGCCAAATGCAAGCAAGTGGGACTAGTTCAGCTTGGGACCGTGTTTGGCATGGGCTGGTAGGGCCGAAGGGTCTGTTTCCATGTTGCATGACTCTATGACTCTATAACAAGAGAGAATCTAACCACCACCCCTTAATATTCAATGGCATCACTGAATACTCTAGTATCAACATGCTGGGGTCTACCACTGTGCAGAGGGGCCCTGGGTGTCCTTCTGGTAGACAGGGTTGTGAAGAAGGCATAAAGGAATGCTTGCCTTCATTAGCATGGAATACAGGAGCAAGGACATCTTATTACAACCTCATAAAACCTTGGTTAGGCCGCAGGTGAAATCCTATGCTCTGTTCACGACCCTATGGTAGAGAGGGTGGAGAAGAGATTCATCAGGACATTGCCTGAAATTAGGAGAGACTGGATTGGCTGGATTTGTAAATGGAATGAATTTAGTTTGGGGTTTGCTGGTCAGTACAGATGTGGTGGGCTGAAGGGCCTGTTCCTATGCTGTATGACTCTGTGACTGAAACGCCTTACCGTGTTAATGGTGCTGTAGAAATGCTAGTTGCTTTTGACAGGGAGGTCAAACCGTAGCCGGCCTGCCTGGTTAGTGTTGGCGCTGAAGGAGAGTCGGGATTTCACACAAAGCGCTGGGCAGTAATGGTTTGGATTTAATCTCTTAAATTAACCTTCGATCAGTAACATGAAAACTTCCAGGTGCTGAACAGCTGACACATTCCCTTCCAAAGATATTAAACAGGATGTAAGTCAGCAAATCAATAACTCACTTTGCAAGTTTAAGCTAATAAACGTCTTATGTCTGTTTGCAGCAAGATACATCTTCCCTAAGCACATTAGGACCAGCCATGGTCAGGGGTTGGGATGGTGTTTCACCATGAGGGGTATATTACTCAATGCCCCTAAGTTACCCCTATGCCCCACACCCCTCTGGGTGCTCAGAGAGTTGTGCGTGGTCAGTCCCAAGCCCCCAGAGGATGCTGGGATGGAGGGGGTGCAGGAGGAGGTCCACTCCGACAGGAGATGAGGGAATGGAAACAGGGGTGGGGGTATTGCATGATCCCCCAAGAGCAGGATGGGAAGGCTGGGGTGGGGACCAGACCCCAGACACGTTACCCTCTAATCCATCCCAGACCCCAGACACATTACACCCCAATCCATTCCCGACCCCAACATGTCACCCCACAATCCATCCCATACCCAAGCACATTACCCCCCAATCCATCCCAGACCCAAACACATTACCCCCCAATCCATCCCAGACCCAACACTTTACCCCCAATCCATCCCAGACCCAACATGTTACCCCCAATCAATCCCTAACCCCCACACTTTACCCCCAATCCATCCCAGACCCAACACGTTACCCCCAATCCATCCCCAACCCCAGACACGTTACGCCCCAATCAATCCCCAACCCCAACACGTTACCTCCCAATCCATCCCAGATCCAACACATTACCCCCAATCCATCCCAGATCCAACATGTTGCCCCCAATCCATCCCAGACTCAAACACATTACCCCCCAATCCATCCCAGACCCAGCACGTTACCCCCAATCCATCCCACATCCAGCACGTCACCCCCAATCTAACCCCAACTTCAGACACGTTACCCCCAATCAATCCACAACCCCAACACGTTACCCCCAATCCATCCCAGATCCAACACGTTATCCCCAATCCATCCCAGACCCCTCACATTATACCCAATCCATTCCAGACCAAACACGTTACCCCCAATCCATTCCAGACCAAATGCGTTGCACCCCAATCCATCCCAGACCCAACACATTACACCCCAATCCATTCCAGACCAAACACGTTACACCCCAATCCATTCCAGACCAAAACACATTACACCCCAATCCATCCCAGACCCAACATGTTACCCCCCACTCCATCCCAGACCCAACACATTGCCCCCAATCCATCCCAGACCCATAACGTTACCCCCAATCCATCGCAGAACCCAGGCACATTACCCTCCAATCCATCCCAGACCCAACACATTACCCTCCAATCCATCCCAGACCCAACACGTTACCCTCAATCCATCCCAGACCCCAGGCACATGACCCCCCAATCCATCCCAGACCCCAGGCACATTATCCCAAGCCACTGAGCCCCCTGGGTGAGGATCAATGCAATAGCTCCTCTTCCTTACCCCCTCGGGGAGAATGTGAGGACCGCAGATGCTGGAGATCAGATTGGAGAGTGTGGTGCTGGAAAAGCACAGCAGGTCAGGCAGCATCCGAGGAGCAGGAGAATCGACGTTTCCGGTGTAAGTCCTTCATCAGGAATGTGGAGGGATCCCAAGAATTCAGGAATTCCTGATGAAGAGCTTATGTTTGAAACGTTGACTGTCCTGCTCCTTGGATGCTGCCTGACCAGCTGTGCTTTCCCAGCACCATAATGTTTGACTGAAGACCTCCTTAACCCCCCGGTTTGGTTGCAATAAGGTCAAGTTGAAAGTGAATTCCTGCACTTGTTGCTGGACCTAAACGAGGTCACGTTCTAGAAACAGGAGGAGGCCATTCAGCCCCTCAAGCTTGCTGCATCATTCAATAAGATCATGGCGGATCTATCGCCCTAACTCCACATAGACCTTAGGTCTATATCCCTTCATACCCTTTGTTTAATGAGAAAATGTATTTCTCTCAGATTTAAAACAAACTACTGCTCCAGCATCCACTGCGGTTTGCGGAAGAGAGTTCCAAACCTCTCCCACTGTGTGTCGAAGTGCTTCCTGCCATCTCTCCCTGAACGGTCTGGCCCTAATTCTCAGACTATGCCTGTAGTTTTAGAATCCCCAAACAGTGGAAATAGTTTGTCTTTACCTACCCTGTCTTTCCCTGTTAACATCCTGGATACTTCAATCAGATCACCCCTTAACCTTCTAAACACTGAAGAAAACAGACAGCATTTGTATAATCTCTCCTCGAAACGTAACCCCTGAAGTCCAGGTCTCATCCTTCCTGAACCTGTGAAAGGCCATAATCGCTTTCCTAAGGTGTGGCGCCTCTACCAGGAGTCCAACTAGAGGTTTGTACAACTGCAGCATAATGTCGGCATCCTTATACTCCAGCCCTTTAGCCATGAGGACCATTGAAATTGAGAGGATAGGAGCAGGAGGAGGCCATTCAGCCCTTCGAGCCTGGTCCGCCATTCATCACCATCATGGCTGACCATCCAACTCAATAGTCTAATCCTCCTTTCTCCTCAGAACCTTAGGTCCCATTCCCCCCAAGTGCTGTATCCAGCCGCCTCTTGATACATTCAATGTTTCGGCATCAACTCCTTCCTGTGGGACCGTTCAAAATGGTCCACCCCAAATCCTCAGACTGTGACCCCCTGGACACACCTACCATTGGGAATATCCTCCCAGCATCCACCCTGTCTAGTCCTGTTAGAATTTTCCATCTGGACTATTTTTCTGCATCTGTTCATGGCATTAGTAACATCAATAGTCACAGGTGAGGAACCCAAAGACTGGAGGTTGGCTGAAAGGTGCCATTGTTTAAGATAGGTGGTAAGGTTAAGCCAGGGAACTATAGACCAGTGAGCCTGACATCGGTGGTGGGCAAGTTATTGGAGGGAATCCTGAGGGACAGGATGTACATATATTTGGAAAGGCAAGGACTGATTAGGGATAGTCAACATGGCTTTGTGCATGGGAAATCATGTCTCACAAACTTGATTGAGTTTTTTGAAGAAGTAACAAAGAGGATTGATGAGGGCAGAGCAGTAGATGTGATCTATATGGACTTCTGTAAGGCATGCGACAAGTTTCCTCGTGGTAGACCAGTTAACAAGGTTAGATCTCACAGAATACAGGGAGAACTAGCCATTTGGATACAGAACTGGCTCAAAGGTAGAAGACAGAGGGTGGTGGTGGAGAGTTGTTTTTCAGACTGGAGGCCTGTGACCAGTGGGGTGCCACAAGGATCGGTGCTGGGTCATTTATACAAATGATTTGGATGTGAATACAGGAGGCATAGTTAGTAAGTTTGCAGATGGCACCAACATTGGAGGTATAGTGGCCAGCAAAGAAGGTTACCTCAGAGTACAATGGGATTTTGATCAGATGGGCCAGTGGGCTGAGAAGTGGCAGATGGAGTTTAATTCAGATAAATGTAAGGTGTTGCATTTTGAAAAAGCAATCAGAGCAGGACTTATGCACTTAATGGTAAGGTCCTAGGGAGTGTTGCTGAACAAAGAGACCTTGGAGTGCAGGTTCATAGCTCCTTGAAAGTGGAGTTGCAGGTAGATAGGATAGTGAAGAAGGCGTTTGATATGCTTTCCTTTATTGGTCAGAGTATTGAGTACAGGAGTTGGGAGGTCATGTTGCAGCTGTATAGGACATTGGTTAGGCCACTATTGGAATATTGTGTGTAATTCTGGTCTCCTTTCATCTGAAGGATGTTGTGAAACTTGAAAGGGTTCAGAAAAGATTTACAAGAATGTTGCCAGGATTGGGGGATTTGAGTTGTAGGGAGAGGTTGGATAGGCTGGGGCTGTTTTCCCTGGAGCGTTGGAGGCTGAGGGGTGACCTTAAAGCGGTTCATAAAATCATGAGGGGCATGGATAGGATAAATAGACAAGGTCTTTTCCCTGGGCTCGGGGAGTCCAGAACTAGAGGGCATAGGTTTGGGGTGCAAAGTGAAAGATTTTAAAGGGACCTAAGGGGCAACTTTTTCACACAGAGCGTGATATGTGTATGGAATGGGCTGCCAGAGGATGTGGTGGAGGCTGGTACAATTACAGCATTTAAAAGGCATCTGGATGGGTATATGAATAGGAAGGGTTTGGAGGGATATGGGCCGGGTGCTGGCAGGTGGGACTAGATTGGGTTGGGATATCTGGTCGGCATGGACGGGTTGGTCGGAGGGGTCTGTTTCCGTACTGCACATCTCTATGACTCTCTGACCAAGAGCTAAATACCTGAAGCCCCCAAATCTTATTGGACATGCACTGTATTTAACTTTGTGTCTTTTAAAAATACCCTGATCGATCCATGCTCAGTCTGCAATGCACAGCGTCACACTTGCTGATGTTAAAACTATCTGCTGCTTGTTTGCTATCTCATCTGTCCATGCCCTGTTGTGATTTTATCCTACTGTCAACACTGTCTAATTTTTCTGTTGTTTAAAACTATCCAGGTTAACTGGGCTTTCTCAAGTTCACACGAAGAATGAGTTTATTCATTGCTAAGTGTAAAATAGGCTCACTGCTGCATCACAACACTTATGTAGATTTTAGATTTCATTGCCATGTGTACTCAAGTACAGGAGTACAGTCGAAAGTGTCTAATGTCACCCCACATGGCACCATCTTAGGTACCTTGGTACAAACGAACCCAGACACCAGATTAAAGGTAAACACCATGGGGCTCTGACTCCAATTTCATAGAATGTCCAGAACAGGAAGAGCCTGAGTGTTCTGGGGTGGCTCAGTGGTTAGCACTGCTGCCTCACAGCGCCAGGGTCCTGGGTTCGATTCCAGCCTCGGGTGACTGTCTGTGTGGAGTTTGCATGTTCTCCCTGTGTCTGGTCCCCTCCCACAGTCCAATGATGGACTGATGAGGTGGATTAGCCATGGGAAGCGCAGGGTTACAGGGATAGGGTGCTGGCCTGAGCTAGGGTGGGATGGTCTTCACTGGGCTACTGCAGCCTCAATGGGCCGAGTGGCCTCTTTCCCACACAGCGTGGGGATTCTATCCTCAGATACAGGAGCGGAAATAGCATGTGCAATTGAGTGGAGGTTCAAAGGGTGCTTCTGGCTAAGATGCTGGCAGAGTAGAAGCCTCCAGCTGGAGCTCCTGCACTCCTCCTGTTTCTTCCCCTTGCCCCTCTGGTCTCTCGGCTGGTTCCACCCTGGTCTCATGGTGGTGTGTGAGTGGATCCTCCTCAGACATGTTCCCGAGAGTCTGGGGGAGATTGGAGAGGAGGCGGTTTCAGCGACAGTATCCGGGATGGGCAGCAGCATCGAGGTCAGACAGCAGAGCGAGAGGACTCATCAAAGACAGTTATAGCTGCTGATTCCTTTATCTTCCCAGTTTAAACTGTGAAAGACTTTAAGGTAAACTATTACTGCTTTCTTTATTTTTCTACTATTCTATGAAGTAATGCTTAACTTTTTAGCAAGCACTGGGGTGGCACAGTGGCTCAGTGGTTAGCACTGCTGCCTCACAGCACCAGGGTCCCAGGTTTGATTCCAGCGTTGGGCGACTGTCTGTGTGGAGTTTGCATGTTCTCTGTGTGGGTTTGCTCCGGTTTCCTCCCAAAGACCTGTAGGCCAGGTGAATTGGTCATGTTAAATTGTCCCGTGGGGGGGTGGGTTGCTCTTCGGAGTGTCAGTGTGGACTTGTTGGGCTAAAGGTCATGTTTCCACACAGTAAGGAATCTAATCTTTAAAAAAAAAACTTTTACTACTTTGTACCTAAGCTTTTTTTGTACCGAGGTACCTAATATGGTGCAGTGTGGGGTGACATTAGACACTTTCCACTGTACTCCTGCACTTGAGTACACGTGGCAATGAAATGTAAAATCTAAAAAAAAAATTCTAAATCTAAGATGAGAGGAGACAGAGACAGCTCTGAGTTTGATGGAGGCAGCTTCAATTGTACCTTTTAAAAGGACATTATTGTGAGAAAGTTGCAGGTATACAGGGGAAAGCAGCACTAGCTGTGTTGCTTTTAGTCAGCAGGGGTGAACAGGATGGGCTGAATAGCCACCTTTTGCACTGTGACCATTCTATGGTTCTGCATAAATTTATTGAATTAATATTGGGACAGGATGGTATATTCATATAAAATAAAATAAAGATCTGCACATGCTGGAAATCTGAAATAAGAATCAGAAATTGCTGGAGAAACTCACCAGCATTCATGGAGAGAAAGCAGAGTCAATGTTTTGGGGTCCCTTCTCCAGAATTGTGCTTAACCATTTATTTGGAATGCTATAAAGGAAGAACATGGTGCAGATCAGGGGGACCCTGTTGATGTACTGTATATGGATTTCCATATCAGGTCCAACAGAAAAAGTTATTGAGCAAAGTTGGAACTCATGGTGTTGGGGTAACACACCAGCCTGAATAGAAGACTGGCTGGCTAGCAGAAAACAGAGAGTAGGTATAGATGTGTCTTTACTGTGGAGGGCTGTTGAGGCTGGGTCATTTAGTATTTTCAACGCTGAGGTAGATTTTTAATCAGTTAGAGAGTGTCTTTTTCAGGATTGACAGAAGACCATAAGATATAGCAGCAAGAGGGGGGCCATTCAGTCCATTAAGAGAAAGTGAGGACTGCAGATGCTGGAGTCAGAGTTGAAAAGTGTGGTGCTGGAAAAGCACAGCGGGTCAGGCAGCAACCGAGGAGCAGGACAGTTGATGTTTCAGGCAGAAACCCTTCATCAGTCCATTAGGTCTACTCTACCATTCAACAAGATCGTGGCTGATCTGATCATCTTCAAATCCACTTTCCTGTCTTTCCCCAACAACTCTTAACTCTCTGATTGACTAAAAAGCTATCGTAGCCTTGAATATACTTAATGACCCAGCCTCTGCAACCCTCTGGGGTAAAGAATTCCTGCTGAGAGATAAATAATTCCTGCTGAGAGATGAAATTTCTCCTTATCTCTGTCTTAAACGTGCGACCCCCTATTCTGAGATTATGCCCCCTCTGGTCCTGGACTCTCCCACAAGGGGAAACTTCCTCCCCACATCTACCCTGCCAAGTCTGCTAAGAATCTTGTGTGTTTCAACTCACCAGAGTCCGAGGTTTTGGGAAAAAGGGATACAGAGAGAATACAAGGAAGGGTGTTTTTCCATGTGACTAAGAATGACTTGGAATTTTCTAGTGGATACTGCAGATGCTGGAGATTAGAGTCAAGGTTAGATGTTTTGGGCAAAAGCCCTTCATCAGGAAGGGCCCTGGTGAAGGGCTTTTGCCCGAAACGTCGATTTTCCTGCTCCTTGGATGCTGCCTGACCTGCTGTGCTTTTCCAGCACCACTCTAATCTTGACTGGAATTTTCTGCCTGCAAAAGGTGGGGCCTGAGAATGACAGTCAGTGTCACTTTGAGTGAATGTGATGAATTCGGTGCATCACAAGCCGATTAATTCTAAGGTTCCGTGATTAAAGGTGCCCATGAATAATTCATTCACTGAATACAATATGTCACATTGATTTAATCTGCATTACTGGTGATTCTCTTTGTTTTATATTTCACAATGGTGCCCATCTACACAAACACTGGTGCCTTAGAGTTCATGCTCAGTGACGGCCTAGTGATATTGCCACTGGATTGTTAATCCAGAGAAAGTGAGGACTGTAGATGCTGGAGATCAGAGTTGCGAGTGGGGTGCTGGAAAAGCGCAGCAGGTCATCCAAGGAGCAGGAAAATCAACGTTTTGGGCATGAGCCATTCATCAGGAAGGAAGGCTCTGGCCCGAAACGTTGATTCTCCTGCTCCTCGGATGCTGCCTGACCGGCTGTGCTTTTCCAGCACCACACTCTCAACTGTTAATCAAGAGACCCAGGTCAAGTTCTGGGGACCCAGGTTCAAATCTTGCCATGGGCAGATGGTGGAATTTGAATTTAGAGTCTATTGATGTCATGAGTTCATTGTTGGAAAAAAACTTGTCTTGTTCACTAATGCTGGTTAGGGAAGGAAACTGCCGTCTGGCCTACATGTGACTCCAGACGCACAGCATTGTGGGTGACTCTAACTGCCCTCTGGGCAATTAGGGATGGGTAATAATTGCTGGCCTGGCCAGCAATGCCCTCATCCCGTGAACCAATAAAAAAGATTCTCAGCAAGTGGAATCTAGGGAAGTGATTGCTGGGCCTCTTACTGAGATATTTGTATCATTGATACTTACATGTGAGGTGCTGGAAGACTGGAGGTTGGCAAACATAGTGCCGCTGTTTAAGAAATGTGGTAAGGACAAGCCAGGGAACTATAGACCAGTGAGCCTGATGTCAGTGGTGGGCAAGTTGTTGGGGGGAATCCTGAGGGACAGGATGTACATGTATTTGGAAAGGCAAGGACTGATTAGGGATAGTCAACACGGCTTTGTGTGTGGGAAATCATGTCTCATAAACTTGATTGAGTTTTTTGAAGAAGTAACAAAGAGGATTGATGAGGGCAGAACAGTAGATGTGATCTATATAGACTTCAGTAAGGCGTTTGACAAGGTTCCCCATGGAAGATTGGTTAGCAAGGTTAGATCTCATGGAATACAGGGAAAACTACCCATTTGGATTCAGAACTGGCTCAAAGATAGAAGACAGAGGGTGGTGGTGGAGGGTTGTTTTTCAGACTGGAGGCCTGTGACCAGTGGAGTGCCACAAGGATCGGTGCTTGGCCCTCTACTTTTCATCATTTACATAAATGATTTGGATGTGAGCATAAGAGGTACAGTTAGTAAGTTTGCAGATGACACCAAAATTGGAGGTGTAGTGGACAGCAAAGAAGGTTACCTCAGATTACAACAGGATCTTGACCAGATGGGCCAATGGGCTGAGAGGTGGCAGATGGAGTTTAATTCAGATAAATGTGAGGTGCTGCATTTTGGGAAAGCAAATCTTAGCAGGACTTATACACTTAATGGTAAGGTCCTAGGAAGTGTTGCTGAACAAAGAGACCTTGGAGTACAGGTTCATAGCTCCTTGAAAGTGGAGTCGCAGGTAGATAGGATAGTGAAGAAGGTTCTAGGCATGCTTTCCTTTATTGGTCAGAGTATTGAGTACAGGAGTTGGGAGGTCATGTTGCAGCTCTACAGGACATTGGTTAGGCCACTGTTGGAATATTGTGTGCAATTCTGGTCTCCTTCCTATCGAAAAGATGTTGTGGAACTTGAAAGGGTTCAGAAAAGATTTACAAAGATGTTGCCAGGGTTGGAGGATTTGAGCTATAGGGAGAGGCTGAACAGGCTGGAACTGTTTTCCCTGGAGCATCAGAGGCTGAGAGGTGACCTTATAGAGGTTTATAAAATCAGGAGGGGCATGGATAGGATAAATAGACAAAGTCTTTTCCCTGGGGCAGAGGAGTCCAGAATTAGAGGGCATAGGTTTAGGGTGAGGGGGAAACGTTTTCACGCTGAGGGTGGTACGTGTATGGAATGAGCTGCCAGAGGATGTGGTGGAGGCTGGTACAATTGCAACATTTAAGAGGCATTTGGATGGGTATATGGATAGGAAGGGTTTGGAGGGATATGGGCTGGGTGCTGATTGGGATGGGATATCTGGTCGGCATGGATGGGTTGGACCGAAGGGTTTGTTTCCATGCTGTACTTCTCTATGACTCTTTGACTCTCTTGTTGATCAAATTTCTGTCTCAGTCAGCCTCGACAACTCATTCTAATTCAGATTCCATTCTCTTTGGCTTGGAACATTGAAAGGATTAATGACCCTATGAGTCAAGGAATTTGCCCTCACAAACACACAGCATGCTGTCCTTTATCTTTGCGGGGGAAGACCACACCTGGAGTATTGTGCACAGTTTTGGATCCTTATTTGAGGAAAGATGTAAGAGGATTGGAGGCAATTCAGAAGAGGTTCACTGGATGGCTCCCAGAGGTGAGGGGATTGTTGTATGAAGATAGATTGAACAGTTTAGGCCGATACTCTCTGGAATGAGGGGAGATCAAATTGAGGTATTCAAGATGATAAAAGGTAAGGATAAGATATACATGGAGCAGATGCTTCCTCTTATGGGGCATTCTGGGACAAGAAACCATAGTGGTAGGATAAGGGGCAGCAAATTTAAAACAGAGTTATGGAAAACTACTTCTCCCAAAGGATTGTGAATCTGTGGAATTCACTCCCCCAGAGTGCGGCTGATGCTGGGACAATGAGTAAATTTAAGGAGGAGTTAGACAGATTGTTAATTGGGAATGGGTTGAAGGGATATGGGGAGAATGGGGTTGAGAAACATATCAGCCATGATCAAATGGTGGAGCAGACTCGATGGGCCGAATGGCCTAATTCTGCTCCTATGTCTTATGAACTTATGAAATCATGAGCCATGTCCAACCAATTGCTTTCACCATCATGTTTCACAGCTGCCATTATCACCAGCAAAATCAACTTCTCAAAAATTATTGTTTCACCCAGAGGATGGCGGAAGTCTAGAACTCGCTGTCTGTAAGCGTGGTCCAGGCAGAAACTATCAAAACGTTTAAGAAGTGGGCACTTAAGATGGGTGGCACAGTGGCTCAGTGGTTAACAGAGCCAAGGACTGGGGTGTGATTCACCCTCAGGGGAAAACCCACATTCAGGCTGTGGGTTTCCTCCGGGTGCCTCTGGTTTCCTCCCACAGACCAAAGATGTGCAGGTCAGGGTGGATTGATTAGATTCCTTACGGCACGGAAACAGACCTTTCAGCCCAACAAGTCCACACCGACCCTCCCAAGAGTAACCCACCCAGACCCATTTCCCTCTGACTAATGCACCTCATACTACGGACAATTTAGCATGGCCAATCCACCCTAACCTGCACATCTTTGTGACTGCGGGAGGAAACCCATGCAGACACGGGGAGAATGTGCGAACTCCACACGGACAGTCACCCAAGGCTAGAATCGAACCTGGGAGTTGTGAGGCAGCAGTGCTAACCACGGAGCCACCGTGCCGCCCAAGGAAACGGCCATGGGAAATTGCCCCGTAATGTCCAGGGATGTGCAGGCTAGGTGGGTTAGCCATGGGAAAGGAGAAAGTGAGGACTGCAGATGCTGGAAATCAGAGCTGAAAATGTGTTGCTGGAAAGGCGCAGCAGGTCAGGCAGCATCCAAGGAGCAGGAGAATCGATGTTTTGGGTATGAGCGTCGATTCTCCTGCCCCTTGGATGCTGCCTGACCTGCTGTGCTTTTCCAGCCACACATTTTCATCTTAGCCATGGGAAATACAGGGTTACAGGGATAGGTTAGTGAAGGGGGTTGCGATGCTCTTCAGAGGGTCAGTGTGGACTTGATGGGCTGAATGGCCTATTTCCACAATGTAGGGATTCTATGAAGTATTCGGATGGTGCCTAAGGTGTACAAGACTATGGACCATGTGCTGAAAAATGGGATTAGAAATTGTCAATTGTTTGCTTTAGACCAGCCTCAACGCAATGGGTCAAAGGACCTGTTTTGGCATTGACCCCATGACTCTTTTTACAAGTTATTCCTGAAACTTCCTCTGACTGATGAGTCATCTCTCCAATCACGAGGGCTGACTAGTTGTGGTTTGAGGTTTGAGTGCTGCATTGTAGTTTGGCTGAGGCAGTCAGCATTCTAAACACAATAGTCATCAATTTGAAGTTCTCCTATTTTGTTGTCTGCTCAGGCCCGTTTTACGCCTTAGGGACTCACTATGTTTCCCAGGACAAGCCACAGTCTCAGAATTAGATTAGATTAGATTACTTACAGTGTGGAAACAGGCCCTTCGGCCCAACAAGTCCACACCGCCCCGCCGAAGAGCACCCCACCCATACCACTACATCTACCCCTTACCTAACACTACGGGCAATTTAGCATGGCCAATTCACCTGACCTGCACATCTTTGTGACTGTGGGAGGAAACCAAAGCGCCTGGAGATAACCCACGCAGACACGGGGAGAATGTGCAAACTCCACACAGTCAGTCGCCTGAGGTGGGAATTGAACCCAGGTGTCTGGCGCTGTGAGGCAGCAGTGCTAACCACTGTGCCACCGTGCCGCTGATGTTGAGGCTGGGACAGGGCAGTTCAAAGGCTTTAAGTTACTCTACTGTCAAATACACAACCTCCTGTAGACCGCCAAACTGAAGTTTTTTTTCTGCAAAATATTACTTCCAAAACAAAGGTTTTCTGAAGCCAAATGCCTGTATAACACGTTCCTCTTCAAAAACCAGTCGAAGAGATCGAACAGCACACCCATCTTAACCTTTACCGTACAGGGATCACTGCTCCTGAATGAAAACAGAAGTTGCTGGAAAAGCTCAGCAGGTCTGGCAGCAACTGTGGAGAGAAATCAGAGTTAACGTTTCAGTTCCGGTGACCCTTCCTCAGAGCCGATGGTAGGTTGGAAACTGTTGGTTTATATGCAGAAGATAGGGTGGGTAAGGAATACATAATAGGTGGGGATAGAGGCTAAAGGGAGCAAAGAGTTGGACAAAGAGTGGACACAGGCCCTTCAGCCCAAACTGACCCATGCTGACCATGGTGCCCACTCAGCTAGTCCTAATGTCCTGCATTTGGTCCATATCCTTCTAAACCCTTCCCATCCATGTACTTATCCAAATGTTTTTTAAATGTTGCTATTGTACCTGCCTTAACCACTTTCTCTGGCAGCCCACTCCATACCCGCACCACTCTCTGTGTAAAGAAGTCACCCCTCAGGTCCTTCCTAACCTTTCCCCTCTCACCTTAACCCTGTGCCCTCTAGTTTTCAATTTCCCATCCCTGGGAAAAAAGACTAAATACATAGATCCTATCTATGCCCGTCATGATTGTACACGCCTCAATAAGGTCATCCCTCATTCTCCTACATTCCAAGGAATAAACTCCGATCCTGGCCAACCTCTCCCCATAACTCAGGCCTACCCGTCCTGGCAACATCCTTGTAATCTTCTTCACCCTCTTTCCAGTTTACCTAAGCCTTTCCTGTAACAGGATGACTAAAACTATACACAATACTCCACGCGTGGCCTCACCAGCAACTTATACAACTTCAACATAACGTCCCAACTCCTATACTCAATGCCTCGACTGATGAAGGCCAGCATGGTAAACGCCTTCTTCACCACTCTGTCTACCTGTGACACCGCTTTCAAAGAACTATGTACTTGTACTCCTAGGTCCCTCTGTTCCACAATACACCTCAACACCTTACCATTTACTGTACAAGTCCTACCTTGGTTTGATTTTCCAAGGTGCAACACCTCACACTTATCTGTATTGAATTGCATTTGCCAATCCTCAGCACACTTCCCCATCTGATCAAGATCCTTCTGTAATTTTCGATAACCTTCCTCACTATCGATGATAGTATCATCTACAAACTTATTAATCATGCCTTGTACATTCACATCCAGATTATTTATGTAAATAACAAACGTCCCAGCACCGACTCCTGTGAGACACTACCAGTCACAAGCCTCCAGGCTGAGAAACAACCTTCAACCATCACCTAACTTCGAGCCAATTTTGAATCCAATTAGCAAACTCTCCCTGGATCCCATGTGACCTAACCCTCATGATTAGCCTGTCATGCGGGACCTTGTCAAAGGCCTTCCTATCATCCATAGAAACAACATCCACCACCTCACCCTCATCTACCCTCTTCGTTACCTCTTTGAAAACTCTAAAAGTTTTGTCAAACAGGACTTCCTACCTGTGGCTAACAATAGGTAGCGTGTAATGGCAGACCATATGGCAACAAGGCCTGGTGTGTGGAGTTGGGGGCTAGGACATGGAAGAGTTCCGGCCATAGAATTATTGAACTTGACTGTTAGATTCCTTAAAAAGTAAGGAATGAGTCTGCGATCTTTTTCAAATACCCGAAAGTATTTCTTTTTAGATGTTGACCAGACGGTTGAGACCGCTGCAGCAATAGCTCTTTCCCTGTTTTTCATATATTTCTTTTGAATCTACTTACGAGTTAGCTGTTCACCACATCCTAACCACAACATCCAGGCAACAACTTGTTTGTCACGTACGCTCCTTTGAACCAATTTCAATCCTATTTGCAAGTCATTGTCTTGCACTAGTATTTGCAAATCTAACTCTTGTTATGCTGTAACAATGATGTGGAGGTTGGTCTGGATTGGACAAAGTTAAAAATCACACAACACCAGGTTGTAGTCCGACAGTTTTTTTTTGGAAGGGTCGAGAGTGTGGTGCTGGAAAAAAGACAGCCTGTCAGACAGCATCTGAGGAGCAGGAGAGTCGACTTTTTGGGCATAAGTATGGTGCTTTTCCAGCGCCATACTTTTCGACTCTGACTCTCCAACATCTGCAGTCCTCACTTTCTCCAGATTAATTTGAAAGTATAAGCTTTTGGAGGTAGCTACCTGATGAAGGAGCAGCGCTCCAAAAGCTTGTACTTTCGAATAAACCTGTTGGGCTGTAACCGGGTGTTGTGAGATTTTTAACTCTGTGGCTTAAATCATACAATTTTCAGTGTACTCCACAACTCCGCCCCCTTTGATTCTTTCTGCACAGAATCACACAAGCTAATAATAATAAGTAGGGCGCCTAGAGAGTTAAAGAGCAGTAAAGTACCGAACTTTAAGCTACAGCTTTTACTGAATACAACAGTTAAGCAACGCCGACAAGAAATACAGAATCAAAATCACGACAATAAGAAGTGATTCGATCAACCTGCCCATCGTGGGCTATTATAACAGTTCTTATTAAGCTTCAAGTTCAGTCACTGGTTGCTTGTTAACATCGCACATGGACTCGGAATTCCCCAGTTCTCATTTTTGAGACATCAGCTTTCACTTCAGCTCACGATCACTGCTTTGCAACGTTGCAGACAGTTTCAGAAGTTCATACTGTTATCTGCAAAACCAAAGCGTATCCATCCATTCCACTCCAAGCAGAATGAATTAACTAGATGCGGTTTAACGGTTGGGATGAAACTGCTGGGAATAATTATGTTGACCGTGTGTGTCTCTTCCTGCTGGACAGAAAATGAGTATGTGATAACTAACAAGGGAAAGGTCCCCTCCTTCGTTAGATTGTTGTCTCCTTTTTAAAACTCCTTGCTATCAGTTTCCTAATTTTGAAAATTCCAATTTTCCTATTTCTTGGATAATTTCACACCAAAGTACACTTACAACGAGCCAATCTCATCATCCACAATTAAAGATTCACTAACGTCTTGGAATCATAGAGATGTACAGCACGGAAACAGACCCTTCAGTCCAACCTGTCCATGCTGACCAGATATCCCAACCCTATCTAGTCCCACTTGCCAGCACTTGGCCCATATCCCTCCAAACCCTTCCTATTCATATACCCATCCAGATGCCTTTTAAATGTTGCAATTGTACCAGCCTTCACCACATCCTCTGGCAGCTCATTCCATACACGTACCACCCTCTGCGTGAAAAAGTTGCCCCTTAGGTCCCTTTAATATTTTTCCCCTCTCACCCTAAACCTATGCCCCCTAGTTCTGGACTCCCTGACCCCAGGGATGCCTATTTATCCTATCCATGCCCCTCATGATTTTATAAGCCTTTATAAGGTCACCCCTCAGCCTCCAATGGTCCAGGGAAATCAGCCCGAGCTTATTCAGCCTCTCCCTGTAGCTCAAATCCTCCAACTCTGGCAACACCCAATTCACTCTGGCCAGAAAATGAAATTCCAAACGTGACCATTTCCAAATCCAAGGAGTTTTTTTTTAACCAAGCTTAACGCCCTAATTTTTAAATCAACATTTTGTTGCAGACTGTTGTTTTACACTGCTACATATGTTGCCTTAAAAGGATGTAACCACACATGTTCCACAAATCACCACGCCTTCCCAAAATGCAAACCAAGTTCAAAGCGTTCCTGGATCTCGAAACGCAAACACAAATACTACAGAAGACAACACTTCACCACCAATGAACAAAGGTGCATTCAAACCAGACCACAAAGAGTTAACACTTAGTTCAGTGAACACAACATCAAAAGCTGGTCTCTCTGTCCCTCTCTCTCTGTTTTTGTTTTCCTTCATACCTGTACCAGCCACTCCCAGGTCTTTCCTTTTCCCCCTATTCTGACTGCAGTCTGCCGCTCACCATCAAAGAGCAGATTATGTCTATCAAAAGGTAAGCAAGTCAGTTCCAAAATTCCAGTGTCCAAAAGACAATATATCCAGGAGTGCCTTCTGCTGTCCTGAGGACATGCCCTCGACGTGTTCCAGTTAGGCCCATTCAGTCACAGAGTCCCCGATGGATAAGATTCCTGTCTCAGTGCAGGCTTCGGTCCACCTGCAGCCATCTTCTTGACCATACAGATCTTCGCCCAATGTCTACCTTGCTCACAGTTGTGACATTTACCCAGGAGTCTAGGTGCCGAAACTCCGTCAGTTGTTACCACAGACTGCGCGGTTCTAAGTTTAGATTCCATACCCCTTTCCGTCCTCTTCAACGATTTCACAATCCACTCTCCCAATCGGGGACCGTCACCTTTAACGTTTTTGCCAGCTCGCGTTTTGATCCTGCGACAAAGGCCGCTTTCAGGACGCCAGACAACTACTGCCAATTTCTGTCATGTCTGTGCCCCCTTGCCAGGCCGGAATGTTCTATCCAGTTGGCCACAAGCCTTTCTGCGTAGTCCCATAATTCCTCATTGCTTTTTTGCTGGGATGCTGTGGTTTGACTCCAACCTCTCTTAAGTGGTGGGCCATTAACCTTCAGTCAATCCCTAATAGCTTTCCATTCATCATCAAGGTCTTGAACCATGGTCACCTAGTCCCTCTCTAACTTCCTTCTCCAGTTTCCTGTTTGCATTGCCTCCTACCATGATAGACAACCCTTGTACTCCATCCGCAGGGTGGATATTTTTAACCTTTTGCATGTCTCCTGTTTTTTTGGGTGAGGCAGCTCTTTGGAACATCTTTCTACCTGTTAGGGATTGGGAGGTTTGTGAGTTGCCCATATTTAACTACACCTTTGTCGTAGAACATAGAACCTAGAAAAGCACAGTACAGGCCCTTCAGCCCACGATGTTGTGCCAAGCATTTATCTCAATCCAAGATCAACCTAACCTACACACCCCTAAATTTACTGCCGTCCATGTGTTTGTCCAACAGTCACTTAAATTAAAACCCTACTGTGTGGAAACAGGCCCAACGGCCCAACAAGTAACACCAACTCTTTGAAGAGTAACCCGCCCAGATCCATTCCCCTCTGACTAATAACCTACACTACGGGCAATTTAGCACAGCCAGTTCACCTGACCTGCACATCTTTGGATTGTGGGAGGAAACCCATGCAGACACGGGGATAATGTGCAAACTCCACACAGACAGCCACTTGAGGCTGGAATCAAATCCAGGTTCCTGGCGCTGTAAGGTTTCGGTGTTAACCACTGAGCCACCGTGAAGGGCTTTTGCCCGAAACATCGATTTTCCTGCTCTTCGGATGCTACCTGACCTGTTGTGCTTTTCCAGCACCACTCTAATCTTGAATCTGATACCCAGCATCTGCAGAATGATTCCCGATGGAGGGCTTTTGCCCGAAACGTCGATGTTGCTGCTCCTTGGATGCTGCCTGACCTGCTGTGCTTTTCCAGCACCACCCTGATCTAGACACTGATCTCCAGCATCTGCAGTCCTCACTTTCGCCCAATGTTGCTGACTCTAATATCATCCTTTATGTGTCCCTCCTTGTGGGCCCTGGTCTGTACCAGGCCGTAAATTAAATGGTTGGTCCTCTTCTTCAGACTCAGTAGAGCTGGGACCATATTGTTCGCTCCCATTTCCCAGAACCTGCACTTTACCCATGTCTCAGGGTATCCCAGAGATCAGGGGAGTACTCAGATAGGGTGAGGGTGGAGGAGTTTTCATGAGTGAAGCTTCTTGCTTCTCAGCCAATTTTTATTTTGTCATTTCCCAAGCAGCTTTCAGTTGTTCCTTTAGATTATTTATTTCACAATCAAGATTAGATTTATCGATGTTTTGTTTTGTCGCTGTTTAATTTGTCATACTGCACACAGAGACCAGCGAATCTGTTTTTTTATTTTTTAGTCGAGTGGTTTTGCCCCAAATATGTTTCACATCATCCAGGGAACATTGTCCCGTGGACGTTCTACACTTCTGATGGATCTCAGTCGAAGTTTTCAAGAGGTCAAATTGTTGTTCAATGTATTCCTTCATGTTTTGGGGAACTTTGGCTTCAATAATATCAGGTGGGGTCTGTCCTCCTTTCACTGTCGTAGGTTATTCGGACTTGGACACTGTTTCTGGTTATTTATATGGACTTGGAGCTGATGAGACTTGATGAGCCATAGGCCAGGGTTCACACTCTTTCTCTGCCAGTTGTAGACGTCTGTACATAATATGGGCTCAAGTCGGAGATCGTGGATGGAATACGGATGACGGTAGATGAAGTAGGCCTGAGCTTTCACTATCACCAGAGAACATTTAGAATCGAGGAGTCCTTACCTCTCCGATAGGGTGTAGGGAGTCTTCAGTGTCCCAACATTCATCTTTGCAATCCTGCCGACTACGCCAAGTTGTCAGGTTCTTAAAAAAGAATGAACAAGTCCACGAGGGTTTTCAAATAATCGGTTTCATTTCTTTTCGGATGTTGACCAGACAGTTACATGTTGAGTCCTGCACAGCAATAGTTTTCCTGTTTTGGATTTTTTTTTAGCTTATTTATGAGTTAGCTGTTCACCACATCCTAGCCACAACATCCAGGCAACAACCTGTATGTTCCTTTCTGCTTCAAGCCAATGTTACCGCACTTGCAAGTCAATATCTTACACGAGCATTAGCATTTGCAAATCTAACCCCTGTTATACTGTCGCTTAATCTCACAAGTTTTAATATCTCCACATCGATATTGGGTTCCAAAGGCTGCAGGGTCCCCGAGGGGAAATTGAGATGCTGTTCTTCCAGCTTGTGCGGAGCTTCACTGGACACTGCAGCAAGCCTGAGACAGAGACATTGGACAGGGAACACAGTGGGATGTTAAAGCTACCCCACACACCAGGCCTTTTTATCATATAGTCTAACATTACACACTCACAGCATCAGGATCCCAGGTTCGATTCCAGCCTCAAGTGTCTGTTTGTGTGGAGTTTGCACATTCTCCCTGTGTCTGCGTGGGTTTCCTCCGGGTGCTCCGGTTTCCTCCCACAGTCACAAAGGTGTGCAGGTCAGGTGAATTGGCCATGCTAAAGTTGTCCATAGTGTTAGATGCATCAGTTAGAGGGAAGTGGGTCTGTGTGGACTGGTTGGATCGAAGGGCCTGTTTCTACACTGTAGGGAATCTAACCTAATCTACCTGTCGTTAGCCACTAACATTTCCCATTAACAGCTATTCACCCTCCCAGCCAGATCATTATCCACCCCTGTGTCTGTCCAACTGTTCTTCTTTACCTTTGGGGTCTATCCCCACCTACCATTTATTCCTTACTCCCTCCCCCCCCAACCCTACCTGCTGCCTGCTACCTAGTTACCATCAGTTCTGAGGAAGGGTCACCGGACCTGAAAGGTTAACTCTGATTCCTCTTCACAGATGCTGCCAGACCTTGCCAGCCACTTCTTCATTCTGGTGACGGGCTTATGCCCGAATCATCAACTTTCCTGATGCTGCCTGACCTACTGTGCTTCTCCAGCGCCACACCTTTTGACTTGAGAAATATACTGATGCAGAAACGTTTCCTGAATACACTCTGCCCTTCACACGACTACTATCCCAGTCTATACTTAGATAGTTGGAATTTCCCATTAAAAACACCTTACAAATTTTAGACCACTCTGCATTTCCCTTCCAAATGTGCTCCTCTCCACCCTTCTCATGAGTTGTTGGCATTAAGTTTACACAAAGCGATGGGACTACGATGTGCATCCTTTCTTTAATCTGGCCAAATTAATTCTATCCTTAACCCCAGTGGGACATTTGCTTTCTCTGTTACTACCGTGCTCTCCTGAATCAATGAAATCTCGACAGGAGGAGGCTCTTTGGCCCACCAAGTCCACATTAACCCTCCAAAGAGCATCCTATCCAGACCCATTCTGTCCCCATTTGCCATGAACAATCCACCTGCATATTGTTGGACTGTGGGAGGAAACCCCACGCAGACACGGGGAGAATGGGCAAAATCCCCACAGTCAGTCCCCCAGCGGTGGAATGGAACCCTGGCGCTGTGATGCAGCAGTGCTAACCACTGATCCGCCGTGCTTTGTAATTTAACTCTCCCTCCTTTCCGAAACACCTTGAATCCAAAAGGTGCCGGAGAAATTCCAAATTTGGCAACATCTGTAGAGAGAACCAGACTTAATGTTTCGAGTCATGTTTTGAAGTACCAATGTTTCTCTCTCTGTTTCTCTCTCCACAGATGCTGCCAGACCTGCTGTGTTTCTCCAGCATTTGTCTTTCAGTTTCTAGTCCTTTTGAAGCGTTCACGTACAGAATGACTTACAGACAAGACAGAATAAGCATAGGTCATAGAGTCATAGAGATGTACAGCATGGAAACAGACCCTTTGATTCAACTCATCCATGTCGATCAGATACCCTAAATTAATCTAGTCCCATTTGCCAGCATTTGGCCCATATCCCTCTAAACCCTTCCTATTCATATACCCATCCAGATGCCTTTTAAATGTTGTAATTGTATCAGCCTCCACCACTTCCTCTGGCAGCTCATTCCATACACGTACCATCCTCTGCGTGAAGAAGTTGTCTCTTGAAATTTTTCCCCTCTCACCCTAAACCTATGCCCTCTCGTTCTGGACTCCCCGACCCCAGGAAAAAGACTTTGTCTATTTACCCTATTCATGCCCCTCATGATTTTACAAACCTCAGACTCTGACGCTCCAGGGAAAACAGCCCCACCCTATTCAACTTCTCCCTATCACTCAAACCCTCTAACCCTGACAACATCCTGGTAAATCTTTTCTGAACCCTTTTACATTTCACAACATCATTTCTATAGCAGGGAGACCAGAATTGTATGCAATATTCCAAAAGTGGCCTAACCAGCATCCTGTAGAGCCACAATGTGACCTCCCAACTCCTATACTCGATACTCTGGCCTATAAAGGAAAGCATACCAAACACCTTCTTCACCATCCTATCGGCCTGTGACTCTACTTTCAAGGAGCAATGAATCTGCACTCCAAGATCTCTTTGTTCATCAACACTTCAGAGGACCTTATTAATAAGTGTATAAGTCCTACCTTAATTTGTTTTTCTAGCACCTCACATTTATCGAAATTAAACTCCATCTGCCACTCCTCAGCCTGTTGCCCACCTGATCAAGATCCCGTTGTACTCTGAGGCCAAAGCAACATGACTCCACAACCAAATACTCCGAATGCTGGTGCAGAATTAAACAGTTCACTCGAGGAGGAAGCTCCGCAAAACTCCCCATCCTTAGCGATAGGAGAGCCTTAGAACTTCAGTCAAAAGATAAGGCTGAAGCTTTCCCAGCAACCTTCAGCCAGAAGTGCTGAGGGAATGATCCATCTCGGCCTCCCCCAGTGGGTCCCCACCATCACAGATCCCAGTCTTCAGCCAATTCCATTCACTCCACGTGATATCAAGGAATGGTTGGAGACACTGGATACTGCAAAGGCTATGGGCCCTGACAACATTCCAGCGATGGTACTGAAGACTTGTGATCTGGAACTTGCCGCACCCCTAACCAAGCTGTTCCAGTACAGTTACAACACTGGCATCTACCCCACAAGTGTGGAACATCACCCAGATATGTTCTGTACACAGAAAGCAGAACAATTCAACCCAGCCAACTACTGCCCCATCACATGAATCAGGTTTGACTCTTGCCTCGGGTGACTGACTGTGTGGAGTTTGCACATTCTCCCCGTGTCTGCGTGGCTTTCCTCTGGGTGCTCCGGTTTCCTCCCACAGTCCAAAGATGTGCAGGTCAGGGTGGATTGGCCATGCCTAACTGGCCATAGTGTTCAGGGATGTGTAGGTGAGGTGGATTAGCCATGGGAGGGTGCAGGGTTACAGGGATAGAGTGCGGGGGCGGGGGTGAGTCTGGATGAGATCCTCTTCAGAGGGTAGGTGTTGTGGACTTGATGGGCTGAATGGCTTGCTTCCAAGCTGTAGAGGTCTCTATGATTCTAACCCATCAACACCCTGTTGTCATATGTTATAACCTTTCACTTTAAATTGGTATTCTTATGAATAGTCCCAATCAGTGCAAGGCAAAAAGGTTTAGATTAGATTAGATTACTTACAGTGTGGAAACAGGCCCTCCGGCCCAACAAGTCCACACCGCCCCGCCGAAGCGTAACCCACCCATACCCCTACATCTACATCTACATCTACCCCTTCACCGAACACTACAGGCAATTTAGCATGGCCAATTCACCTGACCTGCACATCTTTGGACTGTGGGAGGAAACCGGAGCACCCGGAGGAAACCCACGCAGACACGGGGAGAACGTGCAAACTCCACACAGTCAGTCGCCTGAGGTGGGAATTGAACCCGGGTCTCCGGCGGTGTGAGGCAGCAGTGCTAACCACTGTGCCACCGTGTCGCCCACAAACAAAAAGTGTCTTTATCAGCAGTTCTGTACTAAATGACTTTTGAAAAGAGGCTCAGTGGTTAGCACTGCTGCCTCACAGCGCCAGGGACCAAGTCTGTTTCCACCATTAGGCAATTGTCTGTGTGGAGTTTGCACGTTCTCCCCGTGACTGTGTGGGTTTCCTCCGGGTGCTCCAGTTTTCTCCCACAGTCCAAAGACATGCAGGTCAGGTGGATTGGCCATGGGAAATTGCCCGTAGTGTTAGGTGCATTAGGTGCATTAGGGAAATGGGTCTGGGTGGGTTACTCTTCGGAGGGTCGGTGTGGACTTGTTGGACCAAAGGGCCTGTTTCCACACTGTAGGGAACCTAATCGAATCTAATCTAAAACTCCAGAAATGACTAATTTTGAGGTCCTCCTTACTCAAGTAATCCCTTCCAGAGCTGAAAATGTGTTGCTGGAAAAGCGCAGCAGGTCAGGCAGCATCCAAGGAGCAGGAGAATCGACGTTTCGGGCATCAGCCCTTCTAGGATCTCAAAATTAGTCATTTCTGGAGTTTTAGACTAGATTCGATTAGGTTCCTGACAGCGTGGAAACAGGCCCTTTGGCCCAACAAGTCCACACTGACCCTCCGAAGAGTAACCCACCCAGACCCATTCCCCTCGGACTAATGCACCTAACACTGTGAGCAATTTAGCACGGCCAATTCACCTGACCTGCTGATGCCCGAAACGTCGATTCTCCTGCTCCTTGGACGCTGCCTGACCTGCTGCGCTTTTCCAGCAACACATTTTCAGCTCTGATCTCCCGCATCTGCAGTCCTCACTTTCTCCTCCAAGATAATCTCCTTCCTGAGCCCTCTCTTTAACTAATTATCTGGTCGAAAGAGCAGCAACTTGAAGTGCTCCAGTCATTCAGTGTCACTGGAGTCCTTCAGCTCTGGCAGTTCTCCAAGCCCTTGACAACTTCCTAAAGGGTGGGGTCCAGAAAGAAACACAGCATTCCAGTTGAAGATTAACTAGGTTGTAAATCTTGAGCAGAATTTCCTTGTCTCAGTACGCTGCTACTCTATTTATAAATCCTGAGGGGTTTTCTCAACTTGGTTGTCACTTGCAAACATTTCTCTTGCAAAGAGCTGTGGCTGACCCTGCCCCTGTTGTAAAAATGGGACTGTCTCATTTTGAACGCCTTCCCTCTTGTCTCCCTCGAAAATGAATCACTATTTAGTTTTGCTGAAGGATATCTGGTTATGGAGAGTTTTAATGAGGGTGATTTTGAACAGGACTGTTGGCATGAAGCCACTGTGATCACATGGACATTCTCCAAGTTACCGTGAGGACACGCGGGAGCAATACTTTCATGCAAAGCAGCTTACTACTTGATCTATTGGGAATAATGGAGGCACGGGGAGGCAGAGTTGACCACATCTTTGGAAAGGGCAGTGGGTCAATATTTGATAAAGGGCGGGGGGTTGGGAGCAAATGGGGAGTCTTTCGAAAACCCAGCACAGACTCTGCTGGCAGAATGGTCTGCTTCCTGTGCTGGGGAATGCAATAGTCGCACTGTTGGATGGTTCTCTTAAATCTATTTCTGGCGCGTGGGATTTCAAGACTGGCGGGGCACTTTCTTAAGGTGAGAGGAGAGAGATTTAAAAAGGATACAAGAGGAGCAACTTCTTTCACACAGGGAGTGGTTCACAGGTGTGGACTGAATCTGCAGAGGAAGTGGTGGATGCAGGTACAGTTATAATGTTTAAAAGACACTTGGACAGGTATATGAATAGGAAGGGGTTGGAGGGATATGGGCCAGGAACAGGCAGACTAGTTCAGTTTGGGATTATGGTTGGCATGGACTGGTTCTCTGTGCTGGATGACTCTATGTGGATGTTGCCGGCTGGTCCCGGGATTTATTGTCCAACCCTTTGGGCCCTTGAGTAGGTGGGGGGTGAGCTGACTTCTTGAACTGCTGCATGTAGGTGACCCACAATGCCCTTAGGAAGGGGTTTCCAGGATTTTGACCCAGCAACACTGAAGGAACACCAATATATTTTCAAATCAAGATGGTGAATGTCTTGGAGGGATCTTCCAGGGGGTGGTGGCTCCCACGTATCTGCTGCCCTTGTCCTTCTATTTGGAAATGGTCATGGTTTTGGAAGGATCTTTGGCGAATTTCTGCAGAGCGTCTTGTGGATAGTACTCACCGGTTTGTAACTGCAGAAAGCAGATCCTAATTATATTTTTCAGTGAACAGTCATCATGTGCAGCAAACAACTTGGATTCTATCCCCCAGACATTAATCAGGTTGCAGATTGCAGTCTGACTGAGTGTATAGAACATCCTGCCCCCCCACCCCACCCTCCGTCTCTCAGCCAGCACCTTTGGGTTGAAGGTCCCACTCTCGGGTTTCCGGACTATGGAAGTTTTAATAAGTTGTCAATCAGCCAGCTCATCCTTGCTATTTCCCAAAGAGCGAGGAAAGTGTGCATGTGAAGAAGATACAAAACAAACGGAAATGTCTGTTAGAATTAATCAGTGAGCTCATATGAAAAGGCATCAATCTTACTGGGCGACATGGTGGCTCAGTGGTTAGCACTGCTGCCTCACAGCGCCAGGGACCAGGGTTGGATCCCAGCCTCGGGTGGCTGTCTGTGTGGAGTTTGCACATTCTCCCCGTGTCTGTGTGGGTTTCCTCCCACTGTCCAACGATGTGCAGGTTAGAGTGGATGGGCCAAGCCAAATTGCTCATAGAGTTCAGGGATGTGTAGGTTAGATGCGTGTGTAGGTTGGTCAGGGGTAAATGTACAGTAGTAGGGTAGGGGAACGGGTCTGGGTGGGTTACACTTCAAAGGTCGATATGGGCTTGTTGGGCCGAAGGGCCTGTTTCCACACTAGGGATTCTATCCTATGATTCATTGTGTAGAAGGTTCTTGGGTCTGTGCCCAGTCTGATCCCAGATTAAAGGGAAATGGGTCTGTGACGCTAATTTCATAGAATGCCCAGAACAGGAAGAACTTGAGTGGTTAGCACTGCAGCCTCACAGCATCAGGAACCCAGGTTCGATTCCAGCCATGGGTGACTGTGTGGTGTTTGCACATTTGCCCTGTGTCTGCATGGGTTTCCCCCGGGTGTTCTGGTTTCCTCCCTCAGTACAAAGATGAGCAGGTTAGGTGAATTGGTCATGGGCAATTGCCCATAGTGTCTAGGAATGTGCAGGCTTGGTTGATTAGCCATGGGAAATCTAGGGCTACAGCAGTAGGGTAGGAGTGTGGGTCTGAGGGCTAGTGTAGGTTGACAACCTGTTCCCATACTGTAGGGATTCTATGGTCTGAATAAAATTTGCCAGGGTTCGCACATTTTTATTCCACAGAGGTAGCAAGAAATATCATTGCTGATGCTCTGGTGCAGTGCTGAGATCAAAATTATCCCTCGCAGGGAAATTAAAAAGATTCAAATATAGAAGGCATATTATACCAGAGTAACAATGGAGAGAGATAATGTCCTGTATGAGTCTCCTTTGAATAACGGTCACACCAGATTCAGAACATTAACTCTGTTTCTATCTTCTTCAGACCTGCTGAATTTCTCCAGCTTTTTCAATGCTTTTGTTTCAGATTTCCAGCATCTGCAGTCTCTCACTTTTATGTATGACGTTATGCTGGTGCCCTTTGTGATATTGATAGTTACCGCCGCGCGGTTTGTGGGATCTTGCTGTGCATGGGTGCTGCTTCTGCCTGGACAACGGTAACTACATTAGAGTCCGTCAAAATAAGGTTAATGAGAGTTGGAGAGTGGAAGTTACCGTTAACAGCGGTCCCTGGGTAAATGCAAGTTAATTCTGCCTTTTAAATAAATAAATGCAATTCATAAATGGATGAGAAAGTGTTGACAGGTAAGTCACTTTGGAAGGAAATGTCTGTAATTTCAAACCACCATGTTTTGAGCTGTCTCCATGCAAATCAAACATTTGTAGCTTTACACTTTCTCACAGGATGGTGCAGTGGCTCAGTGGTTAGCACTGCTGCCTCACAGCGCCAGGGACCTAGGTTCAATTCCAGCCTCTGACGACTGTCTGTGTGGCATTTGCACGTCCCCCCTGTGGGGTTTACTCTGGGTGCTTTGGTTTCCAGACAACCTCCACATTACATTCAGACAAGATGCAAGGCACAGAAATCATGGGGCAATCTGTAATCTTCTATTCACGTATCTGTCAAGGTGCTTCTTAAGAGTTGGTATTACCTGCGTCCATTACCACCCTCTGTGTAAAAAAAAACTTATCTCCTTTAAACTTGCCCCTTTTTATCTTAAACCCATGTCCTCGAGTTAATGACATTTCTATTCCTGGGAAAAAGACTCCGACTATCCATTCTATCTGTGCCTCTCATTATTTTGTACACTTTGATCAGGTCACCCTCTCATCCTCTGATGTTCAAGTGAAAGCAAATCAAGTGTGTCCAATCTCTCCTCATGGCTAATACCTTCCAAACCAGGCAACATCCTGCTAAATCATTTCAGTTCCCTCTCCAAAGCCTCTGCATCCTTCTGGTAGGATGGCAACTAGAACTGTACACCATATTCCAAATGTGGCCTCACTGCAATTCTACACAATTGCAACATGACTTGCCAATTTTTATACTCTATGCCCTGAGTCACGAAGTTGGTTACGGCAATTGTAGATTGGGAGGCAGGAAGTTAGCATTTGGTGGTTGTAAAACTGTAATATTGTAGAATGTCGGG
The DNA here is from genome assembly GCF_047496795.1 of Chiloscyllium punctatum. Taxonomy (NCBI): domain Eukaryota; kingdom Metazoa; phylum Chordata; class Chondrichthyes; order Orectolobiformes; family Hemiscylliidae; genus Chiloscyllium; species Chiloscyllium punctatum. The sequence continues at coordinate 119,962,301 of NC_092746.1, read as the reverse complement.
AATGGGTGGGGGGTGGTAGTGGTGGTGGAGCATTGTATGGTCCCTTTAAACGATCGTGTGCTTTTTCTGCATTTAGGGATTTAAAATGGATGTTTCTGAGCAGCAGCTTGGAAGTTTGCAAGTACACAGAGTGCCAGAACTGAAACATTTATACTGAAAGCGAAAAACCTATTAAATCTAAATCTGGTGGTTTTGACAACATATGATATGAAATATTGATATGTCATCAAGAATATAAAAGAAGGGGGCAGGCATTCAAGGACCCCAGAGCTAGCTGCCGTCTGCCAGAGCTAACAGCCCTCACAATCAGTGGCTCTCACAATCTCCTCTAATTGTTAGAAAAAGCACCATCCAATTAACAACAGTACCATCGATGGCAAAGACATTCCTGACAGAAGAATCGACGGAGAAGCCACAGAACATTCTGGAAGACACGTAACCTGGCTTTAGTTTTGAGATCGTAAATGTTATTTTCTCTACATATGAATGGGATTTGTATTTATTGAAACAGCAGACGATTAGAATCTTGCTTTATTCGTGGATAGTTACAAGTTAGAAGGGATTTATTCGGTGTGTTATTAGTTTTGTCAATTGGTTTACTGTTAGAGTTAGATAAATACATTGTTACTTGTTGATTTTAAAGTGAGTGTCAGGGGTTTAATTTATCTAACCACTAGAAGTTGCTGAAAAGCAGGTCACAACACTTTGCACACTCCTTATCCAGGTTATAGGGAGAGGTGCTCCTATTTGGATCTTTCAGTTTGAGTTCTTGGGGGGTGGTGGGGGGGAGGGACACCCCCTGCTTTCTAACACCTGACTGATTAAGCCAAGCATGAAAAGTAGTGAAAGGAATGTACCAACCTCCTGCAGATTAGATTAGATTAGATTACTTAGTGTGGAAACAGGCCCTTCGGCCCAACCAGTCCACACCAACCCGCAACCTACCCAGACCCATTCCACTACATTTACACCTTCACCTAACTATTTAGCATGGTCAATTCACCTGCACATCTTTGGACTGTGGGAGGAAACTGGAGCACCCGGAGGAAACCCTCGCAGACACGGGGAGAACGTGCAAACTCCACACAGAGAGTCGCCTGAGGCAGGAATTGAACCCAGGTCTCTGGCGCTGTGAGGCAGCAGTGCTAACCACTGTGCCACTGTGCCACCCAGATATAAGCAAACTCTGTGAAACCTGCACTTTCGATTTCCACAAGAGAATACGTCAGTTCCTCAGGATTAAATCTAATGCTGATTGAATTTTCCAGTGAATTGGAGTGCTTTACAACAAGCGTTTTGGACAGTCTCTCCAAACCACTACAAGATTATAATTCATCATTTTGTTCATAGCTGCACAGGATTGCAGGTTTCAGAGAACTCTCTGTGCAGATGCTGCCAGACCACAGTGAGTCATACAGCACAGAAGCAGCCTCCTCAGTCCAGCCAGTCCATGCTGACCGAGTTCCCCAAACTAAACTGGTCCCACCTACCTATGCTTAGCCCATATCCCTCTAAACCTTTCCTATTCACGTACCTGTCAAAATGTTTTTCCAATGCTGTAACTGTACCTCCATCTACCACTCCCTCAGGCAGTTCATTTCATATACAAACCCCCCTCTATGTGAAAAAGCTGCCTTTTGGGTCCTTTTAATTCTTTCGCCTCTCACCTTAAAATAATGCCCTCTAGTTTTGAACGCTGGGAAAAAGACATTTATTATTCTGCCTTATTTCTGCCCCTCATTCTCCAGACTTGGTAACAGCCTGCTAAATCTTTTCTGCACCCGTTCCAATTTAATAGTAACCTTCCTATAGCATGGTGACCAGAACTGGATACAGCATTCCAACTAGAGGGGCTTCCTAATGAAGGGCATTTTTCCGAAACGTCGATTCTCCTGCTCCTCGGATGCTGCCTGACCTGCTGTGCTTTTCCAGCACCCCACTATTGACGGGATTCCAACACTGAGTTTATCCAGCACTTTTAAGACAGCAGTTTATGGCTTGTTATTATGTGATGAAACTAACAGAACATTTTGGATATGTTTGCTGAGCAACTCACCGAATCCAAGCTGATCAGAGAGAATGAGCTCAGCTACGCTTGAGATAACAGCAGCTTCAGTAACTCAGCTGAATTTTTGGATGAGGGTATTGATGAAAGAGGGAAAGGTGTTGCTTATCTATTAGAACCATGGATGTAGGGATCCCCAGAAAAGATTGTTGGAAAAAAAATGAATGAGCATAGAATTAGAGATAGCCCAGGGACGAACAAGAGTAATTGTTGACTGTGACTTTTTACATGAGGGAGCCTTGGATTGACCGCATGTGGTATGTGTCACTCCCTGGGGATCTGAACTAGGGGTCCCGAAACTCCAAAACATTTACTAATGGCTTGGACAAATGTGGAGAGAACTGCTTTCTCCAAAAACGCTAATGCAGAGCTGGGGAATTGTAGCCACAAGGAGGGGATGGAGAGGCTGGGGTTGTTTTCCTTGCAACAGGCTTGGCTGAGGTGGGGCGGTGGGGGGGGGGGGCCGCGGAGGAGGAGGAGATATGATTGAGGTATACAAAATTGTGAGGGGTACAGATAGAGTAGACAGGAGGAAGCCATTTCTCTTGGCAGAGACTTTATAACCCAGGGGTCATAGATTCGAGCTCAGCGGCAGAGGGATTAGAGGGGATGTGCAGAAACAGCTTGTTTGCAGAGAACGTGGTGGGGGTCTGGAATTCGCTGCCTGAGTTGGGGGTGGGGGCAGAAAGCCTAAACTCTTTTAGCAAAGTACTGCAGCTGCACTTTAAGGACTGTAAGCTGCAGGACTACAGGGACGTATGCAGCAAGATGGGGTTAAAAAGAGGAGGCTGGGTATCTTTGGATCGGCATGGACCAGACGGGCCGAACGATCCCCTTCTGTGCTCTATCACCTCTCTGGTTCTAAAAGTGACAGTACATTGTGAGATGAGAGCAGCTCATTCCATCCTCTGTGTGAATAAGTTACTCCTCGTGTCCCTTTTATATCTTTCCCCTCTCACCCTAAACCTATGCCCTCTAGTTCTGGACTCCCCCATCCCAGGGAAAAGACTTTGCCTATTTATTCAATCCATGCCCCTCATGATTTTGTAAACCTCTGTAAGGTCACCCCTCAGCCTCCGACGCTCCAGGGAAAACAGCCCCAGCCTGTTCAGCCTCTCCCTGTAGCTCAGACCCTCCAACCTCAGGCAGAGACCTTGACAGATTGACTGAGTGGGCAAATTGTATCAGGTGGGCTTCAATATGGCCATCTATTCTGGACCGGCGATTGACAAATCAGAGTATTGGCAAGGCATGGAGAAGGAATGGAAACGTGAAGGACTGCAAGATACAAGTGCAGAGTCGATTTAAAAACAACAGGCTGGTGGTTTGCAGTTCACTCAGAGAGTCCAGGTGTCAGTGACCATATACACAATAGAGCCGGTTCACTCAGCTGATGCTGGGCACGGAGGGATTCGGTTCGGACAAGAGGTTGAGTAGGTCAGGCTAGTGGTGAAATTGCTCAAGCAGACAAGACTGTGACAGGGCGGGTGCAGAGAGATTGTCGCCCTGTGTGGGAGAGACTCAAGACCACAGTCACTAAGCCACACAGCACAGAAACAGACCCTTTGGCCCAACACATCCGTGCTGACCAGGCTTCCTAACCTGAACTCGTCCCATTTGCCAGCAACTGGCTCATATCCCTCCAAACCCTTCCCAGTCATGGACCTATCCAAACGTCTTTGGAATGTGTACCAGCCTCCAACACTTCCTCTGGCAGCTCATTCCACCCTCTGTGTGAATAAGTTACTCCTCGTGTCCCTTTTATATCTTTCCCCTCTCACCCTAAACCTATGCCCTCTAGTTCTGGACTCCCCAGGGAAAAGACTTTGTCTATTTATTCAATCCATGCCCCTCATGATTTTGTAAACCTCTATAAGGTCACCCCTCAGCCTCCGACGCTCCAGGGAAAACAGCCCCAGCCTGTTCAGCCTCTCCCTGTAGCTCAGACCCTCCAACCCTGGCATCATCCTTGTGAATCTTTTCTGCATCCTTTCAATTTTCACAACATCTTTCCGATAGCAGGGAGACCCAACGACACACCAAGAGCTCCTTTAAGCTGACCAATCGACATGGAGAGCAAGCAGCCTTCATAAACCTGTCTGGTCGGGTACAGACGAGGGTGGAAGCGCTTCTCACGTTGGTGGGATTCAGAGGGGTGGACAGAGAGAAACACTCGCCTCTGACACAGGGATTTATAAACCCTCGAGGTTGGAATCGAGAGGCGAGGCGGTTCAGGGGAGAAATGGGGACTTATTCACCTCAAATCACCTTCACTGAAAGTGCAGCTTTCAGCCCTGGTTCTGACAGGGGATGGAGGTCAGACGTAGTTCAGGTTGGGCTGGTAATTCAAAATCGTGCACACACTGCTCTGAGTCCCTCTTCCAAAAGCATCTGGTTTACTGACCCCCTCAGTTCCAAAAATCCGTAAACTTCAGCTCTATATTTTTGAAGTCCTCACTCCCCTTGGTTCAAAACACACTCAAGTGGAGAGTACAATTCAAATAAAGACAGGAGGAGATTCGACTGTCCAAAGTCCCAACTCCAGAAGCAGTCAGATAGTGCATTAACCCCGTTTCCAGTGTGCATAGAATATTCAATCTGTCTGTACAGTTCTGGGAAGATCAGACTTACCAGTGGGGACAAGAGGAGACACAAGGCGAGCTGGAGAAAGGGTCGGTCCATTTCAGAGAGTCTGGCAGCTCCGGTGGACAGGCGGAAAATCTGGCGGTAATTGTCTGCTCCAGGGCGCAGAGCGCGGTGTGTGTATGTGTGTGTATCTGCTTCGCCTGACAGCTACTTCTGCAGTGGGAAGGCTGCTCAGGGAACCCGACCCGAAATTGGATCGGTTTGAACAGAAGGGGGAGGGAGTAGGATGGACAGTGTGTGTGTGTGTGTGTGAGAGAGAGAGAGAGAGTGAATGAGTAAGAAAGAGAGTGAGAGAGAGTGAGAGTGAATGAGGGAGAGAGAGAGTGAGAGAGTGAATGAGTAAGAAACTGAGTGAGAGAGTGAATGAGTAAGAGAGAGGGAGAGAGAGTGAGAGAGTGAATGAGTAAGAAGGAGAGTGAGAGAGTGAGAGTGAATGAGGGAGAGAGAGAGTGAGAGAGTGAATGAGTAAGAAAGAGAGTGAGAGAGTGAATGAGTGAGAGAGAGTGAGAGAGTGAATGAGAAAGAGAGAGTGACTGAGGGAGACAGAGAGAGAATGAATGAGTAAGAGAGAGAGAGTGAGTGAGAGTGAGAGAGGGAGAGAGTGAGAGTGAATGAGTAAGACAGAGAGTGACTGAGGGAGAGAGAGAGTGAGAGAGTGAATGAATAAGAAACTGAGTGAGTGAGAGGGTGAATGAGTAAGAGAGAGTGAGAGAGTGAGAGAGTGAATGAGAAAGAGAGAGTGACTGAGGGAGACAGAGAGTGAGAGAATGAATGAATAAGAGAGAGAGAGTGAGTGAGAGGGAGAGAGTGAGAGAGTGAATGAGTAAGACAGAGAGTGACTGAGGGAGAGAGAGTGAGAGAGAATGAATAAGAAACTGAGTGAGTGAGAGAGTGAATGAGTAAGAGAGAGTGAGAGAGGGAGAGTGGGAGAGAGTGAGAGAGTGAATGAGTAAGAGAGAGAGTGACTGAGGGAGAGAGAGAGTGAATGAGTAAGAGAGAGTGACTGAGGGAGAGTGAGTGAGTGAATGAGTAAGAGAAAGAGAGATGGAGGGAGAGAGAGTGAGAGAGAGAGTGACTGAGGGAGAGAGAGAGTTACTGAGGGAGAGAGAGAGTGAGAGAGAGGGATAGTGAATGAGAGAGAGTGAGAGAGAGAGTGAGCCAGTGAGAGAGAGCACGAGGGAACTGTCATATGGAACACATGAAGGCAGAGCCATCACAGGAGTTCCAACCCGTTAAATGCACACTCTTTCAGCACCTGGTTATCCCTGACCTTGGGGTTTTTAATTGAATGGGTCTGGGGGTTTTACCTTCAGAAATGAAGGGTCAGGAACACCTTTAAGAGTTTGAAAGATTTAATGCTTGAGATGTTGCCATCTGAAACTGATTGTTATAAATTTATGACTCGTTAATTAATGCTGTACCTGTAAGAGACAGAGACAGGCAGTCAGCA